>NW_028301714.1:34305000-34930000 GCF_037042655.1 Diuraphis noxia
AATAATAATAATTTATACACGCACGCACACGTCACATAATGGACCGCTGTCCTCGACGGCCGCAGCACTCGAGTCACATAATATTATTTATAACGCACGCGCGCTCGCGCTAATAAACCGATTGGCTGCCGGAGCCATGTTGGATTGTGCGCGTAGGTACCGCGTCGTCGTCTCGCGGTCACGATCTTTTGTGGTAATAACCGCGACGGCGGTATAGATTATAGTAATATAACCCACGCGCACACCAACACCTGGGTATACAACATAACAATATACGATATTTTTTTTATTCCCATGTGTATTTACTCAAGTATTTAGATTGACATATTAAACAATTAGGTGCGCTGTTTATATTGCATCTATGTAATTTATTTATCTGTATTTATCTGTAGATATTATATTGATTCTAAAGGTAGGTAAGTATATTATTAGATACGGGCAAAACTATTTTAGACCAAAATCGTACCATTCCCAGTAAGTCTTCCCAGTTTCCATAGATGATTCACTTTTGGGCTTTGGCCAAACCAAATAACTTTAATATTTAGTTAGGAAATACTCGTGAGACTAATATTATTATGAAAACATTTCCCATTCCTGTCCTCCTAAATCCTAATAATAATCTTATATACATATAAAGGTACATATATCTATACTTCAGAACGGCTTTAACAGAGCTTTTTACAGAGGTGACACTTTTAAAAATAATCAAATACCTACCATTTTATAATAATAACTATTATACCTATAGATACAGATAGATGCAGCAAAATTGAATTTTGCCTTTGTGCGAAGATCACAATAATCAACGAATTTACCTAATATAGATATTTCCTAAATAATTACTCTATAATAGTAGGTATATACCTAATACATAATATTACTTAAAAATTCATATAATTTTATAAGTGTTTAAGATAGACAGGTTTATATATGTGTCTGTGTGTGTTTATAATAATATAGGTACGCACTTTGCCACTAAATTGGCAGGTTACAGATAATGCTTTGGAAAACAAATTTTAAATTTTAGTGGTAGGGGCTAATACGACCCCATCTGGCCTCCCCTTGGGAGTTAGGACGCCCATGCACACCACACTAAGTAATTTACTAATTTGAAGCACATATGAAGTATGAGCGAAGAGTTTCTCGTTGAGATGCGCTAGTATACTTCCTTATTGTATATATAATCTAAGGTTCTAACCAACTTATAAGTTCCTAACCTATATCTAAATGATAAATCAATGATTATAATAAAGAATATGATACGAGTTATGACTACCTTTATTTACGTATATGATGCTCGATTGTCTTCAGCGTTTAAAAAATACACCAGTTACCCTCAAACTAATGTATCAATATTATCTTCAACAGAATGCACCAGTTGCCTTAACGTATTAAAAGATGGTATTATTAATAATCATATATATTTAATGATATGTAAGGGAAACTGGTGCATTTTGCTTTAGGTAGTTCGGAGGGAATTGGTAAAAGATAATTGGTAGAAACACGCCTATGATGATAGACTTCACCACAAGTATCTTTTTTTAGATGTTAACTCCGATAGGAAAAAACCAAACAGGTAAAATAAAACTAGGAGAATTTATGTTGGACTTTTCCATTTTATTCTCATTATTCAGTTTTATTCTCTGCAGAATTATTGTTATGGGTCTATGGTCAATGCACATATTGGAAATTATGATCTCTATACAAAATAGTGCGTCATACCTAATCTGCAGGTTTATAATATATTTATTTATATATTTGTTTATTTTTTATTTATTTTTCCCACATGGGGGTACGTGTGGACAACGTGTTCACATTGCTGATGTGACCAAGAGGCGCGAGCATTCATCGTGAAGTTAAATTTGTATTTATTAGTTTTTTTTTTTTAAGATGTAGGAAAAAAATAAATAACGACTGATTATTGGGTATCGATAAAGATTACAAATGTTTAAACTTTATGGGTGTAGAATAGAAGAGGTTGGGAACTTGGGAACCACTGCTATAGCAAAATAAAATTACGTCTTATAATATAACATATTACCTACTTACCTACGAGTATAATCGACATGGATATATTATGTACTATATAGATACCTACATGTTTTTTTTTATTTATATCATTGTAGATACCTATCTAAATTTTATCTTGTACCACAAAAATATTTCATTGTTGTAACAAGGTGTTTTTCAGCTGAACTAACATTATGTAGCATTATACCACCATTGTCGTTCGTGATGAGAAATCTACAATGTTATTATAGATATAAACGAAACAATCCAATAAATATATTTATACACGTGGAAACGGTATAAACAAACACAAAATACACTGCAGTAGATTTAATACTTTTTTTTACGAAATGTATAGCGAATCAGATTTAAATAAAGATAGATCGAAGATTATAGACACTTAAATACCTATATCATATAATATATTATAATTATTATAATAAAACAAACACATAATATTTAAATGATAGTACAACAAGACTGGATATATATATATATATAGTGGATATCTATATGAAAATTATTTTATCAGCTGGATAAAGTTTATGCTTGTATAAGCGTTTATCTGTTATAGGTATCATTGATATTCAAATATTCTATTAAGTAGCATATTTTAAAATAAATGCTATTACTATAAAATGCATTTTTCGAAACGCTTATGCGAGTACTGATAATAAAAATGTTTGTGAGTTTAGTAAGTTATGGAAAATGTAATGTAATTCAACTTATTCAATTATAGTAAATTATACATCTATTCGACATATTATATAAGTAGGCAGGTATGTATTCCCAATGCAGACAGCAAAAAAATATATACGTATATTAGACAAAGAAATAAAAATGTACCTAGTCTGATGACATAATTACAAATAAATGTATAATATAATAATTTAAGAATAGACATAGTGTATTGGATATATCGCCATATCGGATATCCAATGAAATTTTAATTCTATATCAAAAGAAGACGGAGGACTAAAATATAAAGTCACTACTTAAATATTTAATGTCTTAATACTTACACAGCAAAATACTCCAATTACCAAAATCGGTTGTTAACAACAAATATAATTTATATTCATATTTAAATGTAAATATACACATATAGGTATACAAACACACATCATACCTAAATATGTGTTGCTATACTGGGTAAAAGGCGTACTATATTCACTGCTAAACAAACCGATGACAATCAACACCATAATAATAGTAATAATATAATAATGAAGTATAATTTGAATAGGGCAGCCCGTGGTTCATAATTTCCTAAATAAGAAAACAAGCCTCATTTTTTCTCAGTCGACAAAATGAGTACAACGCATGTTTGTATTGTTCCTCACGTATACATTTCCATAATGTAAACGTCGTCGGGGGCGTCACTTCTGTGCACTGCCACACAATAAGTATTATAATTTGTTTGCGCTCTATTTATGTCTACTTCCTTGGCTATAAGCAAAACAAAACATCGTCAGGGAACAGAAATAATAATGACAGACAGGAACTGAAACCGGTCCGCTATATATATAGGTAAAAATGGGGGTAATATTTACATACACGTACGTAAACCATTTTTTATAACCATCTAATGGTGGACAGACTTGTGAATGTATGAATGTCTGTGTGAAACCTATAGGCTAGTCTATATAGGTACACCTTTATAGGTATACGACAACAATGACGAAAATGAGCCCAACTGTGTCAGAGTGAAGTCTCGTAATCATAAACGTCAAATAATAGAGAAAAGAGTAAACAATAATATTTAGCCCAATTTAGTAATAAGCTATTGACTCAAAAGATTTTTCTCATTCGTTCAGAATCGTTCTACGTACAGAGATTTTACATCATTGAATTCAAATTTAACACAATTTATAGGTACTATATAAATTACTGTGATCCACTCGACACCTACTTACTGTAAATACAGCAGAGTGGTATCTAGTGCATACCCAATAACATTTATCTTTTTATTAATAAATGTGTTAAAAAAATTAAACGTTTGATGTATAAATCTGATACAGATTACAAATCAGAAATCTAAATCTACTATACAGAAAATCTGGATACGTAACACATTTGAAAGAAAGAGGTATATGATCGGTCTGTTAAAATGTTTTCTATAACATTATATCGTCGGCTTCTTGCCAAAACTCGGTAACGGCAAATTTCACTATTTTGAGATAGTGGCAATGTTCAAATTATCTTAGATAGAAATTCATCATAAAAATTTTTCTTTTTAAATCTAAGATTTGAAAGTTTAATACAAGGCTTCTAACATATTTTTACAATACGTTATCCACTTTCCCGTTTTTTTTTTTTTTTTTTTTATGAACATTTAAGAAATGTTTTTTGAGATTTAAGAAAAAAAAAAATAGTTGCTTTTGGTTACAGCATACAAATCATCGTAATATAATAGTAATAGGAGAAAGATAACACATTGTATTTTATTCACTAATTATTGCAGAAACAAATAGTTCCCGGACTTAAATCCCGGGATTAATAAAAAAAAAAAAATTATAATGTTATTGTATACTTATACCATTAATTATAAAACACACTGTATAGTATTTATAATCAATTCTTCTGCATATAAACAAAAACAAATTTTTATCCGGGCACAACTGATTATTATTATAATAAATAAATAACAACGAATAAACTATTATTTCTTTCAAAAGAAATCTAAAATATAGTTCATTTGAATATATCCATTAACTGTCAATAAAAGGGTTCTAAAAATGTCGAAAAGGTTTTTATTTGCAGGCCTTACGTTTGGCGCTAAAGGTGCTATTGGCATATTATATCATTAAATTATTAACAAGCCGAAGCAATTGTTAAATGATAATCACGTGCAAATTGTACAGGTAATCAAAATATTTATTTATTTGTGTCATATTTATTTTAATTTGTACAGTCTGTATAAATGAACACATAAGAGGGTTTGGTTGACTAGATTATAGGTAAAAACTATAATGCTTAATGCAGTAGGTATATGAGATTACTTATTTTGTAAAGCTAATAATATTAATAGGACGATGGTGGAAAGGACGCACCATATAACTCAGAGTCGGGAAATGATTCAAACAATGCCATTAAAGTACAAAGATTGGAATTTGTAGAAAGTAAGTTTTTCATATACATTTATTTATTTATTTCGTATGGCATATACATAACGTATATTGAGTATTAATTATATTTTAACCAAAAATATTTTCATATTAGATAAATAGAAGAAGATAGATTAAATTAAATAGCGATAGACCTAAATATCATTCAACCGAATATTTGAATTATTCTTAGTCAGTTCTCGATAAAACGAATTAAATTACATAATGTTTAATTAAATTGAATATCGTTGTATGTATGATGATTATTATTACTGAATCTAGATAAGATAGGTTTTTATGCTATCCGTAATCGGTGTTGATTTTCAAAACGTTATTGATAAGTTTGCACAAATAAAATTAAAAAAATTCCAGGCATTTAATTTTAATTACTAGACATTATTATTTTTATTATTCTTTATTTAATTACTTACACCTAATATTATGATGATATTACTTATACTATAGTTATACTTGATAGTTGATTTGATTGTTTTTATAATTATTTATTATTAAATAAGTAGTTAAATTGTTACTACTATAGTAGTATACTAAATATGGTAACAAATTTTATTTAATAAGTAAAAAAATATATTTTCTTATTTATGTGTAAGGGACCACCACATACCTAAATTCGCCTCTGTATTATCTAATATATGATTCATTATATTAGGTAATAAGCTTTTGAGACAATATTTTACTTTAAAAACAGAATTTTAGAACTAGATATTAGAGGGGTTGAAAAAATATAAATTAAATTAATGATCTAGCTACAAATATTAAGTCCACCGCCAATTTTGAAGGGGTTCTATATAGGCAATATTTGTGACATCTAGAATATAAAGAATGTTTGAACACGATTTAAAAGTAGATAGATAAAATAATATAATTACGAACGTTATATGGAATTTTCACTCATTATGCCTACTATTAAAATTAAATATAAATAAATGCGGTTTATCAATTTGAAAATCCCTAGGTTCAACCTAGGTACAGTACTATTTATTAAATAAATGTCATACTAATACCGAAATATATTAAAAATGTTTTGATTTTGTTTTACGTTTTTTTGAATACGAGTACCTGATGGTGAAATCACGAAATTAATACTTTCTGTTTGAGCATAAATTTGTATGTTTGTGATAATTTACAGCAGAAATAATTTTAAAAATATTATGTTACCTATTGAAGATTTTTCGTTTTTAGAAATCATTGATATATAAATATAAAAATCTTCAGTTTTGTGTTTTTTTATTAACAGAAGTTACCTACAATTCCTAAAGCATATTATGCTATATATTTTATTAATGATAACCAATTTAATGTCTTTAATCTGTTGCCAATCTAATATAGCTTTTAAGGAAACAATTCGTAACATTATCAATTCATATTATTATTATTAAAAATATGTTTTGTTGAAATATTATATTCGTCCAATATACTAAAAAAAAATGTCCTATTAGGAGAACTTATAAACTTATAACCATGCTTACCACTTAGCTCAGCGACGAAAATATCTTATATTATAGTATCAAACTCAATTTTCTAAACTAATAATTTTATCATATGACAATGACATACGAACAAATTATTTCAGTTAAACATAATTTTGATTTGCTTACAAAATGTATAACTAAAAAGTTAAAATTACAAATTAATTTATAGGTGTGCAGGAAAACATTTCATTTTTTGTAACAATTATAAGTTTAGTAATATTTGTTCGACATTATTAGTTAATATGAGAATGGTTGTTCTTGGTTTACAAGTAGTAATAACCTGCGCTATCTAGGTTTCCAGTACAAAAATTTAATAAATCAGTACACTATTATACCACAGACTACATAATACATAATATTATATGAACAGATAGCTCACCAGTGGCGTACGCAGGATCTTACATTGGGAGGGGGGGGGGGCTTGAAAATGGATTTACCTAGTGATATCCATGAATTAGAAACACCCTTTTAGATATGTAAATATTTTTTTTACCTCTGATTTATTAGATCATATATGTTGTGAAACATAAATATGGTGTACAGAACAACTCTAATACCTCCTTAAAAATTAATAATGAAGATTTACAAAAATATAAGTATAAATAAGTATTCTTATAATTATGAACTTGGTAATACATCTAATATTAGAAATTATTAGTCTCCGGTATAAGGTTATGATTTAATAAAAACTACAATGACTGTAAATAGTGTAAATATATTTTAAACTTATTAGACTGGACTAAATGTATTTTATTGCCCATTTTGTTGTTTAAACATTTTTATTTAGTCCAATCTAATAACTGTAATCGCTTAGGTGACGTTTTTGAAAATTGTTCTAGAACTTCCAAAATACATAGATAACTGATAAGTATAATAACGAAAGTCGAAAAATTATCGGAAATCGGAATGTTGGCTATTTTTATAGATTGGCGTTGTTCGGATTGTTGGTAACATAGTACGTTCGGTTGTAATCATAGATTATATAGACATATCTATGGATTGTGGTCGTCATCACAATTAAAGATATTAATTATAGTAATAATATACAATAATACAATATACTAATATAATATGGTATCTTAGTCCGTGGTTGTAATAAATGGGGAAATACACACTTAGATTATGTACTATATTAAATCGTCGGTAGATTTAAAAATAAAAATAATAATAATACAATAATACGGGCAATGGGGGGGGGCTTCAGCCCGTTAGCCCCCCCCCCCCTTGCGTACGCCACTGTAGCTCACTCCGGATGTAAATATCGAGATATAGAATAAACTGGAGCGATCACTCGTAAATAGAATACGAGCCACCGTGATGAGAGTTAGGTTACACATACGATGATCCGTATAGACCGTTGTAAACAATAAAACAAAATACGATATTGTATGGTCTAAAAATAATTAAATAATTATTTTACTTGGTACCTATATAATACTCAGAAATCCATCAACTATTAATAAAATATATTATTCACTTTTAATATTTGTTCATTATATAATTATTATTTACTAAAACTATTAATATTTAAAGTGGAAATTATTCCAACTAAGATTCATATGGAGGTAATATTATAGATTTCCGATCAGAAAAACGTAATTCTAGTAAAAGGTACAGAAGAAATTCCTGAAGATCATGGACTTGAGCGATATCTGATCCATCTTGATAGTTGATAATGATAATATAAGTTATTATGTCAAAAACATTTTAGATTATATCGGTAGCAATTTTCGATAGTGTTATTAGTTTTTTTTTTTAAATTAATGTCGATAACAATTTATTTGTTTAGTAGACAAGCTTGAACATGTAATGCAAGGCTCCTAACATATTGTTACAATAGCAGTTCAAAAATTCGCAAATTATTTTAAGCTAGAAATTCATAAAAAATTTTCTTTTTAAATCTAAGATTTGAAAAATTAATACAAGATTCCTTGCAAGTTTTTCAATCTTTAACAAAAAAATTCAAATTAAATTTTTATGAGCGTTTGAAATTTAAATTTTTCTAACTTTTTCTTCTCATTTAGCGATTTTCTTATTTTAATGTAACCGTGTAACTCTAAAACAAATGACCGCAGATACTTGAAATTTTCACTGAATGTTTATATATGCATTTTCTACATTTGATAAAATTTTCAACTTTTTTAGTTTTTTTATCTTTAAATATCGATAAAAATTTATTTTTTGGATAGAAAAGCTTGAAAATTTAATTCAAGACACCTAACATATTGTTACAATAGTAGTTGAAAAAATAGAACTAAACATATTTTAAAACATTGCAATAAAATTAGTGATTCACTTACAACCGAATCAAAACCTATGCAAAATGAGTACAATTAACATAAAAAAAAAAATTGAAAAACAACCACGTTTCTTCACTAAAAATAATACAAAAATGTTTTAAACGTTCATTCATATGACGATCATTATTCATTCTTATAGCGTTAAAACAAAATGAATTTCTTAATTGTTGAATGGTACCTTTTAAATGACGACCGTAAGTTTTTTTTTTCGAATTGAGTATTATTAAATTTATTTAACTATTTGAATTTGTATTTAGCAATATATAAAACCATTAAATCTAATCATAATAAAATATAATATTATAATTTATAATAAATTTATAATGATATTAATGATGTTATCAAATTTTGATAGCTGCAAAAAAGGGGCGAAATGTAGGCAATATTATAAACGGACACAACAAAATTTTTCCAGCGAAGATCCATTCGTAAAACTATGAATATTGACACCGCGACAAAATCAGTGAGACCACAGGACAGGACAACATTTATATTATGTTTATACTTTATTACCTTATATTACACCTATTTTTTTTTTTTTTTTTAATAGCACCAGTTAACTCAATTAGAAATCACTTCGTTCGGAATCTAAAACAGTGACCAAATATTATTAGGTATAAACCTATACAAAAGAATACATTATATTATAATTATAATTGATATTATAATGACTATAATATCAATTTCTATGATATTATAGAGTGTTAAAAACAATAATTAAATAAGATGGATTTGTATTATAATAGTTTATAATATTATATTTTCTGATATAATGCAATGCATGTTACATTATTTCTAATTAAATACCTACATGTTAATTTGTGTAACTGTTGATATTAAAATTAAAATTGTGAACAATATATTAACATCATTACCAGGTACCAAACAGATAGATACCGAGTACTAGTATACCTATAGTAGTAATTTAATACCTTTTTTTAGATTTTCGTATAATGTAATATGTAAGTAAGTAGTTATATAGGTATGTTAAATATTCAAAATTACATTTATGATACTTATACAATATGTTAAACTCAAATCACAATTAGTAACACCCTGCCTACATTTGCACCTTTATTGTAGCATTATCTAATAAGTTTATTCTGACCTTCAAAATACGTGATTTAAGGTTTCTTTTTAAATTTATAAACAGGTTAACAGAAGTACTTATTTATTATATTTTGTGGTATTTATTTCCATGGTGTTATGTCATTCTTTGAGTGGGTACCCACACTTATTTTTATATAAATTGCATATAATTTACTGTTATAACTTTGAATCATGTTTGGTGAAATATTTAGGGGTTGGTGAGTACACTGAATGTCAAATTTGAGAGCAAAGAAAAATTAAAATCTATTTATCAGTGATTGTTACTAGTTAAGTATTTTTTTTGGTGCTGATAGCATATTAAACAATTATTAAAAAATTTATGTCAGCAACATGGACATACAATTTATACTATTTAGGTATATATACATTATACATATATGATTTGCACTTTGCAGTTGCCAGTTAGGCATAAAAGTTACAGACAATTGAAATACTAACAGTTTAACTTTGCATTAATTATACATATTTAACCTTTTTATTTTTTATTATTATTGAAAATAATAAGTTTGGGTGGCATATTTTATTCAACTGACAGTTACATTTAAAATTCTCCATTTGCATATATATAAATGCTCAAGTTAATAAAAAACAAAAATTTAATTGCTGTTTCTTACCAGCTTATATTTGTGTTATTTTTTTCAAGAAAAAAACAATTTTTTTTTTCAAATTAATTATCAATACAAATTATTTATACAATGTTTATGAGTATAAAAGCTCTTTTAAGCAAATTTGTGATAGAGATAGAGAGTAAAACAATATTGATTATTCTAAAATAAACGAATAAGAAAAACTATAGAAACTATAGGTACATTCAAATAAAATACAAGGACAGATATTATTGATTAAAAATTGAAAACAATATATTTTTGCAAAGGTGAATTGTTGGATCCCTGCCTCAGTACCTACCTACATATTATTGAGACTTGAGAGAGATTGGTATAGCATATTACTATACTTATATAACTTATAGTTTACCTAAATAAATGCAAGCGTAGAGGACCATGCACGCACTGGAGCATTGTTAGTCTTAACTCTTAAGCTTTTAGAGCTGTCTAGTTTTAGCAACAATTATATACCTAAAAAATAAACCTTTTTTTGCTTTGTAATTTGTATTATAACTTATAAGTATTCCTTAATTTGTTCTTGATAGTTGATAAAAAAATGTCAGTTTTCTGTGTAGTCATTATAATTGTTAGTACTTCCATCAAGTATTATTAATAACGCCAGTGCGCCGTTTTTATTTTCAAAAGGTTGTTGAAGTGTTGAACATAATATATTTATATCTAATTATATTATACCTACAATAAAATATTATTATATACCTACTAATTAATATATTAATATATTATGTATAATTTGTTCTAGGGTATAATATATGTAAAATACTATATAATATTATCTATCGCAGTATCACTATGTAATGAATTTAAAAAAATTGATTATTATAACGCTCATCGGTATGAATTCGGCTTTAATAGGTTTCGGCTGAAATACTGTCGGCTGTAATATTTGTCGGCTAAAATACGGTTCTGCTAATTTACTTGTAATATTTTCGGCTACTATCGCGCTCCCCGTTTTTCTCAATTTTTTTGAAAACTTTTGGAAAATGTTATGCATTATTTCGGTATAGTTATCTCATTTCATTATTTCCCGATGCCCTGCAATGAACAGATTGTATACAAGGGCATCGTTGATGTAAAAGTAGTATTATAATATATACCTAGGTATCTATGGATTTCTCTTATTGATTTAGTACAATATAATCCATGGCGATTGTCAAAGTCGATGCGGAGGACGCAGTCTATTAAAGATTCTAACATTTCAATTAGATAGCAAAGTAGGCATGAACGAAAAACATCCTGCTTTCCGTTTAATATTTTTTTTTCATAAATCACATTATTTTTAGACTTCAATTCAGCAGTATCTGATGCGTTTCCATCATTTCAGCGTCGGAGTGCATACACGTCGCGGACTCTAACAAAGACCAAAATAATTGATATTTAAGGTAAGTTTATTTTAATACCAATTCTTTTGCGGCTTAATGTTATAAAAGAATTGAGGTACACGTTCGTACACTTTTACAATGGTGATGTTTGCAAAGAGTTCTTCGTCTATGCATTTGAAACTAAAAACTACACTAGGTACTTTAAACATACTTTATATTGTGACTTTTTCAAATATAATAAAATATTCCCTTGAACCCAAAAAGTCAGACTTATTATGGTCTTTTACAATTTTTTAATTAAATGCAAGATTTTCATATTTTGATATGTGGCTGTATTGCATACAGAAATTGACTTTCAGACATACCAAAATATGGCAGTATTGAATTTAAGCTATATTTATTTTTGTGTCATATATCCAATTATGGCAGTATTGAACTTTAAATTATTAATGAATAATAAAATATTATTAACTGTTAGTTACTCATTATAATTATCATGGCCTTATGTTTAATAATATTTTGCTACCTATGGCTTTGAAAATAAATAAATAATAAGTCTAATTTATTATATAAATTAATCACCATCTTCATAGTTTTTTATTATTATTATTATTTTATTAGTATTTGCTATAAGTATTATCAATTTCAGATATTTTTAAGTTTTTATAAAAATGATAATAAGTATCTGGAATAAGTTTTGCTTTGCGCGATAAAATTAAATCTTTTTTATTTGTAAGATTCCAGGCTTTTCAATAAATGCAAATTTCATATGTAATGTATGTTTGATAATTTTATTTTTATTTAAAACTACAATTTCTGGATAATTTGCTTGCCCATAAGTTGTTTAAATTGTTGTAAAAACAATTCATCAGGGAATTATTTTTTATCTTTAATTAATTTAATATCTCTCTATAAAACCATTTGACTGATAGTATTTTTATTAATGTTGTTACAAAAATCTTTACTAGGACACCTTGTTCTAGTTAAAATGTCATCAAATTCTGATTTTAGACCTTTCTTATGATGTTTTTATTTTCCTTCCACTCCTTGTCTTTAATACTATCATCAAAATCTTCATTATCTAAATCTGTAAACAGAATATAAACTGTGTTATAACATAAAGTTCATATAAACACGAGATCAAGATAAAATTATTATTTACTATTAGAGTCAGTTATTTTCTCACACTAAGTTTCCATTGGCACCTACTAGCTCAATGAGATTTTGTGAACTTTAATTTGATTTATTTGAATATTCTATGTGTGGTTTTCAATGGTAAATCGTCTGAAAAAATATTATAATAATATAGCTTGTAAAAAATTGCAACTGTGTAGCTGCTAAGTACCTACTTACTGTTCTCATATTCATGTACTTATCACTGAAGGTGTAGTATTTAACCATCCAATATTGCTTTATTTGTAATATTAAATTCTGCATTTTTAATAGCTGTTAATATTTTCATAGAACAATAACATAATAAAATTAAAATTGATGGTTGGTAAGGTTTTGTACATTAGAAATTATCAGAAAATGATTAGTAGAATGAATTACTTTCGGTATTTATTAGAATATATTAATATATAATATTATACAAAATATATACAATAAGCCAACAACTGACATAGATTAATATATTATTACCTATTTATACATTATATTTATAATTCATATTGCTTAAAAGTTAAACCATTTAAAATTAAATTAAATTTTTACAGATTTATAGGTAAACAATATTATAATTATCTTATAAATATTTTTTTTTTTATTGAGCATATATTCACATCGACAACAAAGGCCATTAGTTACACTTATTTATAATAATAATATAATATGTAGGTACTGATACAATGGTAAGTTATTTAATTAGGATAAAACATTTTTTTTTTTTTATATAAGATTGAACAATTTTGTTTTTCTTAAAAATTAATTATGTCTAGGTTTTTTTCATGAATAGGATATTTTATATTATACATAGAAACCTAATTCAATAATTTATTAAAATTGCATTTGTTATTTATTTTACTAAAAAAAAACACAATTTATCAAAAATTCATAAATAATAAATTGGAATAATATTTTTAAATTATCGAAGTAGAATAAATAAACATTAATACAAGTAATTATAATTAATCTTTACGTTATTAAAATAAAAACGAACCGGTAGGTTTCCGAGTTTTAGTAGATAGCTTGTTGTGGTTAGTGAACTAGTGAAGAAATAATAAGATCTTGAATAAAATATTCAAAAAAAATAAATTAACACATTATAACTAGATAGGGAAAATAAAAATTAAACATTAATCGGATTATTTTAGATATATATAATATCTGTAATGCATAAAAGAAGCATGATCGTAATCAATAACAAACAAAAATAGGCTAAGAAAAATAATATATTAGGTATATTATAATTTAAATTTAAAATTACAAATATTTGTTGGTTATTGTTATATCACATTTAATTATTTAAATGAACATTATTAATAAACGTGAACCTCCTTGGTAATAAAAGTTTTATTGAAATATTACATAATATCTTTGGATTTATCCTATTAGCGTAACATAATAAAATCTGTGGCAATTGTCTTTTCAGAATTAGAAGTGGCAGTCGATTAAAGATTCTAAAATTATAATTTCAATGATCACTAGATTAAACATTAACTAAAAATATTCTGTATTCCGTATAATTTTAATTTCATAATTAATAATATTTTCAGACTTCAATTAAGTATCTGATGCGTAGATGCGTTCTTACGTCGGTTTCGGAGTGTACCCATACACGTCTCGGATTTCACCAAAACCCCGAAAAAGAGTCGATGTTTGAGGTAAGTTTATTTTCATATTCTTTTGAGGCTTGAATCTTATGTTAGGCTTTAAATAAATATTTAACGTCACGAAAAATATATTCCCAAGTTCCAAGTATCGTTGACGCATATTTTATTTCTAAGCGCGAAATTAAGAAATACGCGAGATCGATTAATATAAACGCGCTGCGTCATTTTTCAGGTTGCCAGACGTATAATAATTATTATAGTTTTATAATTATAACCTAGGTATGTGTTTGTAATCGACATTTTTCAATTTTTGTTTAGTGAGTTAATTGTAATATCTGTTTTAACTGAAACTCCAGTCTCCAAAACTCATAGCCTATGAGTCATATAGGGAGCAATTTTAATTCGTACCTAAATGGAAATTTGTTCCAAAACCAATATTAGAAGTCAGAAATTTAGAATAAAATATAATTTATTTTGGTAAATTATGTATATTATAGATATTTATAGTTATTTATAGCCTTTATAACCTTTATTCTTTATCTCATATCTAATATCATAGGTACTTATTAAGTTATTACATTGTAGGTACACCTATAAAACCCTATGACCTAATGGCTAAAAGAATTGATCACTGAGTGATAAACTAAGCGGTTATGAAAAATATATTATAACATAGTTATCATACATATAATAAATATCTGTTAAAATAGTGTATCTATCTAATACATACACACAGGAGTTATTATTTTCTTCAAAATTGTACATTTATTATTTATTATGAAGTTTCGTAAGGTTAGGTACCTAGGTAAATAACCAAACTCTAATTTATCGCAATCGAATTTTTATTCATTTTCTAAAACTCAATATTTCAAAAATTAATATAGAATAATAATTATAATATTCACGAATTCCTGAAATAACTTAAATAAACAAACTATAATACGCAATAATAATTAAAGTTTGTATAAAATTTATTAAAATAAAAATGAATTGGTACTAGAGTTTTAGTAGCCATACAGTAGGTATAATGATTTTATAGCCATATAAAATTAATAAGTTCTTGAATAAAATAATCAAAACAAATAATAACATTAAACGGAATGTTTAACTATATTTTATCTGTAATGATAAAAAAAAAGTGGGTAAGTGGATGTCGCTCTGCTGTACAGGTTAGGGGGTGGGGTGGACAAGGGTAGGTTAAATTTGAATGCAATGATAGGTATCATTGTATACGAAAAACGATTCTGAACGAAAATGATTTGTCAGTCTAGGATATATTATATTTAAATATTGTCATATATTCTATTTTGAAACAAATATTTTATTTTTCAATTAAGACGCATTATGCATAAGGTATGGTTAATAAATTTTTCCAAAAACATTGCACGTAGTTATCATAATTCATAAAACCTTATATTAGCATAGATATACAAACACTGGTTTGAGGATAAATCGTTATCATTACGCGATTTCATAAAAATTTAAAACTCAAACGCTCAAAACATTTTTCCTATAATGACGCATCAAATTTTCTCTATAGCTATTTGAAACAAAACTTACGGAAAACTTGGTGTTAAATTTTATAACCTTAGATATAAATACAAACAATATTATGAATTTTGAACTACAAAATAATTTGCAAATATTCATGGTTTTGACGAATTTTTGTCAATATTTGAAATTCAAATGCTAATAGAAATTTAATTTGAATTTCCGGTGGACATTATTTTTGTGATAAAGATTGACAAATTCGTAAGGAATCTTGTATTAAATTTTCAAATATTAGATTAGAAAAATTTTTTTTTATGAATTTCTAGCTTAAAACAATTTGCGAATTTTTGTGATTTTGTCAAAATTCAAAATTTGAATGCTTATAAAAAAAATGGTGACTATGAATTTATTTTATTTTTCAACTGCTATTGTAACAATATGTTAAGAGCCTTGTATTAAATTTTCAAGATAAAATAAATTTTTATCGATATTAATTTTAAAAATCTAATAATGATCGAAAATTGCATATACCTTTGAATAGTTCAACTTAAGTCAAAATTTTTTGAAAATTTCATGGTGGATAGAATATACTTATATAAACATTCGGTAAAAATTTCATGTATCAATGGTCATTTGGTTTAAAGTTACATCAAAAATCAAAATCGATGTTGTAGAAAACTGTTTGTGCGTAAAATGTCCTGTTTTCCCCTTAATTTTTAGTTTGTTTATCCCGATTATTTAGAAAAATATTAAGAATACTTTTGACCACCAAAATACCAACTCGATTCACTTTCTGATCGAATAAGGTACTGAAGTCAAAAATCGAAGCACTTTTACTGTCCTAAAACGAGATGACAGACACAAAAAAATAAATATATTCATGGTTTTGACGAATTTTTGTCAATATTTGAACTTCAAATGCTAATTAAAAAAAATTGTGCCTAGGTATTCTTATAATTTTTTAATCACTATAAGAATAATCTATCAGAAAATTTTTATTAAAATTTCAAGTATTTTGATGGGGCCAAAAAAATTTTACCGACACTTCAAAAAAACATTTTCAATAAAATTTAAAATTTCAGTTGTCAATAAATAACTCAATTGTAAATTAAACTGTATATATAGATATCACTAACATAAACATATGGCGAACATTCCAAGTATTTACAGTGATTAGTTTTTGAATTACAACCATATAATAAATCGATTTGGTCGAAAACTGGTTATGCGTAGAAATTCCCGTTTTTCCGTCACTTTTTTTTTGTTTTTCTCGATGTTTTTGAAAACTGTTGGAAAATGTTTACTTTTGACCTCTATTGCACCAAGGATATTCACTTTTACATCGGAAACCACCTCCAAAATTTGAAATTGAAGCATTATTTCGACTACTTATCCTGTACACACACACACACAAAAAAAAAACACACATCATTGTAAAATCAATACATTCATCACTTCGTTCAGAATCTAAAATGAATAGGTCAGAAAATATTGTTGAATATTTTATTTAAATTTCAGAGATGGTACTATTCGTCAGTGAAGATTTGCCAAATAAATATCATATTCGTTTTGAAGCCTGTGTGAAATGTATTAACAATGTTTCGAAGATGAAGTTTTATAGTAGATTCAGATATGTGGTAAGTAATTTTCTATTTTTCAGTAGGTTTATTTTTATTTTATTATTTATTAATTGATCAGGGGATAGATTACTTGCAATTTTTAAATTATTCGTTTTGTAACCACTGGTGTAACACTATTCAAGTTATCAATAAAATCGTGATAAAAATTAGGAAATTGGTCAGGTATAATATTTAAAAAATTTTTTTTTTTAATAATTTCCTCAATGATATTTAAATATTTTTACCAATTATCAGGTACGATGACCTGTAGGTACTATAGGGATTGGGAGTGTGTGAGTGGGGGCAGGGAAGGATTAAGAGATGGGAGAGAGAGAGAGAGAGAGAGAGATAGTGAGAAGTAGCGTAGAGAGATAGATAGTGTGAGGTAAGGTTAGATTAGGTTAGGTTAGGTAAGGTAGGTACTATAGTGACTTGTATCTAAAGAGAGGGCGAGAGAAGGATAGTGTGAGAGGGAGTGAGAGAGGTAGATAGGATGAAGGATAAGGAAATAAAGTGAATGAGAGGTTGCAAGTGTTAGAAAAACGGGTATAGGGGGAATGTAAGACGAATGAGTGTGAGAGAGATAGGTGAGGGGGATGGTGTGAAAGTGATAGGATGAGAGAGAGGTAGTGTCAATGGGAGATGATAAGGTTAGGTGGGGGAACAGAACAAAAAGTGAGAGAGAATTGTGAGAGGTTGTGAGAGACAGTGAGATAGGTGAAGTGGAGGGCGGGATAGTGATAGGAAGAAAGAGGGGTAGTGGCAGAGAGAGAGGATTAGGTTAGGTAGGGGGAAGGGGGATAGTTAGGTAGAATAGTTATGTTAACAATTCTGAATATGTAGGAAAGGATCTTAAATTGCAAAGGTCACTTGACCCTTTGAGTGATACTACCAGGTTAGGTAAGGTTTACAACCTTCGACTTATGGGATAGAATAAAAAGAGAAGGTTGGTTAGGCCGATTAAGAGGATGTCAGTGGATTTTTTTTCTCCGACTCATGCGCAATATATTAAATTTTTTATTCACAATAATCTTAATAGTTTCTAAAATTAGAGAAAAATGAATGGTTAGATTTTTATCTAGGGCATATCGTAGGCTTATTATACTTTAATTATTAACTGAGTTATGAGTATTTTAAAGTATTCATAACTCGCTTCAAATATAGCCTATAAGATGCTCTAGGTATTAATAATAAGTATCTTAAAATTTTAAAAGAGGCCATTTCACTCTAATTTTAGAAATTATTATGATCATAGTGAACGTAATATTTGTGCGTGGGTCAGAGAGAAAAAAAATAAATGCACTGACATCCTCTTAAGTGTTATCAAGTCAAAAAAGTTCTCGATTGTTGATTGTTTACATTATTATAAGTCTTGTAAAAAGTATGACTTTGTCATTACATATTTTGTTAATATATCACATCAATCAAATGAATATTATCTTTAAAATAACAAATTTTATTTTTATTTACAAATTTACAATTTCATTAAACATATTATAGTTAATAGTCTGATTATTAAAAGTATTGTAATGCTCAATAAAAAAAGTATTATTGCTATTGTGGCTTGATAAGTAAAAAAATTTAAATATTATAAATTCTCATTCTCAAAATATTCATCTTAGGACTTCAATTTCAAAATAAAATATTTGTATACTCTTGTTTAATATTACTTTACAAGATTGTACTATGATAGTGATTAAAAAAATAAACTTGAAAGTAGGCGCATGATTGGAAGTAAAAGTTATAATTAATAACTGTAGAGCTAGGACTTTTATGTACTTACTAAAAATTCATTAAATATACGCAGTTAAATATGCCTTAAAAAAATTACATTCTTTTATTACACTATAAAAATTACTAATTAAATATTTTATGCATTTTTCATATGTTTATATATATATATATATATATATATATATATACCGTGTGTCCCACAAAACAGGGTAGGTACACTTTATCACTCATTACCCTTTAATTATACCCTGTAATCAATCATAAATTCCTATATGACTTAATATTCTTTTAACTCATATATTTTAGTGGTATCCATACAACTTGATTTTTTTTTCGTATGGTGCTATGTCCGGGAGTTGGCGCGAAGGCCTAGTTCGGACGCCTGTTTGGCAGAATTTCTATTGAGGCACCCGTAGGTTTCTGCCATGTCCCGGAGTGGGGGATGGCGGCACTTGTTCTCCGGACACCGTGACTTGCCGTAGAAAAATGCCGCCCGATGGTCGAGGATCGAACCCGATCCAGCTGAGCCACAGCCGACGCGTTAGACCGCTCGGCCACCTCGTCCCCACTAGAGACGCCGGTCTCTGATCCTCGACCTTTCTAGTGGCACTAGATCCACCGGTTGCATTCGCGCTAGAAGCAGGGATGCCTCATCGGAAACGGTGCGATAGGCGCTTATCACCCTCAGGGAGGCTGCCCTTTGGGGCACCTAACCTAACCGCCTCGCTCTTGTGGTGCGCGAGCTCAAGGCCCCTGCTGGACATCCACGCATCGATCGCCTCCTGGGTGGGATTGACGACGTCCTCGAATAGTTGGCCCGTCCTGGCCACTCCGACAACGGTCACCTGGATTAAAGCTTACTATTCCGTGATTTTTGTTTAAATAATTTTTTGTTTAATTTGTGCCTTTTTTTACTATTTGTGGAATTTCATTCCTTATTTCGTTTAGTTCCTTTAATAATTTTTATATGTTGTAAGGCATGCTTTTTCTGGTATTTGTATAGTATCTATTGGAAAATAAGGTTCAAAATCATGCATTAGGAAGAAAAAAAATGCTTATAATTGGTATAATATGGTTTGCATAGTTGATAATATACTATGTTATTTATTATGACAAATTGTCATGATTTCTTTAATATGTTCTTATTTATATTTTCTTTGGGTTCATTAATCGCTTTTGTTGAAAATGCAAAACTTATCTTTGGAATTTGATGGATTTATGTCGTACATTCGTACCTAATTAAGTGATTCCAATGTTTTTATCGTTTGTATTTATGTTATTGTATTATAGCCCATCTGATACTCTGTTTTCTTTACCATTTTTATGTGATATATCAAAGGTGAAATCTTATAGTTCGATATTATTTTTGAAAAAGAAACATTTGTTTGATATTATTGAAAAATTCATTTTGCGCATGATTATGAACACTTCTGTTAAGTAAAATTTGTTGTTTGTTTCAGTTATTTTATCATTGTTGTTATCTCTGGACATTTATTTTTTTAACATTATTTTTTTTTCATTTCTATTTAAATCAGAATTATTTGTTAAAAGTAGGCTATGAATTATATTCCCGATAATCTGCTATGAATAATGTTTTATTTATTATTAGTCATCGTTTGGACTATAATATTAATTTTATTTCAAACTTAACGTCTATGTGTTTAATTATTTTATAAAAAATGTCATAATCTTCTTTCGATTATATTATTTTATTTATTATTATTCAACGCTTTGACTATAATTTTAATTTAATTTGATATTATATTAATATATTTATTTGGTCTTTATTTATTATTAGTCATCATTTGGACTATAACATAGTTATAATATATTTTAATTTTATTTGAATCTAAACATCTCTGTGTTTAATTCATTTATAAAAAATATTTTATTTTTCTTTGGATTATATTTTATTTATTATTAGTCATCATTTAGACTATAATATAGTTATAATATATTTTTATTTTATTTGCATCTAAACATCCTTGTGTTTAATTCTTTTATAAAATATGTATTAATCTTTTTTGGATTATATTTTATTTATTATTAGTCGTCGTTTGGACTATAACTTTAATTTTATTTGAATCTAAACACCTCTGTGTATAATTCTTTTAAAAAAAATTTGTTAATCTTCTTTGGATTATATTTTATTTATTATTATTCAACGCTTTGACTATAATTTTAATTACCTATATTTGATATTATATTAATATATTTATTTGATCTTTATTTATTATTAGTCATCATTTGGACTATAATATAGTTATAATATATTTTTATTTTATTTGAATCTAAACATCTCTGTGTGATTATTTATATTTTATTTATACTTCTTAGTTTTTTGGTTTGGTCTCCAGTAAATTTGGTTTTTTTTATAGTGTACAATGGCATTATTTATTTTGTAAATTATTTAAAATTAAATTTACAAACATACTAGATGATCAGATGAGCCCTTCCTTGTATGAGAATTTCATGATATCCAGATATGATATTTAAAATAGGGATTTCCATTTAAAAAGAATGAATAAATACATGACTTAAAAAAATTTTAAGTGATATAGGAATTTATGATTGATTTGTCTAGTTTGATGTCCAACAAACAGAACTGAAAGATATTTACAGGTTAATGAGCAATAAAGTGTACCCTGTTATTTGAGACACATAATATATTGTATATTATATTTAAAAAAAAAAAAATTAAAAAGCTAGTAAAAATTTCAATTTTTTTTTCGTATTTAATATAATTATATTTTGATCCATAAAAATATTTACCTAAGTGCTTGATTTTCGATAAACTATCAAAACTAAAAACTAAAAACATTTAGAATTTTATCACATAAGTTTTTAAATATGCTGTGTACTACTACTAACCTAGAAATAAGCATACAATAAAGCTTACAAAAATGAAAAAATATATAAAATGCATAAAAAGTCTTTGCTCTAGAAAACATAAAATGTTTTAAAATAAAAAATTTGTAATATTAATTTGTCCAGATAAAAGAAAAACAACTTTTGAAGGCGATTAAGATTTAAAAGAATTTCATTATGAAATTGAAAGCAATTTATATTACTAGTTTTTTAAAATTAATCCAAATCTCTAATACTGGAAAGAAGAAATAAGATCTGGTGATAGTTAATTGTTCTGAGACATACAATCATTTTTAAAGTATTATTTTAGTTGAGTGTTGGAATCTATACTAGTGTTAATCGTACCTATACTTTTTCGGATGGTCTAATGGAATTTTTAAATTTAAGTTTTTAGAAAAAAAAAAATTATTGTTCACGTATGTATTTATTACCTAGGTATTCAATATTTTAAGTGACATACGTGTTGTTGTTATTATTATCTACTTATAAAAATAAAAAAACATTCTTGAACTTGATGATAAATAGACGTACAAGTACTAATTATCTCATATAATGGATATGGTTTCTATATGTTAAAAAAGTAAATTTTGGACCTAAAGGTCAACACATCGACTGTCGTCGCTAGCTCCCGGATGGGCAACCACCTGGGTTCTTAGTGACGAATCCTCGTCTTATTTACATGTGTTTAAAACCAAACCGTAAAATCAGGTTATGCAGTTGATATTTTGTAAACAAAAAAATTGCCTCTGGCCTGGTATATGCACTAAACACTAGTCGTATACTGTATTTTGGGGTATGGTGTGGCGCGGTGGTTTGCCGTGGTCAAACATCGCCTGGCGTCACTAGCTCCTGGATGGGTGACCACCTGGGTTCTTAGTGACGAATCCTTAGCCCCACATACTCACGTGTTTCTAAACAAACACACGCAATATGGATATATAATTGCCAAAGGATTTGTTTAAAAAAAAAAAACGTATATTATGTAATAATAAAAATAATAAGAAACCAATTGTAAATTGTTTAAGTCTATATGAGATATTATAATTCATACTATAACTTTTTAATAATAATAATTAACAATAAGTATGTAATTTGAGATATTTTATATGGTTAAATTTTCTTCTGGACAATTGATCTTTGTCACAAAAAATGTACAGACACAGTGATGTAAAGATTACCAATCACACATCAAAATGTTATGTTGAAATAATAAATAATAATATTTTATTGTAGAAAAGATTGTGTAAACATTTTTTTAGATCGTTTCATTAAAAAAATATTCAAAATCGTAATAATTCAATTTCTGGTGTCTAGGTCGTTTTTATTAGGTACCATATAAAAATAAAAATAAAATTACCATTATGGTACCACCCAACGTTTTTGGGCCCAGAATAACATGATAACTATAATTTTGGTGTGTTGGAAGGGGAAATAATTTAGATATTACACCATTATTGTAATAATATTATAAAAGTTGTTTTGCTTTAATGAGGATGTCGCACTTTCATTCTCTTAAACAGCACTTTTGTAAGTCGGAGACAATACAAACCATAAATCTTTAATAATTATTAGTTATTACTTGTACAATTTACATCCAATCATACTTGCGAGTTTAGATGACAATTTTTGATTAGGACTGATTTATGCACTCATCGTGGCCAAACACTCGTCGTCATATAAATATGTTCTTAAAGTTATATACACTAAAAAATTGGTCATGGCTCTATCCATAATATATTATCTAAAAAGCAGTTGCTCCGAAGTCCTAAAAATCTAGTGGGGAGAAATATATTTCGAGAGGCTCAACATCTTAATAATAAGAGCTAGGTATTTCTAAGAGGTTAACAATCAATAGAACAACTTGATAATTAATCACCTATATCGGAAATCAACTAAGGATCTTTTTATTCAAAGTGTCCTAGTTAACCATTTGTTTGTCACGCGTTACCCAAATAGCATTTATTTTTCTACGATCATTTAGATTGAGACTTATTAAACCCAGTGTCGTAGTCAGCCTTCCCGAGGGGTATTGGGTGTATAGTACTGTATACACTTATTCCCTCCCCAAATCCTAACCCTGGCTACGGCACTGCCTTCCCCGCGGACATGCAGATGGTTAATTAAGTCATTAGGAGGTTTGTTTAGGTTAGGTACCTATACACAATGGTAAGTTGAGCTCAAGTGATGATAGATGACTATCATCACTGGTCGTGACCTTTGCATAGATCTTTTCTTACTAACTAACAAGGTATTCGAAATTGTCAACATAACAATGAAAAATATTTAAAAATCAACAAGGAAAATATTAATAATACATTTATATTAAATTTAATATTATACTTATATATTAGTGTATTAAACATACTTTTTTTTTTTAGCTTTTATAATGAATACTTAATACTTAAAAAAATATATATACCTGATTGAAATTGTCATAATTTGGATCACAGTTTTAAAGCCATACGAGTATTAGTGTTCTACCAGTGTTTCATATGAACTAATGTCAATCACAATAAATGAAGCGTCCTCTGATCATAATTAGTTCAATAAACTATAAAAAATTTAGTTTATATTTGTGTTCACAAATTTCAAACATTTTTAACCATGTGCAACTAAAAAACATAATTTTATCATGATTTAATTATCATTCATTAATTTTTCTTGAGAATACATAGTGCGGTCTTCATTTTGTATTCTAAGACTATAATTTTTTCCAAATTTCTTTTTTGATCCTTAAAAATCATTTGCCGGCGAGCTCCAATACCCCCTTTCCATTTTTAATTTCAATATATAGCTCTAGCTTATTTTTGTAGACACAATTTTTAAAATTAATAAGCCACTTGCCATTAACAAACATAATTTTATTATGATTTAATTCTCCTTCTTTAATTTGTCTTGAGAATGCATAGTGCCGTCTTCATTGTGTATTCTAAGACTATAATTTTTTCCAAATTTCTTTTTTTGATCCTTAAAAATCATTTGCCTGCGGACTGCAATACCCCCTTTCCCTTTTTATTTTCAAAATATTGATATACTTTATTTTTTGCAGACACAACTTTTAAAATTTATAATCCACTTGCCACTAAAAAACATAATTTTATCATGATCTTATTATCATTCATTTTTCATAAGAATATATAGTTCAGTCTTCATTGTGTATTCAAAGACTATAATTTTTTCCAAATTTCTTTTTCAATCCTTAAAAGTCATTTACCTGTGGGCACCAATACCCCCTTTCCATTTTGAATTTAAAAATATAGCTCTAGCTTATTTTTGTAGACACAATTTTTAAAATAAATAAGCCACTTGCCACTAAAAAACATAATTTTATCATGATTTTTATTATCCATCATTAATTTTTCTTGAGAATACATATTACAGTCTTCATAGCGTATAATAAGATTTTAATTTTTTCAAATTTCTTTTTTGATCCTTAATAATCATTTGCCTGCGGGCGCCAACACCCCCTTTCCATTTTTGTTTTCAAAATATGGCTCTAGTATATTTTTGTGGACACAAATGTTAAACTATATAAGCCACTCGATCCTAAAAAATTTAATTTTATCATGATTTAATTACAATTCTTTTGTTTTTTTTGAATTTACATAGTGCAGTCTTCATTGTGTATTCTGAGACTATAATTTTTTTCAAATTTCTTTTTTTATCCTTAAAAATCGTTTGCCTGCGGGAGCCAACACCCCTTTCCATTTTTGTTTTCAAAATATAGCTCTAGTTTATTTTTGTGGACACAAATTTCAAAACTATATAAGCCACTTGCCACTAAAAAATCATAATTTTATCAAGATTTAATTATCCTTCTTTTATTGTTCTTGAAAATACATAGTGCAGTCTTCATTGTGTATTCTAAGACTATAATTTTTTTCAAATTTTTTTTTGATCCTTAAAAATCATTTGCCTGCGGGTGCCAATACCCCCTTTCCATTTTTATTTTCAATATTTAGCTCTATCTTATTTTTGTGGAAACAATTTTTAAACTTTATTACCCACTTCCAACTAAAACATATTATTTTATTATGAGTTACTAATCCTTCTTTAATTTTTATTCATTTTTAAACTTTATTAGCCACTTGTAACAAAATACATAATTTTATCATGATTTAATTATCCTTCATATTTTATTACATTAATTTTTCATGAGAATACATAATGCAGTCTTCATTATGAATTCCAAGACTATAATTTTTTCCGAATTTCTTTTTTGATCCTTAAAAAACATTTGCCTGTGGGCGCCAATACCCACTTTCCATTTTTATATTTAATATATAGTTCTAGTTTATTTTTGTGGACAAAAATTTATACTTTATTGGCCACTTGCCTCTAAAAAATCATAATTTTATCATAATTTAATTATCATTCATTTATTTTTCTTAAGAATATATAGTGCAGTCTTCATTTTGTATTCTAAGACTATACATTTTTCCAAATTTAATATAGAACTAGTTTATTTTTGTGTACACAATTTTTAAACTTTATTATCAACTTGCCACTAAAAAAACATAAATTTATCATGATTTAATTATCCTTCATAATTTATTTCATTAATTTTGCTTGAGAATACATAATGCAGTTTGTATTGAGTATTCTAAGACCATAACTATATCCAAATTTCTTTTTTGATTCTTAAAAATCATTTGCCTGCGGGCGCCAATACCCCCTTTCCATTTTTATTTTCAATATTTAGCTCTAGTTTATTTTTGTGGACACAAATTTTGAACTTAATTATCAACTTGCCACATAAAAAACATTTTTTTATCATGATTTAATTATCCTTCATATTTTATTTCATTAATTTTGCTTGAGAATACATAATGCAGTTTGTATTGAGTATTCTAAGACCATAACTATATCCAAATTTCTTTTTTGATTCTTAAAAATCATTTGCCTGCGGGCGCCAATACCCCCTTTCCATTTTTATTTTCAATATATATAGCTCTAATTTATTTTTGTGTACACAAATTTTAAACTTTATTATCAACTTGCCACTAAAAAAACATACATTTATCATGATTTAATTATCCTTCATAATTTATTTCATTAATTTTTCTTGAGAATACATAGTGCACTCTTCATTGTGTATTCCAAGACCATAACTATATCCAAATTTCTTTTTTGATTCTTAAAAATCATTTGCCTGCGGGTGCCAATACCCCCTTTCCATTTTTATTTTCAAAATTAAGTTCTAGCTTATTTTTGTGGACACAATTTTTAAACTTTATTACCCACTTCCAGCAAAAAAATATTATTTTATTATGAGTTAGTAATCCCTTTTTAATTTTTTTTGAGAATACATAGTGCACTCTTCATTATGTATTCTAAGACTATAATTTTTTCCAAATTTCTTTTTTGATCCTTAAAAATCATTTGCCTGCGGACGCCAATACCCCCTTTCCATTTTTATTTTCAATTTATATAGCTCTAATTTATTTTTGTGTACACAATTTTTAAACTTTATTATCAACTTGCCACTAAAAAAACATAAATTTATCATGATTTAATTATCCTTCATAATTTATTTCATTAATTTTTCTTGAGAATACATAGTGCACTCTTCATTGTGTATTCCAAGACCATAACTATATCCAAATTTCTCTTTTGATTCTTAAAAATCATTTGCCTTTGGGCGCCAATACCCCCTTTCCAATTTTATTTAGAAATCTAAGCTCTTGCATATTTTTGTGGACACAATTTTTAATTTTTATTACCCACTTCCAACTTAAAAATATTATTTTATTATGAGTTAGTAATCCTTTTTTAATTTTTCTTGAGAATACATAGTGCAGTCTTCATTGTGTATTCCAAGTCCATAACTATTTCCAAATTTCTTTTTTGATACTTAAAAATCATTTGCCTGCGGGCGCCAATACCCCCTTTCCATTTTTATTTTCAAAATTTAGCTATAGTTTATTTTTGTGGACACAATTTTTAAGCTTAATAACCACTTTCAACAAAAAATCATAATTTTATCATGATTTAACTATCCTTCATATTTTATTTCATTAATTTCTCTTGAGTATACATAATGCAGTCTTCATTGAGTATTCTAAGACCATAAATATATCCAAATTTCTTTTTTGATCCTTAAAAATCATTTGCCTGCGGGCGCCAATACCCCCTTTCCATTTTTATTTTCAATATATATAGCTCTAATTTATTTTTGTGTACACAATTTTTAAACTTAATTATCAACTTGCCACTTAAAAAACATTTTTTTATCATGATTTAATTATCCTTCATATTTTATTTCATTAATTTTTCTTGAGAATACATAATGCAGTCTTCATTATGTATTCCAAGACCATAATTTTTTCCAAATTTCTTTTTTGATCCTTAAAAATCATTTGCCTGTGGGCGCCAATACCCCCTTTCCATTTTTATTTTCAAAATTTAGCTATAGTTTATTTTTGTGGACACAATTTTTAAGCTTAATAACAACTTTCAACAAAAAATCATAATTTTATCATGATTTAATTATCCTTCATATTTTATTTCATTAATTTTTCTTGAGGATACATAATGCAGTCTTCATTATGTATTCCAAGACCATAATTTTTTCCAAATTTCTTTTTTGATCCTTAAAAATCATTTGCCTGCGGGCGCCAATACCCCCTTTCCATTTTTATTTTCAAAATTTAGCTCTAGTTTATTTTTGTGTACACAATTTTTAAACTTAATTATCAACTTGCCACTTAAAAAACATTTTTTTATCATGATTTAATTATACTTCATATTTTATTTCATTAATTTTGCTTGAGAATACATAATGCAGTTTGTATTGAGTATTCTAAGACCATAACTATATCCAAATTTCTTTTTGATTCTTAAAAATCATTTGCCTGCGGGCACCAATACCCCCTTTCCATTTTTATATTCAATTTATATAGCTCTAATTTATTTTTGTGTACACAATTTTTAAACTTAATTATCAACTTGCCACTTAAAAAACATTTTTTTATCATGATTTAATTATCCTTCATATTTTATTTCATTAATTTTTCTTGAGAATACATAGTGCAGTCTTCATTGTGTATTCCAAGTCAATAACTATATCCAAATTTCTCTTTTGATTCTTAAAAATCATTTGCCTGCGGGCGCCAATAAGGGGGTATTGGCTCTAGTTTATTTTTGTGGACACAAATTTTAAACTTTACTGGTCACTTGCCACTAAAAAAACATAATTTTATCATAGTTTAATTATCCTTCTTTTATTTTTCTTTAGAATACATAGTGCACTCTTCATTATGCATTCTAAGACTATAATTTTTTCCAAATTTCTTTTTTGATCCTTAAAAATCATTTGCCTGCGGGCGCCAATACCCCCTTTCCAATTTTATTTACAAATCTAAGCTCTTGCATATTTTTGTGGACACAATTTTTAATTTTTATTACCCACTTCCAACTTAAAAATATTATTTTATTATGAGTTAGTAATCCTTTTTTAATTTTTCTTGAGAATACATAGTGCAGTCTTCATTGTGTATTCCAAGACCATAACTATTTCCAAATTTCTTTTTTGATCCTTAAAAATCATTTGCCTGCGGGCGCCAATACCCCCTTTCCATTTTTATTTTCAATATATATAGCTCTAATTTATTTTTGTGTACACAATTTTTAAACTTAATTATCAACTTCCCACTTAAAAAACATTTTTTTATCATGATTTAATTATCCTTCATATTTTATTTCATTAATTTTTCTTGAGAATACATAATGCAGTTTGTATTGAGTATTCTAAGACCATAACTATATCCAAATTTGTTTTTTGATTCTTAAAAATCATTTTCCTGCGGGCACCAATACCCCCTTTCCATTTTTATTTTCAATTTATTTAGCTCTAGTTTATTTTTGTGTACACAATTTTTAAACTTAATTATCAACTTGCCACTTAAAAAACATTTTTTTATCATGATTTAATTATACTTCATATTTTATTTCATTAATTTTGCTTGAGAATACATAATGCAGTTTGTATTGAGTATTCTAAGACCATGACTATATCCAAATTTCTTTTTTGATTCTTAAAAATCATTTGCCTGCGGGCACCAATACCCCCTTTCCATTTTTATATTCAATTTATATAGCTCTAATTTATTTTTGTGTACACAATTTTTAAACTTTATTATCAACTTGCCACTAAAAAAACACAAATTTATCATGATTTAATTATCCTTCATAATTTATTTCATTAATTTTTCTTGAGAATACATAGTGCACTCTTCATTGTGTATTCCAAGACCATAACTATATCCAAATTTCTCTCTTTTGTTTCTTAAAAATCATTTGCCTGCGGGCGCCAATACCCCCTTTCTAATTTTATTTACAAATCTAAGCTCTTGCATATTTTTGTGGACACAATTTTTAATTTTTATTACCCACTTCCAACTTAAAAATATTATTTTATTATGAGTTAGTAATCCTTTTTTAATTTTTCTTGAGAATACATAGTGCAGTCTTCATTGTGTATTCCAAGACCATAACTATTTCCAAATTTCTTTTTTGATCCTTAAAAATCATTTGCCTGCGGGCGCCAATACCCCCTTTCCATTTTTATTTTCAATATATATAGCTCTAATTTATTTTTGTGTACACAATTTTTAAACTTAATTATCAACTTGCCACTTAAAAGACATTTTTTTATCATGATTTAATTATCCTTCATATTTTATTTCATTAATTTTGCTTGAGAATACATAATGCAGTTTGTATTAAGTATTCTAAGACCATAACTATATCCAAATTTCTTTTTTGATTCTTAAAAATCATTTGCCTGCGGGCGCCAATACCCCCTTTCCATTTTTATTTTCAATTTATATAGCTCTAATTTATTTTTGTGTACACAATTTTTAAACTTTATTATCAACTTGCCACTAAAAAAACATAAATTTATCATGATTTAATTATCCTTCATAATTTATTTCATTAATTTTTCTTGAGAATACATAGTGCACTCTTCATTGTGTATTCCAAGACCATAACTATATCCAAATTTCTCTTTTGATTCTTAAAAATCATTTGCCTGCGGGCGCCAATACCCCCTTTCCAATTTTATTTATAAATCTAAGCTCTTGCATATTTTTGTGGACACAATTTTTAATTTTTATTACCCACGTCCAACTTAAAAATATTATTTTATTATGAGTTAGTAATCCTTTTTTAATTTTTCTTGAGAATACATAGTGCAGTCTTCATTGTGTATTCCAAGTCAATAACTATTTCCAAATTTCTTTTTTGATACTTAAAAATCATTTGCCTGCGGGCGCCAATACCCCCTTTCCATTTTTATTTTCAATATTTAGCTCTAGTTTATTTTTGTGGACACAAATTTTAAACTTTACTGGTCACTTGCCACTAAAAAAACATAATTTTATCATAGTTTAAACCCTTCTTTTATTTTTCTTTAGAATACATAGTGCACTCTTCATTATGTATTCTAAGACTATAATTTTTTCCAAATTTCTTTTTTGATCCTTAAAAATCATTTGCCTGCGGGCGCCAATACCCCCTTTCCATTTTTATTTTCAAAATTCAGCTATAGTTTATTTTTGTGGACACAATTTTTAAGCTTAATAACAACTTTCAACAAAAAATCATAATTTTATCATGATTTAATTATCCTTCATATTTTATTTCATTAATTTTTCTTGAGAATACATAATGCAGTCTTCATTATGTATTCCAAGACCATAATTTTTTCCAAATTTCTTTTTTGATCCTTAAAAATCATTTGCCTGCGGGCGCCAATACCCCCTTTCCATTTTTATTTTCAATTTATTTAGCTCTAGTTTATTTTTGTGTACACAATTTTTAAACTTAATTATCAACTTGCCACTTAAAAAACATTTTTTTATCATGATTTAATTATACTTCATATTTTATTTCATTAATTTTTCTTGAGAATACATAATGCAGTTTGTATTGAGTATTCTAAGACCATAACTATATCCAAATTTCTTTTTTGATTCTTAAAAATCATTTGCCTGCGGGCACCAATACCCCCTTTCCATTTTTATATTCAATTTATATAGCTCTAATTTATTTTTGTGTAAACAATTTTTAAACTTTATTATCAACTTGCCACTAAAAAAACATAAATTTATCATGATTTAATTATCCTTCATAATTTATTTCATTAATTTTTCTTGAGAATACATAGTCCAGTCTTCATTGTGTATTCCAAGTCAATAACTATATCCAAATTTCTCTTTTGATTCTTAAAAATCATTTGCCCGCGGGCGCCAATACCCCCTTTCCATTTATATTTTCAATATTTAGCTCTAGTTTATTTTTGTGGACACAAATTTTAAACTTTACTGGTCACTTGCTACTAAAAAAACATAATTTTATCATAGTTTAATTATCCTACTTTTATTTTTCTTTAGAATACATAGTGCACTCTTCATTATGTATTCTAAGACTATAATTTTTTCCAAATTTCTTTATTGATCCTTAAAAATCATTTGCCTGCGGGCGCCAATACCCCCTTTCCATTTTTATTTTCAAAATTTAGCTATAGTTTATTTTTGTGGACACAATTTTTAAGCTTAATAACAACATTCAACAAAAATCATAATTTTATCATGATTTAATTATCCTTCATATTTTATTTCATTAATTTTTCTTGAGAATACATAATGCAGTCTTCATTATGTATCCCAAGACCATAATTTTTTCCAAATTTCTTTTTTGATCCTTAAAAATCATTTGCCTGCGGGCGCCAATACCCCCTTTCCATTTTTATTTTCAAAATTTAGCTCTAGTTTATTTTTGTGTACACAATTTTTAAACTTAATTATCAACTTGCCACTTAAAAAACATTTTTTTATCATGATTTAATTATACTTCATATTTTATTTCATTAATTTTGCTTGAGAATACATAGTGCACTCTTCATTGTGTATTCCAAGACCATAACTATATCCAAATTTCTCTTTTGATTTTTAAAAATCATTTGCCTGCGGGCGCCAATACCCCCTTTCCAATTTTATTTACAAATCTAAGCTTTTGCATATTTTTGTGGACACAATTTTTAATTTTTATTACCCACTTCCAACTTAAAAATATTATTTTATTATCAGTTAGTAATCCTTTTTAAATTTTTCTTGAGAATACATAGTGCAGTCTTCATTGTGTATTCCAAGTCCATAACTATTTCCAAATTTCTTTTTTGATCCTTAAAATTCATTTGCCTGCGGGCGCCAATACCCCCTTTCCATTTTTATTTTCAATATATATAGCTCTAATTTATTTTTGTGTACACAATTTTTAAACTTAATTATCAACTTGCCACTTAAAAAACATTTTTTTATCATGATTTAATTATCCTTCATATTTTATTTCATTAATTTTGCTTGAGAATACATAATGCAGTTTGTATTGAGTATTCTATGACCATAACTATATCCAAATTTCTTTTTTGATTCTTAAAAATCATTTGCCTGCGGGCGCCAATACCCCCTTTCCATTTTTATTTTCAATTTATATAGCTCTAATTTATTTTTGTGTACACAATTTTTAAACTTTATTATCAACTTGCTACTAAAAAAACATAAATTTATCATGATTTAATTATCCTTCTTTTATTGTTCTTACAAATAAATAGTGCAATCTTCATTGTGTATTCTACAACTATAATTTTTTTCAAATTTTTTTATGATCCTAAATAATCATTTGCCTGCGGGCGCCAATACCCCCTTTCCATTTTTATTTTCAATATTTAGCTCTAGTTTATTTTTGTGGACACAATTTTTAAGCTTAATAACAACATTCAACAAAAAATCATAATTTTATCATGATTTAATTATCCTTCATATTTTATTTCATTAATTTTTCTTGAGAATACATAATGCAGTCTTCATTATGTATCCCAAGACCATAATTTTTTCCAAATTTCTTTTTTGATCCTTAAAAATCATTTGCCTGCGGGCGCCAATACCCCCTTTCCATTTTTATTTTCAAAATTTAGCTCTAGTTTATTTTTGTGTACACAATTTTTAAACTTAATTATCAACTTGCCACTTAAAAAACATTTTTTTATCATGATTTAATTATACTTCATATTTTATTTCATTAATTTTGCTTGAGAATACATAGTGCACTCTTCATTGTGTATTCCAAGACCATAACTATATCCAAATTTCTCTTTTGATTTTTAAAAATCATTTGCCTGCGGGCGCCAATACCCCCTTTCCAATTTTATTTACAAATCTAAGCTTTTGCATATTTTTGTGGACACAATTTTTAATTTTTATTACCCACTTCCAACTTAAAAATATTATTTTATTATGAGTTAGTAATCCTTTTTAAATTTTTCTTGAGAATACATAGTGCAGTCTTCATTGTGTATTCCAAGTCCATAACTATTTCCAAATTTCTTTTTTGATCCTTAAAATTCATTTGCCTGCGGGCGCCAATACCCCCTTTCCATTTTTATTTTCAATATATATAGCTCTAATTTATTTTTGTGTACACAATTTTTAAACTTAATTATCAACTTGCCACTTAAAAAACATTTTTTTATCATGATTTAATTATCCTTCATATTTTATTTCATTAATTTTGCTTGAGAATACATAATGCAGTTTGTATTGAGTATTCTATGACCATAACTATATCCAAATTTCTTTTTTGATTCTTAAAAATCATTTGCCTGCGGGCGCCAATACCCCCTTTCCATTTTTATTTTCAATTTATATAGCTCTAATTTATTTTTGTGTACACAATTTTTAAACTTTATTATCAACTTGCTACTAAAAAAACAGTATTATCCTTCTTTTATTGTTCTTACAAATAAATAGTGCAATCTTCATTGTGTATTCTACAACTATAATTTTTTTCAAATTTTTTTATGATCCTAAATAATCATTTGCCTGCGGGCACCAATACCCCCTTTCCATTTTTATTTTCAAAATAAAGCTCTTATTTATTTTTGTGGACACAATCATTAAATTTCATTAACCACTGGCAACAAAAAGTATAATTTTATCATGATTCAATTATCCTTCTTTTATTGTTCTTGAAAATACATAGTGCAGTCTTCATTGTGTATTCAAAGACAAAAATTTTCTCCAAATTTCGTTTTTGATTCTTAAAAATCATTTGCCTGCGGGCGCTTATAGTCCCTTTCCATTTTTATTTTCAAAATAAAGCTCTTATTTATTTTTGTGGACACAATTATTAAATTTCAGTAACCACTTGCAACAAAAAAATATAATTTTATCATGATTCAATTATTCTTCTTTCATTGTTATCGAGAACACATAGTGCAGTCTTCATTGTGTATTCCAAGACTTTATTTTTTTCCAAATTTTTTTTTTGATCCTTAAAAATCATTTTCCTGTGGGCACCAATACCCCCTTTCCATTTTTCATTTAAAAATAGAGTTCTAGTTTATTTTTGTGTTCACAATTTAATTTTTAAACTTTATTAGTCACTTGTCACAAAATAAATAATTATATCATGATTTAATAATCCTTCTTTTATTGTTCTTAAAATACATAGTGCAGTCTTCATTGTGTATTCGAATACAGTAATTTTCTCCAAATTTCTTTTTTGATCCCTAAAAATCATTTGCCTGCGGGCGCCAATACCCATTTCCATTTTTAATAAAGCTCTTATTTATTTTTATGGGCACCTATTTCAAACTTTATTAACCACTTGCAACAGAAAAATATAATTTTATCATGATTTATTTATCCTTCATAATATATTTCATTAATTTTTCTTGAGAATAAATAGTGCAGTCTTCATAGTGTATTCGAAGACAATAATTTTCTCCAAATTTCATTATTGATCCTTAAAAATCATTTGCCTGCGGGCTCAAATACCCTCTTTCCATTTTTATTTTCAAAATAAAGCTCTTATTTATTTTTGTGGACACAATTTTCAAACTTTATAACCACTAGCAACAAAAAAATATAATTTTATCATGATTTAATTATCCTTCTTTTATTGTTCTTACAAATACATAGTGCACTCTTCATTGTGTATTCTAAGACTATAATTTTTTTCAAATTTTTTTTTGATCCTAAATAATCATTTGCCTGCGGGCGCCAATACCCCCATTCCATTTTTTATTTTCAAAATAAAGCTCTTATTTATTTTTGCGCACATAATTTTTAAATTTCATTAACCACTGGCAACAAAAAAATATAATTTTATCATGATTCAATTATCCTTCTTTTATTGTTCTTGAAAATACATAGTGCAGTCTTCATTGTGTATTCAAAGACAAAAATTTTCTCCAAATTTCGTTTTTGATGCTTAAAAATCATTTGCCTGCGGGCGCTTATAGTCCCTTTCCATTTTTATTTTCAAAATAAAGCTCTTATTTATTTTTGTGTACACAATTATTAAATTTCAGTAACCACTTGCAACAAAAAAATATAATTTTATCATGATTTAATTATTCTTCTTTCATTGTTCTTGAAAATACATAGTGCAGTCTTCATTGTGTATTCAAAGACAAAAATTTTCTCCAAATTTCGTTTTTGATGCTTAAAAATCATTTGCCTGCGGGCGCTTATAGTCCCTTTCCATTTTTATTTTCAAAATAAAGCTCTTATTTATTTTTGTGGACACAATTATTAAATTTCAGTAACCACTTGCAACAAAAAAATATAATTTTATCATGATTCAATTATTCTTCTTTCATTGTTATTGAGAACACATAGTGCAGTCTTCATTGTGTATTCCAAGACTTTATTTTTTTCCAAATTTTTTTTTTGATCCTTAAAAATCATTTTCCTGTGGGCACCAATACCCCCTTTCCATTTTTCATTTAAAAATAGAGTTCTAGTTTTTTTTTGTGTTCACAATTTAATTTTTAAACTTTATTAGTCACTTGTCACAAAATAAATAATTATATCATGATTTAATAATCCTTCTTTTATTGTTCTTAAAATACATAGTGCAGTCTTCATTGTGTATTCGAATACAGTAATTTTCTCCAAATTTCTTTTTTGATCCCTAAAAATCATTTGCCTGCGGGCGCCAATACCCATTTCCATTTTTAATAAAGCTCTTATTTATTTTTATGGGCACCTATTTCAAACTATATTAACCACTTGCAACAGAAAAATATAATTTTATCATGATTTATTTATCCTTCATATTATATTTCATTAATATTTCTTGAGAATAAATAGTGCAGTCTTCATAGTGTATTCGAAGACAATAATTTTCTCCAAATTTCATTATTGATCCTTAAAAATCATTTGCCTGCGGGCTCAAATACCCTCTTTCCATTTTTATTTTCAAAATAAAGCTCTTATTTATTTTTGTGGACACAATTTTCAAACTTTATAACCACTAGCAACAAAAAAATATAATTTTATCATGATTTAATTATCCTTCTTTTATTGTTCTTACAAATACATAGTGCACTCTTCATTGTGTATTCTAAGACTATAATTTTTTTCAAATTTTTTTTTGATCCTAAATAATCATTTGCCTGCGGGCGTTTATAGTCCCTTTCCATTTTTATTTTCAAAATAAAGCTCTTATTTATTTTTGTGGACACAATCATTAAATTTCATTAACCACTGGCAACAAAAAAATATAATTTTATCATGATTCAATTATCCTTCTTTTATTGTTCTTGAAAATACATAGTGCAGTCTTCATTGTGTATTCAAAGTCAAAAATTTTCTCCAAATTTCGTTTTTGATGCTTAAAAATCATTTGCCTGCGGGCGCTTATAGTCCCTTTCCATTTTTATTTTCAAAATAAAGCTCTTATTTATTTTTGTGGACACAATTATTAAATTTCAGTAACCACTTGCAACAAAAAAATATAATTTTATCATGATTCAATTATTCTTCTTTCATTGTTATCGAGAACACATAGTGCAGTCTTCATTGTGTATTCCAAGACTTTATTTTTTTCCAAATTTTTTTTTTGATCCTTAAAAATCATTTTCCTGTGGGCACCAATACCCCCTTTCCATTTTTCATTTAAAAATAGAGTTCTAGTTTATTTTTGTGTTCACAATTTAATTTTTAAACTTTATTAGTCACTTTTCACAAAATAAATAATTATATCATGATTTAATAATCCTTCTTTTATTGTTCTTAAAATACATAGTGCAGTCTTCATTGTGTATTCGAATACAGTAATTTTCTCCAAATTTCTTTTTTGATCCCTAAAAATCATTTGCCTGCGGGCGCCAATACCCATTTCCATTTTTAATAAAGCTCTTATTTATTTTTATGGGCACCTATTTCAAACTATATTAACCACTTGCAACAGAAAAATATAATTTTATCATGATTTATTTATCCTTCATATTATATTTCATTAATATTTCTTGAGAATAAATAGTGCAGTCTTCATAGTGTATTCGAAGACAATAATTTTCTCCAAATTTCATTATTGATCCTTAAAAATCATTTGCCTGCGGGCTCAAATACCCTCTTTCCATTTTTATTTTCAAAATAAAGCTCTTATTTATTTTTGTGGACACAATTTTCAAACTTTATAACCACTAGCAACAAAAAAATATAATTTTATCATGATTTAATTATCCTTCTTTTATTGTTCTTACAAATACATAGTGCACTCTTCATTGTGTATTCTAAGACTATAATTTTTTTCAAATTTTTTTTTGATCCTAAATAATCATTTGCCTGCGGGCGCCAATACCCCCTTTCCATTTTTTATTTTCAAAATAAAGCTCTTATTTATTTTTGCGCACATAATTTTTAAATTTCATTAACCACTGGCAACAAAAAAATATAATTTTATCATGATTCAATTATCCTTCTTTTATTGTTCTTGAAAATACATAGTGCAGTCTTCATTGTGTATTCAAAGACAAAAATTTTCTCCAAATTTCGTTTTTGATGCTTAAAAATCATTTGCCTGCGGGCGCTTATAGTCCCTTTCCATTTTTATTTTCAAAATAAAGCTCTTATTTATTTTTGTGTACACAATTATTAAATTTCAGTAACCACTTGCAACAAAAAAATATAATTTTATCATGATTTAATTATTCTTCTTTCATTGTTCTTGAAAATACATAGTGCAGTCTTCATTGTGTATTCAAAGACAAAAATTTTCTCCAAATTTCGTTTTTGATGCTTAAAAATCATTTGCCTGCGGGCGCTTATAGTCCCTTTCCATTTTTATTTTCAAAATAAAGCTCTTATTTATTTTTGTGGACACAATTATTAAATTTCAGTAACCACTTGCAACAAAAAAATATAATTTTATCATGATTCAATTATTCTTCTTTCATTGTTATTGAGAACACATAGTGCAGTCTTCATTGTGTATTCCAAGACATTATTTTTTTCCAAATTTTTTTTTTGATCCTTAAAAATCATTTTCCTGTGGGCACCAATACCCCCTTTCCATTTTTCATTTAAAAATAGAGTTCTAGTTTATTATTGTGTTCACAATTTAATTTTTAAACTTTATTAGTCACTTGTCACAAAATAAATAATTATATCATGATTTAATAATCCTTCTTTTATTGTTCTTAAAATACATAGTGCAGTCTTCATTGTGTATTCGAATACAGTAATTTTCTCCAAATTTCTTTTTTGATCCCTAAAAATGATTTGCCTGCGGGCGCCAATACCCATTTCCATTTTTAATAAAGCTCTTATTTATTTTTATGGGCACCTATTTCAAACTTTATTAACCACTTGCAACAGAAAAATATAATTTTATCATGATTTATTTATCCTTCATATTATATTTCATTAATTTTTCTTGAGAATAAATAGTGCAGTCTTCATAGTGTATTCGAAGACAATAATTTTCTCCAAATTTCATTATTGATCCTTAAAAATCATTTGCATGCGGGCTCAAATACCCTCTTTCCATTTTTATTTTCAAAATAAAGCTCTTATTTATTTTTATGGACACAATTTTCAAACTTTATAACCACTAGCAACAAAAAAATATAATTTTATCATGATTTAATTATCCTTCTTTTATTGTTCTTACAAATACATAGTGCACTCTTCATTGTGTATTCTAAGACTATAATTTTTTTCAAATTTTTTTTTGATCCTAAATAATCATTTGCCTGCGGGCGCCAATACCCCCTTTCCATTTTTATTTTCAAAATAAAGCTCTTATTTATTTTTGTGGACACAATTTTTAAATTTCATTAACCACTGGCAACAAAAAAATATAATTTTATCATGATTCAATTATCCTTCTTTTATTGTTCTTGAAAATACATAGTGCAGTCTTCATTGTGTATTCAAAGACAAAAATTTTCTCCAAATTTCGTTTTTGATGCTTAAAAATCATTTGCCTGCGGGCGCTTATAGTCCCTTTCCATTTTTATTTTCAAAATAAAGCTCTTATTTATTTTTGTGGACACAATTATTAAATTTCAGTAACCACTAGCAACAAAAAAATATAATTTTATCATGATTCAATTATCCTTCTTTTATTGTTCTTAAAATACATAGTGCAGTCTTCATTGTGTATTCGAATACAGTAGTTTTCTCCAAATTTCTTTTTTGATCCCTAAAAATCATTTGCCTGCGGGCGCCAATACCCATTTCCATTTTTAATAAAGCTCTTATTTATTTTTATGGGCACCTATTTCAAACTTTATTAACCACTTGCAACAGAAAAATATAATTTTATCATGATTTATTTATCCTTCATAATATATTTCATTAATTTTTCTTGAGAATAAATAGTGCAGTCTTCATAGTGTATTCGAAGACAATAATTTTCTCCAAATTTCATTATTGATCCTTAAAAATCATTTGCCTGCGGGCTCAAATACCCTCTTTCCATTTTTATTTTCAAAATAAAGCTCTTATTTATTTTTGTGGACACAATTTTCAAACTTTATAACCACTAGAAACAAAAAAATATAATTTTATCATGATTTAATTATCCTTCTTTTATTGTTCTTACAAATACATAGTGCACTCTTCATTGTGTATTCTAAGACTATAATTTTTTTCCAAATTTTTTTTTTGATCCTTAAAAATCATTTTCCTGTGGGCACCAATACCCCCTTTCCATTTTTCATTTAAAAATAGAGTTCTAGTTTTTTTTTGTGTTCACAATTTAATTTTTAAACTTTATTAGTCACTTGTCACAAAATAAATAATTATATCATGATTTAATAATCCTTCTTTTATTGTTCTTAAAATACATAGTGCAGTCTTCATTGTGTATTCGAATACAGTAATTTTCTCCAAATTTCTTTTTTGATCCCTAAAAATCATTTGCCTGCGGGCGCCAATACCCATTTCCATTTTTAATAAAGCTCTTATTTATTTTTATGGGCACCTATTTCAAACTATATTAACCACTTGCAACAGAAAAATATAATTTTATCATGATTTATTTATCCTTCATATTATATTTCATTAATATTTCTTGAGAATAAATAGTGCAGTCTTCATAGTGTATTCGAAGACAATAATTTTCTCCAAATTTCATTATTGATCCTTAAAAATCATTTGCCTGCGGGCTCAAATACCCTCTTTCCATTTTTATTTTCAAAATAAAGCTCTTATTTATTTTTGTGGACACAATTTTCAAACTTTATAACCACTAGCAACAAAAAAATATAATTTTATCATGATTTAATTATCCTTCTTTTATTGTTCTTACAAATACATAGTGCACTCTTCATTGTGTATTCTAAGACTATAATTTTTTTCAAATTTTTTTTTGATCCTAAATAATCATTTGCCTGCGGGCGCCAATACCCCCTTTCCATTTTTATTTTCAAAATAAAGCTCTTATTTATTTTTGTGGACACAATTTTTAAATTTCATTAACCACTGGCAACAAAAAAATATAATTTTATCATGATTTAATTATCCTTCTTTTATTGTTCTTGAAAATACATGGTGCAGTCTTCATTGTGTATTCAAAGACAAAAATTTTCTCCAAATTTTGTTTTTGATGCTTAAAAATCATTTGCCTGCGGGCGCTTATAGTCCCTTTCCATTTTTATTTTCAAAATAAAGCTCTTATTTATTTTTGTGGACACAATTATTAAATTTCAGTAACCACTTGCAACAAAAAAATATAATTTTATCATGATTCAATTATTCTTCTTTCATTGTTATTGAGAACACATAGTGCAGTCTTCATTGTGTATTCCAAGACTTTATTTTTTTCCAAATTTTTTTTTTTGATCCTTAAAAATCATTTTCCTTTGGGCACCAATACCCCCTTTCCATTTTTCATTTAAAAATAGAGTTCTAGTTTTTTTTTGTGTTCACAATTTAATTTTTAAACTTTATTAGTCACTTGTCACAAAATAAATAATTATATCATGATTTAATAATCCTTCTTTTATTGTTCTTAAAATACATAGTGCAGTCTTCATTGTGTATTCGAATACAGTAATTTTCTCCAAATTTCTTTTTTGATCCCTAAAAGTCATTTGCCTGCGGGCGCCAATACCCCCTTTCAATTTTTAATAAAGCTCTTATTTATTTTTATGGGCACCTATTTCAAACTTTATTAACCACTTGCAACAGAAAAATATAATTTTATCATGATTTATTTATCCTTCATATTATATTTCATTAATTTTTCTTGAGAATAAATAGTGCAGTCTTCATAGTGTATTCGAAGACAATAATTTTCTCCAAATTTCATTATTGATCCTTAAAAATCATTTGCCTGCGGGATCAAATCTTTCCATTTTTATTTTCAAAATAAAGCTATTATTTATTTTTGTGGACACAATTTTCAAACTTTATAACCACTAGCAACAAAAATATATAATTTTATCATGATTTAATTATCCTTCTTTTATTGTTCTTACAAATACATAGTGCACTCTTCATTGTGTATTCTAAGACAAAAATTTTCTCCAAATTTCGTTTTTGATTCTTAAAAATCATTTGCCTGCGGGCGTTTATAGTCCCTTTCCATTTTTATTTTCAAAATAAAGCTCTTATTTATTTTTGTGGACACAATCATTAAATTTCATTAACCACTGGCAACAAAAAAATATAATTTTATCATGATTCAATTATCCTTCTTTTATTGTTCTTGAAAATACATAGTGCAGTCTTCATTGTGTATTCAAAGTCAAAAATTTTCTCCAAATTTCGTTTTTGATGCTTAAAAATCATTTGCCTGCGGGCGCTTATAGTCCCTTTCCATTTTTATTTTCAAAATAAAGCTCTTATTTATTTTTGTGGACACAATTATTAAATTTCAGTAACCACTTGCAACAAAAAAATATAATTTTATCATGATTCAATTATTCTTCTTTCATTGTTATCGAGAACACATAGTGCAGTCTTCATTGTGTATTCCAAGACTTTATTTTTTTCCAAATTTTTTTTTTGATCCTTAAAAATCATTTTCCTGTGGGCACCAATACCCCCTTTCCATTTTTCATTTAAAAATAGAGTTCTAGTTTATTTTTGTGTTCACAATTTAATTTTTAAACTTTATTAGTCACTTGTCACAAAATAAATAATTATATCATGATTTAATAATCCTTCTTTTATTGTTCTTAAAATACATAGTGCAGTCTTCATTGTGTATTCGAATACAGTAATTTTCTCCAAATTTCTTTTTTGATCCCTAAAAATCATTTGCCTGCGGGCGCCAATACCCATTTCCATTTTTAATAAAGCTCTTATTTATTTTTATGGGCACCTATTTCAAACTTTATTAACCACTTGCAACAGAAAAATATAATTTTATCATGATTTATTTATCCTTCATAATATATTTCATTAATTTTTCTTGAGAATAAATAGTGCAGTCTTCATAGTGTATTCGAAGACAATAATTTTCTCCAAATTTCATTATTGATCCTTAAAAATCATTTGCCTGCGGGCTCAAATACCCTCTTTCCATTTTTATTTTCAAAATAAAGCTCTTATTTATTTTTGTGGACACAATTTTCAAACTTTATAACCACTAGCAACAAAAAAATATAATTTTATCATGATTTAATTATCCTTCTTTTATTGTTCTTACAAATACATAGTGCACTCTTCATTGTGTATTCTAAGACAAAAATTTTCTCCAAATTTCGTTTTTGATTCTTAAAAATCATTTGCCTGCGGGCGTTTATAGTCCCTTTCCATTTTTATTTTCAAAATAAAGCTCTTATTTATTTTTGTGGACACAATCATTAAATTTCATTAACCACTGGCAACAAAAAAATATAATTTTATCATGATTCAATTATCCTTCTTTTATTGTTCTTGAAAATACATAGTGCAGTCTTCATTGTGTATTCAAAGTCAAAAATTTTCTCCAAATTTCGTTTTTGATGCTTAAAAATCATTTGCCTGCGGGCGCTTATAGTCCCTTTCCATTTTTATTTTCAAAATAAAGCTCTTATTTATTTTTGTGGACACAATTATTAAATTTCAGTAACCACTTGCAACAAAAAAATATAATTTTATCATGATTCAATTATTCTTCTTTCATTGTTATCGAGAACACATAGTGCAGTCTTCATTGTGTATTCCAAGACTTTATTTTTTTCCAAATTTTTTTTTTGATCCTTAAAAATCATTTTCCTGTGGGCACCAATACCCCCTTTCCATTTTTCATTTAAAAATAGAGTTCTAGTTTATTTTTGTGTTCACAATTTAATTTTTAAACTTTATTAGTCACTTGTCACAAAATAAATAATTATATCATGATTTAATAATCCTTCTTTTATTGTTCTTAAAATACATAGTGCAGTCTTCATTGTGTATTCGAATACAGTAATTTTCTCCAAATTTCTTTTTTGATCCCTAAAAATCATTTGCCTGCGGGCGCCAATACCCATTTCCATTTTTAATAAAGCTCTTATTTATTTTTATGGGCACCTATTTCAAACTTTATTAACCACTTGCAACAGAAAAATATAATTTTATCATGATTTATTTATCCTTCATAATATATTTCATTAATTTTTCTTGAGAATAAATAGTGCAGTCTTCATAGTGTATTCGAAGACAATAATTTTCTCCAAATTTCATTATTGATCCTTAAAAATCATTTGCCTGCGGGCTCAAATACCCTCTTTCCATTTTTATTTTCAAAATAAAGCTCTTATTTATTTTTGTGGACACAATTTTCAAACTTTATAACCACTAGCAACAAAAAAATATAATTTTATCATGATTTAATTATCCTTCTTTTATTGTTCTTACAAATACATAGTGCACTCTTCATTGTGTATTCTAAGACTATAATTTTTTTCAAATTTTTTTTTGATCCTAAATAATCATTTGCCTGCGGGCGCCAATACCCCCTTTCCATTTTTTATTTTCAAAATAAAGCTCTTATTTATTTTTGCGCACATAATTTTTAAATTTCATTAACCACTGGCAACAAAAAAATATAATTTTATCATGATTCAATTATCCTTCTTTTATTGTTCTTGAAAATACATAGTGCAGTCTTCATTGTGTATTCAAAGACAAAAATTTTCTCCAAATTTCGTTTTTGATGCTTAAAAATCATTTGCCTGCGGGCGCTTATAGTCCCTTTCCATTTTTATTTTCAAAATAAAGCTCTTATTTATTTTTGTGGACACAATTATTAAATTTCAGTAACCACTTGCAACAAAAAAATATAATTTTATCATGATTTAATTATTCTTCTTTCATTGTTCTTGAAAATACATAGTGCAGTCTTCATTGTGTATTCAAAGACAAAAATTTTCTCCAAATTTCGTTTTTGATGCTTAAAAATCATTTGCCTGCGGGCGCTTATAGTCCCTTTCCATTTTTATTTTCAAAATAAAGCTCTTATTTATTTTTGTGGACACAATTATTAAATTTCAGTAACCACTTGCAACAAAAAAATATAATTTTATCATGATTCAATTATTCTTCTTTCATTGTTATTGAGAACACATAGTGCAGTCTTCATTGTGTATTCCAAGACTTTATTTTTTTCCAAATTTTTTTTTTGATCCTTAAAAATCATTTTCCTGCGGGCACCAATACCCCCTTTCCATTTTTCTTTTAAAAATAGAGTTCTAGTTTATTTTTGTGTTCACAATTTAATTTTTAAACTTTATTAGTCACTTGTCACAAAATAAATAATTATATCATGATTTAATAATCCTTCTTTTATTGTTCTTAAAATACATAGTGCAGTCTTCATTGTGTATTCGAATACAGTAATTTTCTCCAAATTTCTTTTTTGATCCCTAAAAATCATTTGCCTGCGGGCGCCAATACCCATTTCCATTTTTAATAAATCTCTTATTTATTTTTATGGGCACCTATCTCAAACTTTATTAACCACTTGCAACAGAAAAATATAATTTTATCATGATTTATTTATCCTTCATATTATATTTCATTAATTTTTCTTGAGAATAAATAGTGCAGTCTTCATAGTGTATTCGAAGACAATAATTTTCTCCAAATTTCATTATTGATCCTTAAAAATCATTTGCCTGCGGGCTCAAATACCCTCTTTCCATTTTTATTTTCAAAATAAAGCTCTTATTTATTTTTGTGGACACAATTTTTAAATTTCATTAACCACTGGCAACAAAAAAATATAATTTTATCATGATTCAATTATCCTTCTTTTATTGTTCTTACAAATACATAGTGCACTCTTCATTGTGTATTCTAAGACTATAATTTTTTTCAAATTTTTTTTTGATCCTAAATAATCATTTGCCTGCGGGCGCCAATAACCCCTTTCCATTTTTATTTTCAAAATAAAGCTCTTATTTATTTTTGTGGACATAATTTTTAAATTTCATTAACCACTGGCAACAAAAAAATATAATTTTATCATGATTCAATTATTCTTCTTTCATGGTTATTGAGAACACATAGTGCAGTCTTCATTGTGTATTCCAAGACTTTATTTTTTTCCAAATTTTTTTTTTGATTCTTAAAAATCATTTGCCTGCGGGCGCTTATAGTCCCTTTCCATTTTTATTTTCAAAATAAAGCTCTTATTTATTTTTGTGGACACAATTTTCAAACTTTTTTAACCACTTGCAACAAAAAACTTTAATTTTATCATGATTTAATTATCCTTCTTTTATTGTTCTTACAAATACATAGTGCAGTCTTCATAGTGTATTCGAAGACAATAATTTTCTCCAAATTTCATTATTGATCCCTAAAAATCATTCGCCTGCGGGCGCTCATACCCCCTTTCCATTTTAATTTTCCAAATGTTGCTCTAGTTATTTTTGTGGGCACAAATTTCAAACTTTATAACCACTTGCAACAAAAAAAAAATAATTTTTTTCATGATTTATTTATCCTTCATATTTTATTCCATTAATTTCTCTTGAGAATACATAGCATAGTTTTCAATGTGTATTCCAAGACTATAATTTTCTCCAAATTTCGTTTTTGATTCTTAAAAATCATTTGCCTGCGGGCGCTTATAGTCCCTTTCCATTTTTATTTTCAAAATAATGCTCTTATTTATTTTTGTGGACACAATTATTAAATTTCAGTAACCACTTGCAACAAAAAAATATAATTTTATCATGATTTAATTATTCTTCTTTCATTGTTATTGAGAACACATAGTGCAGTCTTCATTGTGTATTCCAAGACTTTATTTTTTTCCAAATTTTTTTTTTGATCCTTAAAAATCATTTTCTTGCGGGCACCAATACCCCCTTTCCATTTTTCTTTTAAAAATAGAGTTCTAGTTTATTTTTGTGTTCACAATTTAATTTTTAAACTTTATTAGTCACTTGTCACAAAATACATAATTATATCATGATTTAATAATCCTTCTTTTATTGTTCTTAAAATACATAGTGCAGTCTTCATTGTGTATTCGAATACAGTAATTTTCTCCAAATTTCTTTTTTGATCCCTAAAAATCATTTGCCTGCGGGCGCCAATACCCCCTTTCAATTTTTAATAAAGCTCTTATTTATTTTTATGGGCACCTTTTTCAAACTTTATTAACCACTTGCAACAAAAAAATATAATTTTATCATGATTTAATTATCCTTCTTTTATTGTTATTTAGAACACATAGTGCAGTCACTTGTACATTGTACTCAGTACAATGAGTAAATTGGAGGGAGGGATGATAATGATGGGACAGTAGAATGGTGGATAATGATAGTTAAAGTATGAATGTTGAAAAGCTTAGTTTTTGGTTGCATTATTTTACTTTTGATATTCATATGATATAGCAAATAGCAAATACACCAGCTCACTAGGACTAGGTATAAGGTAACTACTGTCTACTTAAATGGTAAAATACAATAATGGTTTGATCAAATATTTTATCCTTACTATTAATTGAATAATATTTTGTATAATATATTTATGTATTATGTAATCAAGTAATTATATTCTAATAAATAATATTTAGTATAGTTGTGTATCATTTACGTTAACAAAAACATAATAATTATTTTATTATTTTATTGGATTTCGTCATTGATTAAAGTATAATATACAAATATAAGAACCTACCATAGGAGCAATAGATCTCTAAAACGAGGGGCGCTAAATCTGAATACATCACTTGGCCGTGGGGGGCAATGCCCCCCACACCCCCTTACACATAGACCAACTTTAATCGATATATCAACACTTTAAAAAATATAAGACTTTTTACAAACATAAAAAAATGAACAACATTTCTACTACTACAACATCAGAAAGTTTCTGACAGAAACATATTGAAACATTTTAATTTCATAATCCTGTTGAATAAATAATAATTTATAGATTTGAAATCAGCATACATTTTCTGGGTTTCATGGAATATTTATTCAAAATAGTTTCGGTGTTTATCTGATTGAATAAATCTTTTTCCATATTCAACAAAGATAAATAACAAATTATAATATACGACCAAACAGTTATACATTTTTTCAGGAAATTTCCTATCATTTAAAAACATAAAATTCATAATATCAGGTTTATAATAATAATTATACCTCATATAAAAAACAAGGGGTGCTAAATTTTAACTTGGGGATGCTAAAAACCTTTTTGCCCCCCCCCTATATTCGCCACTGGTACCTACAGTAAATAAATTTATTACATATATGTATTTTATGATTTCAAGTGTATATTAATCTGAGAGTGTACAATGAGGTAACAATATACTAGCACAGATTATATAATCTGTGATACTAGTTCTAAATATATCATTTTGGTAAATTTAATTTAATAATTATATTTTAATTAATAAATAACTCTTAAAATAGGAGAAAAAACGAGATACACAGATAGATAGATAAGTAGTAATTAGTGTTATAGTAAGGAAATAAGAGAAATTAATAATTAAAATTTGTAAGTAAGCCATTAATCAATCATATTTTATTAGGATAGCTAGAATACTATCTATAGTCCGGCCACCGGCCGGCGTTATTGCCCAAACGTGACGTCACACGCTACATGATGTCGGCGTCAAGATATTTATATTTATATTTATATTTATACCTAGACTTGCAAAAATAGGTACTTGGTCCTTTTTGTTGTATTAAAAATCATACTATTATAGCAAAAACATGGCATTATTATTTTTGTGATAACCCATCATCGACATCATCTGATAATTTTCTGCAAAAGTGTCGATATTTTCAACACGCCACACGCCACGCCATTCGTGCGCGAAAGACACAGTTTTATAACTATTACACAGCCACGCTTTCCTACATTCTTAGAGCACCAGGTAAAGAACGTGTGCCTGGAGTGTTCGCTAATTTGCTACCACACTCTTGGCGCGCTAAGCGCCTATCCGTCGCGATTGACTGCATGCTTGGCGCGAAGTATTGGCGCGCGAGAAAAAGCGTTCGTCTAAAGAGGTGCTAATAATCAGTCACGCCTAGCACGCCGAGCTATTGAGAGTAACGCGAAAATGTTGTACATTACATTTTGCGTGACGATGACGACGACGGACCGCTGACATAATTAAACACACGGCGACGCTGAACTATTGTGGGTAACACCAATTTGTAATAGGTTACATATCGCGTGACCATGATGATATCGAACCACTGATAATCGAAACCAGGCGGTTTGCGCGAATTTTTGTAGGCAAAGAGAGTGTCGATCGAACAGAGTCAAACTAACTACCACTGTGATAAAGCCGTACTATTGCAAGTAACACGAATTTGTTGTAGGTTACATAATATAGCGTGACCATAACGGCGTCCGACCGCTGACATAATCAATCACACCTCGCACGCCGAACTATTAAGAGTAACGCGAAATTGTTGTACATTAATTTTCGAGTAATCATGACGACGTCGGACAATTGACATAATTAAACACACCGTACACGCCGAACTATTGTGAGTAATGCGAGTTTGTTGAACGTTACTATTAGCGTGAAGATTACGACGTCGAACCGCTGACATAATTAAACACTGCGCGCACGCCTACTATTGCGAATAACTAAATTGTTATTGGTTACTTTTCACGTGACGACGATGACAGACCGCTGATAATCGAAAGGTCATTTGTTGAAATGCACCTATTCTCACATGGACGGAACGGGTCCGATCCGGGATGGCCGGTGGTGTCCGGGGAAAAAAATATAAATCGCGACGAAATTTTCTCGGCCGACCCAGATTCAATTTACCCGTCCCGGTCAGTATCGGATATATGTAAATACCCTACCGGGAAAAATAGTAGGAGAAACATGACTTTGGCTTAACAATTTCGATTTGCACTGACTTTAACTAACATATTGGCAGTTGAATAACATATCATATAAAATTTAACAGAACTTATTATAAATTATAAAATATGTTAAGTTATATTCTACTGACTATTGAAACTATATATACTCATAAACATTTTTAATAAAGTTAATATTATATTAATATTTTTGTTCATTGTAGAAAACAGTATATAAAATATTTAAAAATATAGGTTATTATTTAAAACTAGTACCTATCATTAGATCTACTTACGCTATACAGTACCTGCTATAATACCTATATACAATAATATAATATTACATTGATTTTATTACATGGCAATATAAATATTATATTAATTAACATGGTATATTATTCTAATATGTTATAATACTGTACAGCATTAAATATAAAATTAAGGAATTGTAGTTATACAATATTATTTTAATTTTATATTACTTATGTTTGCTATAATTTGGTATCTATTATTATCTATATTCTAAAAATAAGTTTTATTTTTATATTTTTATTTAAAACCTTGTAATAATATTAGATATTGAATTATTTTATACCGATTATTACCAGTTATCCCTTTGAAGTTTGAAGTGTAATGACATGTTTTGTCAAAAGTTAATTTAGTCATTTGGATTTGGTGTATATAAATGTTTTCAAATTTTCAAATTTTGCCATGAAACTGAACCAGCAGAAGAACTAAAATATGTTTTGTATATGTCTCTGACTGTAAAAGCTTGTTGTGTTGCATTTCCACCTTGAGCTGGCATATTTTCTAGTGTTGAAACTTGTGTGGTGGTAGAAAAATTATTTATTTCAGATGAATGTTTATAATTAGAAGCGGTGTTTTCGTGTTTTTTAATAAAATTATGCAAAACACATGTCGCTAAAACTATTTTATCAACGTTTTCGGATTTTGATTGTATCCGTCTATTATAAATCCTGAACTTTTGAACCAATATTCCAAAGACATTTTCAGAGCAACGTCTGGCTCGAGACAGCCGATAATTAAATATTCTTTTTAAATCATCGTCCAACTGTTTACCAGGGAAAGGTCTTAAGAGATTTCTTTTCAACGGAAAAGCTTCATCCCCAAAATCACGTACGGTGCCTTATTAGTGGTGCCAGGCAGTTCAGTATCGTCTGGTATATTTAATTTTCCTTCATCCAATGCCTTTCCAAATTTTGAATGTGCCAATATTCCCCCATCACTGTTCTTGCCGTATGATCCAATATCAACAGCTATAAAATTATACTGCGCATCAACTAATGCCAGCAACACTACCGAGAACGTTTTTTTATAATTGAAAAACTGTGATACACTTTTCGGAGGTGCTTGAATAACGATGTGTTTTCCATCTATTGCGCAATACAGTTAGGGAAATTCCATGTACTCCAAAATTAGTTAACGATTTCTTTCCAGGTCTCCTTGGTTGGCATTGCTATAACCTCTGGCATTAATTTTTGGGAAATTATGCTACATGTTTCAATTACAATGTCGTAAACTGTAGGTATGGCCGAGACGGTAACTGAATGAAATGGTTTTTAATGAATCACCAGTAGCCAAGTGCCTATAAAAAATAAATTTATAAATATAATATAACTATACGTTTTTAAAACAAAAATTTATCGTATCTACTATATTTTAGTTTAAAATCTATATTTTAGTTAAAGATGTAAAATGTATATAGGTACTCATGAATATCCATTATAACATATTTAAGAAATAAGAAAATCTATATAGATACTGTGTTTATACATTTTTAAATTTGTTGGGTACAAAATGAACTGTTTTTGAGAAACTTTGCTTAAAATGTTCAATCCTTATCTATAAAAGTTTAACATTTCATAAATTTTTAGCTAAAAAATATTTTATAAATGTTCGAGATTTTAATGAGTCTATCAAAATGCGAACTTTCAATTTTTTAAACATTATGACTAACGAATTTAGATTCGTTCAAACCAGATACGTAGGTACTATTTATGAGAAACATTGTATTAAATTTTAAAAATGTTTGATCAACTTAATTTTTTTCTGACATTTCTAGAAAAATACAAGAAAATTTCAACTATCTATAAATACCTCAAAAATATAGTCAAAATATTTTAATGTAAAATATCATGTATAAAAAATAATGAAATGAACATGTTGTTTAAAAGTCGTATAAATACGATAATTAATTTTTGAATTATAACAATGAAAACAGAGAAACCATTTTATCGAATAATCGTCGAAATAAAAATACCACAAGTTTAATGTATCTTATTCTATTCAAAGGACACTGCCCGTTACTTGTAAAATAAATAAATAATTGAAAGACAATAATATTCATGAAAACAGTTATTGCTCTTTGTACATTTCAAAATAGTTATAAATGTTTATTAAAGTTGTCAAATGTCAACATTTTAAAATTGAAGTATATTTTAAAAATGTATTGATAATATTAATATTTTATGTTTTAGCTGCCTTGTGTAAAAGTAGGTGGACAAATCTTAGAGATCAGTACCGTAAATCATTGAAAAAAAAGGTTACAGTCAGTGGACAAGCCGCTGAAAATGAAAAACTACAAATATGAGGACCAACTCAGTTTCTTAAAGCCTTTCTTCCAAGAAAGAGACACTATATCTAATATAAATTATGAAGAAAGTAATACTGATGATGAAGGTTTAGGAAATGTGGAAAATGGACAAGATGAATCGTTCGAAGTTCGAAGTAAATGTTGTTGACAAACCCGAATTAACAGAAAATGATAAAAATAAAGAAACGTTGCGAAGAAAAACCAGTTGAATCTGCTTCTTCGATACTCATGAAATATTTTATAAAAGAGAATGAGAAAGAATTAAAAGAAAAGTCACCAAGCGCTGATCCTCCAGTTGATTCATTTTTGAATGGTATTAGTGTAACGATGAAGACATTTACACCATACTATTTGAATTTGGCAAAATCCAAAATATTTTCTATTGTTCAGGACATCGATATGTAACAAATAATGGAAAACCAGAAGGCTGAGACAAATAGCTACAATAATCCTACATCGGCTACATCTTTATTTCAAATGTCTGGGCATCCCATTTGCCCGTCATCTCAAATAAATAACAGTTTGTATCAAAATCTATTATCAACAACACCATCATCCTCATATCCAATTAACGCAAATTATTCTTCTGAAATTTTAAATACAGAAGTTACTCCAAAATTACCATTAGATATGAATCAAGTAAATCAAACTCTGTTTTATACAAATATCAACCCTCGAAAGTAAATTTGAAAAATATCTAACTAACACGTTTTAGTAAATATTATATAAAATAATAATTTATTATAATAATTATAAAATAATATTATATTATATTATTTTATCTCTATGGTAAAAGCACTACCAATTTTCAATAATGTAAGTTTTTTTTTTAATTTTAAACAGAGAATGTATTAAATTAAATCGACAGTTCATTTTTATAATTTTTTTAAGAAATCATTAAACACATTATTTGAATTTACAAAACCAATTTTATTCTTTTATTTTTTTATTTTTTAACTAGTACCATTATTTTTTCAGCATTACATCGCTTACAACATATTAGATAACGTTGAGTAATTAAAATATAGGTATTCTAAACAACGATACTTTAGTCTTAAACATTATATTAGTTAATAATTGGGTGATATAATTATTTATCTTAAAGTTACAGCGAGTCGTTCTCTTGGAGGTATAGGTTTTCGCCAAAATGTCGTTTTTTTTTTTAATATCATCCTCAACTTTATTTAGTAAAACATTAAATGAATACATAGACATTCTAAAATATTCATAAAATTTACGTTCATCATCTACTAGTTCTTTATACAAAGTATTGAACTCTCCTTCAGTGCCACGCTTTTTCCATGCTTCGTGGACCCAAAAACGTTTTCGTTTTCTTGATGCTGTTTTAGTTACAGCAGAATTTAATTCTTCTTCATCAAGCAGTAGTGCAATCACAATTAAATTTTTTTTGTTTGTCGTCATATTCAAATCTAATAACTTAATATAGAACAAATCACGTGTATACTCTTCAAGTGCTGTCAGTCCGGGTGACTTGAAACTGAGCTGTGACGGAAAAGGAAGCTCCTATATCACAATTTTTACCCAACAAATTACCCCCACCCCAGAAAAAAATCATATTTATCCCAAAACTGATTATAATACATTCAGATTAGGCACACACTTAAAAATAAAAACCCGTCCAGGTCACAGCCCGGACTCTCCCCGTATATGTGCGTAAATAGAGCTTCCGTTACGGGCACGGTCGGCCCGGACCCGTCCCGTGCCCGTAACGGACATGTGGAAATAGACCTTTAATCGTCGCTCAACCATTCTATCTTAAACCGTGAACTGCATACATGCTCAAAACTGTTTGTGGATTGTGATAAGTTAAGAAATGATCAGTAATCTGAGTATAATCACACTTTCCTACCCCGTCCCGCCCGATCATTTCACTTCTTGCGCGTGCGCAATAAATACATCGTTGGCTGAACTGGTCGGCTTCAAACACGGACTACGCGTGATATACGCTATAGTGTATGTCATCAAAGTATGTAACACTCAGATGCCAGGCCGGCGGGTGCGTGCGACACCGGCCCGAGAAAATGTAGTATAGACCGATTAGACTAGTTTTATGTAACTTTGCTATGTATTGTGATTATCTAAATGTTTTCATCAATAAACGATGGCAGAAGAGGAGTTGTATTGTGCAAACAGATCCTTCTCTGCTCTGTCGGTTCTAACAGGAAAAATTAAAGTGTGTAACACTCGTAGATGGAGATAAGGCGCGCAATTTTATTATTAACGGTGTTCAATTCGTATTCGACAAGTTCATCGTGACGAACACCATATAGTATATACACGTCGGAACTGACGATATTCCGGCAAAATTAATATTTGTCTGTAATACATTTTGCAAATTTCAGTCGTAAAAACACACTTGAGGTTTCGAAATCTAGTAAAAATGTCGACCAAGTCCTGTTGTAGTTTTGGGCCGGTAAACAATAGCAGTTATTTCAATGACGGTTCGCGGCTACTTTGCGCGGAAGCATAAAACACGATGCGTAATATTTTGTGATAGTAACGGGACGATATACGCAGCGTATTGCGGAATAAAATAACGTCCCGGAGATGTCACGATGGACATGTGACCAGCTAGCGATATATACTCCGACATGAGCTTAATGAACATTTAATATTTTCAACAGGGAACTCGTAGCTAGTTTATGTTCGAGCGCATCAAACATCGCACCGCAATTTCGCGGGAACTGACAAAAGTTACAACCGACGGCGGCGCGTGAAACGACAACGGTACTGAAAATCAACCGCACGGATTGATCACAGAATAATTTTTCACACTTTCACTCGTCCGTGAACATTGTGATCACAGCCTCCGGCTCCTCAACCTGCCGAAACCATTCCATTAATCCTTCAATGGAGAGTCATAGCGATCGGCACCGATTGACGTGGGTGGGCCTCTCGGTTGGACACCGGACCAATTAGGACCCAACCAAACATCGAGCTTTACGCCGAAGGTAAAGCTTTATCCACCGAAATTTTTCAGTCGTCCATTATTGACGCTTATAAATCGCTTTCAATAATGCATCGACCGGTGATGTGATATCGAATGACGGGTCGGCCAGTGCGAGATTAGGGTAGGTACCTATCTTTGATGCCTTAGGGTAACCTCGGTCGGGGCAGGTCACTCGTTATAGTGGGAAACACCCACGCGTGTACGGAAATTACAGGTTCGAACGTAAATCGCGACTGTACACCGGATAAACCGCTTATATGGGCTGTCCAACGGGAACTCCTGATCGGTCGGCACAAGCACTCGCGCGCGTAACACCACTAATTTGCGATGCGCAATCTATTATTTATCAACGCGCGCATTGTTTGCCACGATTCCGGGCCGGTCGCGTAGACATGACGTGTCTTCATGTTCCGGAAGATATTTAATATTGATAACAAACAAAAAATAACCTATACCGCCTGTAAGCACTGTATGGAACAATCGATACATTTGAAACACTATGTAAAAAGACACCGAGCAACCGAACAGACCCAATATAACGCTACCGAACCTGCACCCACTGAGGTCGGTAAATCACACTTTGCTACCAAAAATGTTGCGTCGCGTCCACTGTTTATTCGAAGTCGGCGGGTTATCGGTCTCGACTCGCGTAATGTTGGAACAAAAGGTTGGTTTGGACAATCGTACAAGCATATTTTATAGCTTCATGCGCCTAATATAATAATGAATAATAATCAGTGGCGGCTCGTAGATAGGGTTCGATGGGGCGATCGCCGCTCCCCCTTCTAGAATCGTCATTTATTACCAATTCTAAGTTAAATATTAAATTTCTCATTTATATTTTAGTATAATATTGTCAAAAATAAAAATCGTGTTTCCTACATTTACACTAATACATATTATGAAAACATTATCAGATAATGGGAGTTTAAAAATAAATCATTCGACGCTGTAGCTTCTGAGAATCTATAACCAATAACGATTTGCCAGGACCGGCGAGCAGCACATTCGATGCTTGGGCGATGTTAAAAGTCGCTCGTCATTACTATGGTTGGAATACAAAAACTAAGAAGGGGAACACAATAATAATACTGCCGCCGGGGCGATGATTTTAACCGCCCGTTGATGTACGGATTCCGAACTTGCGTATTTATTATTTACTTTGTGCGGTCGTAACTCTAATCAATTCTATCTATAAAAAAGTGTTGACAATTTAAAATATATAATATTATAATTTATATGTATTAAACTATTGAACAGATTAAAATAAATTATTATTATTAATATTATTTGTGTTCGATGCTTTCCATAAATAATCAATTTTATATCGCCCTCCCACTTTCACAGCACACGAGCCCCCACTGATAATAATAATTGGAACACAAATACAAATAATAAATATTAAATAGTGAGACCACAGCATATAATATAAATAATACACAACGTCTTGTATATAAGACGCTTCGCCTGTGCGAGGGAGCTAACAATATAAAACAGATTATAAAATAATAAATTACCAATAACCACACCAGCATTGGTGACGCGAATGTTACCAGAGAATACGGCTAGGCTGTTCCTGTTGTCTTCCGCGCTGGTAAGGCGACAGCGCGGCTTGAGAAGACGCGCCAGTGGACCATCATGCCTATACCGTGGGCGGCTCACGCGAAAACAATGGCTATCGTAGAACTGCGACGTATGCAACGTATTTCCATCGGACAATGCTACTGTATATACTGTATATATACGTTAAAGTGTGTGTGAGCGATGTAACGCTGTTTTCCCTATAACGGCATAGGTACTATTAGGGACGTACGTTGACGTGACGGTGTAACAGTCAGCGAGCACGCAACAAACACACATGGTTAGCACGACGGATCGTCGAAGTTGAATGCGGATAAATTCGATTAGCTTGAGTAAAACGTCGAACACAGTGTGTCAAAGACAACAAATAACAAAATGGTAATCACGCTGGTCAATCGCACTTGACGCAACACATAGGCAAACACGCATTACAATAACGTGACCAATAAAAAGTATAATTTAATATTAAAACGAATATGATGACAGCGGACATGCGGAAGACAGGTCCGCAAAGCCCGAATGCCGCAAAGCAATAACGAAACAATCAAAAGGCAGCCGGTCAGTCGAGTCGGCTACAACGAAACGACGGCGTTGACAACATTGAGAACTTACTACAGACTACAGTCACACCACCTTAGGGCCTTATTGGTATCGGTTGATAAACTCGATAGCGGGAGATGTATCCGCGTTCGAACAGGAAACTTATAGAATTTTTCCTTAGAACGGATGTACATTGAAATTGCAATAAGTACAGTACCTACCCGACGTCACAATAATTATGAACATGGGCGAGTAGTATAAAAGATGTAAAATATTACACGCACACGACTATAAGGTGAAGAATTGAACAACGAGTTTGAGGATCTGATCGAACGGTCGATCTGAGATGAAGCTATTACTGCCAATCGTACGTAAGATTACGTTGAATGGTTCGCTACGTGAAATTGTTACACGGTGGGATGACCATTAAAATTTCTCATAAATTGCAAGAACTTAAAATAAAATTAAGTTTGATGTTTCTGAGGTTAGGTTAGGCACATATTAGATATATAATAAATCTAATAACGCATTAAATATAAAGAACGTGACACGACTGATACAATAAAAGTGTACATATCTTAACAGTTAACGTTATAGATTAACATTTGATATTATAATGGAATGCGTATGTATAATAAAAACAATATTGTAATAACATTTTATTTGCTATATTTTATAGCCTACTCATCACATAACTATACAGATAAACAAAACCTGGTATGGGTGATGCGTAATGAATATTAGATTAATATGATCTCGGTTAACTGGTTGATGGTTGATCCGATAATACAATGATGATTAAGGGAAGATCATGACAGTTGTAAAGTGATGAAGCATATATGCATATGGAAGTGCGGGTATTTCATCGGTATATGATATTTTAAAATATAAAATCTAGACTACCAGGTTGTTATTATTATGCGTGTGAAAAACGTGACTGCATAGTCACAGATACATCTCGGCCCGATGCTATCGGTTGACTCCTCAAATGCTCATAGGTAATAACAGTAATATAGTAATCGTTAATGTGTCTGACTATGTGATTTGCTATCATGATTATCGATTTCACTAAAAGTGTACGGAACAGGAGCAATACTCGAATAGGCCGAATGGCGCAAAACATCATACGTGGTCGGACGAGTGGGACGCGCTGTTCTCCAATTGCCGATGCTCCCTAGGCAATTAATAAATGTAGATATAAGCGAAAGATGACAGATACGGTGTTCGGTGGTAACTGGCAAGTCGTTCGCTCGGTTTCTCCAAGGCCAGCCGACAATGCCAAGGCCCGAAGGCCCGTATGCAAGGGTGAAAACCATATAGAGTGTATCGGTGGGATGATATAACCACTTCTTCGTTCAGCGTTTCATTTTTTTTTGTCACCGTCATCACCATTGTGGTCGTTACATAGCGCACCATAGCCGTTCACCGAGTATCGTCACTTCCGAGACTGCGTAACACGGCCTCACAACTGTAAAATTAAACTTGTCAGTCGTGTTTACGCGCGGCTGCATACAAATCGCGTGCCCCCGATATAAAAATCGCGATTTGTGACATACTAATTATTGCGTACCGTGTTTTTGATATGAGTATATACTAATTGCGATCCTATTATCTGATATCAGAATGTACTGTGGAGATCTACGTCCCACGAGTCGAGTCCACAACATGATTATATTATATTGTAACAGTGGTATCAGCGCGTCAGTCCGCAGCCGTCGTCAGCTGCGCGCCCCTCCATTTTATATTGTATACGGCTCGTACCGATCACCGACGGCCTCCGTGACACTATACCTCTGACCGATGGACCAGCTTTATTTTCTGATGATTTTGTCAAATACGTATTGCGCTCCGTATACTCGTGGCCGTTCGAATTTTGTACGTCGTGCTAACGACCACTTTTTTATTATACTCAATATACTTGTGTCAAATATTTTTTTTGTATTCATGTCTTGGTCTTGTACTAATTTCTACGTCATTTTTTCTATTCTTTTGTTTACACAAAAATAAACAAAAACCGTTACAGGTTTATTTCGTCAAAGTCGTTATTAATTTTTTTGGGTAACCTAATCGTACGACCGTCTTCAAAATCAAAATAATTTTGATAATCTCAAAATTTGCTTTGCAATGACTATTAATAAGTCTCAAGGACAGTCGTTGAGCATGGCAGGGATTGACTTGAGAGAAGAATGTTTTTCACATAGACTGTGTCGCATGTTCTAAAGTTAGCTCTGCCAGTAGTTAGGTTATTTTAGCCCCAAAAGGCAGTACCAAAAATACTGTTTATGAAGAGGTATTGATATGAATAAAATATGTCAATATAAATAAATTTTTTTGGTTTATATAACACCATAATGTATATAATAATGTTACAACGACGTTGTAAAACTTAATTAGTTTTAAAAGAGTTTACATAAACTTCTATACAATACATGGACAACCTAGGATCCACATATTATATCTAAAGGTAACCTGTTTTAAATATAAAAATTGATAAAATAAAAGTAATAGTATAGGTAACACAAAAAACTGTACTCGGGCGAAGCCGGGTTATTCAGCTATAGTTGCTAGTATATATATTATATATTATATATGGACTACTACGGGTAATCATATCATATATCGGGTATATAGTCAACTCATCACGGGTAATCATATCATATATCGGGTATATAGTCAACTCATCACATAACTACAGTCTACAGATGAACAAAATCTGGTATGGGTGATGCGTAATGAATAAGCTGGATATATTATATTAATATGATTTCGGTTGACTGGTTGATGGTTGGTCCGATAATGCAATGATGATTAAGGGAAGATCATGTAAAGAAATGCACGATGACGCATGTGTATGCACATGGAAGTGCGAGTATTTCATCAGTATTTTGTATTATTGAAATACGAAAACAACACTACCAGGTTGATATGCGTGTGAATAGCGTGAACGTATTGTCTGATAGTCACAGGTAGGTACATCTAATATGCTCAGCCCGATGCTATCGATAGACTGCTCAAATGCTCATAGGTAGTAACAGTAATATGACAAACGTTAATGTGTTGGACTATGTGATCACTGATCTGCTATCATGGTTATCGATTTTACTAAAAGTGTACAGAACAGGAGCAATACTCGAATGGCGCAAAACATCATACGCGGTCGGATGAGTGGGACGCGCGGTTCTCCAGTTGCCTTTGCTCCCTAGGCAATTAATAAACGTAGATATACGTGACAGATGGCAGATACGGTGTTTGGTGGTAACTGGTAAGCCGCTCACTTGGTTTATCCAAGGCCACAATTTAAATAAGTAAGCGCCAAAACCATATAGAGTGTATATCGGTGGGATGGTATAACCACTTCTTCGTTTCACGTTTCACGTTTTGTTTTTATTTTATTTTTTTGTTGTTGTCGCCGTCATCACCAGTGTTGTCGTTACATAGTGCACTTGCCGGTCGCCGAGTATCGTCACTTCCGAGACTGCATCACACGGCCGACAACTGTTAAATTAAACTTGTCAGTTGTCTTTTCGGCTGCATACGAATCGCGTCCCCGATATAATAATTGTGATTTGTGACATACTAATTATTGCGTACCAGGTTTTTGATACGACTATAATACTAATTGCGTTTCGATTATCTGATATCAGAATGTACTGTGGAGATCCACGTCCCACAACATTATTATATTATATTGTAACCGTGGTATTAGTGCCATTACGTCAGCCCGCAGCCGTCGCGGTTGTTAGCCACGAGCCCCTTCATTTTATATTGTATAGGTACTGCTTGCGCCCATCACCGACGGTAGATATTTTTATATTTAACGACGATAACAATATTTTTAATGTAGATAATTACGAAACGGTAAAAAACAATGTTTTAACCTACCTTTACCAATTTAACATTTAATATTGCTGTTGACAGTCCCAAGTTTGTATTAAATGGGGAGGAAAATAGTGTATTTACATCGGATGCAATTAGTATTATACTAATATTTAACAACTATAATATCGTTAAATATTATCAGGACTCAATTCGTTTGCTGCAGTCTTAACGGGTGTTGACCAGTTGCCCTCCCTCCCCACGGCTGTTATTAAGAATATACTAGTTGCCTTCAACCGAATGTACCAGTTGCCCTCACATGTTAATATATATATGATTAATCAATACAGGGTGATTCTTTTAAGTGGGTACACTAAATATTTCAAAAAGTATTAACTTTTTTCAAAATATTTTTTTAAGGTTAAGTTAATATACCTACAACTTAGGAAATATACATATAATATTTCCTAAAATAGGGGAGGTAAATATACGAACAATAAATAAAATATAATCCGATGACCGATGCATTTATAGGTCTGTATGATGGATTATACTACGGGTAATCAAAATGAATAAAATGTAGTCCAATTATGGCACGACAACTTTGACAGAACTCTGTGAGCGGCGAGAGGCAACGAAAAAAGTTTCCAAAGGTGAGATTACATCATCCACGTCAATCGCAATTTCCACACGTCAGCTGAACCCCCGCTTCATATCGTCCTCGAATAACACTGATGTTCACAAAATTTAAATAAAATTGCAAATAGATACCGACAAAAAAAATCAAACATACAATAATATTATGTATAATCGGCAGATGTAGGACATCGACTAAACAGCATGAAATGATGGAGACGAGCTGAGGTGTAATAATAATTATTAATAAATAACTAAATTACTATTTATTAAAATCATATGCAGTATCATTGGTTATAAATACTATTGTACAATTTATTTTTAATTGTTTATTAATTTATTCGTAAAAAATAATTAATGTCTTTAAAAAAAAATATAATTAAATAATTAAACATAGAAACCAAGTGAATATTATTTAATAACTGATTTATCATCATTTTGGTAAGCACTAAGCATGTCAAAGAATTAATCGTAAGGACAATATAGCGATAAAAATATGGAAGCTAAATATAATAACTCACATATTATGCATTTTTTTCAGCTCGCAAAAAAAGAATATTCGATAAGAGCAACGCCGGGTGGGACAGCAAGCTAGTAGCTAGTATATAAATTATATGAACAGTGTGTCGTGCAACCACACTGTCGTTATACATAATAGATGTGTTCCACTTCTGTCACGCTGCTACCGCCTAAATAATCAACACATCTACATAATGTCATAATATAATAAAATTATTATTATAATTCAGCCGTAGTCAAACATTATTCAAGATCTTGAAGCATTGGCCATTGTTTATGTTCATCCGCCGTATGTCGTATGACAGTATTTGTTATTATTGATTAATGTTTATTAGCATTACTGTTGCACTGTTCGGAAGCTGTCCGTCTTCGTCAGTGACATAACATTTTTTATTCCACTGTTTGTGCAATCGCCAAATACCATTTGAACATCGGATCGGGTGCCATATCGTACACCGTCTATCGTTGATTATTTTGTGTGGGACTTGAAGATACCTTGTCGTGCGCACCGGACAATTAGACATTTTGAATTTTACAGATTTTTATTATGCGTTTGTGTGTGGCGTGCGCCACCGCATCACCACAATTTACTCACCATTCTGGAAATTCAACACGAGCCGGTACGTTCATCGTTTACCGCTTATCTTCGCTGCAGGCTGCCCGTCGTGCGTTACCGTTACGTCGCCGGCCGCATACTGGTAATCAACTCGTCTGCCGTTACCTTTGTACTGCTGTATTATACCAGCTGTATTAAAGTGCGTTTACGGAAGTCAAACTTCGTTAAATAAATTTATTTTGTTCTTCCTGAATTTTTGTCAAATTGCAGACGTAGAAATATAGAATGTATCATTGCACCGCGCTGAATGTCATTTTATTAAGGTACCTCCACATCCGTTTGGCGATAATATTAAATTGTTTATAAATTAATAATATATGATAATATATAATACTTATAGAATTTAAAATCGTTAGCTTGCATCCGTTGAACGGTGGTAGCAGCCCAATCAGTCGAGGTGAATGTGATTGAATTGTCACTCGGGGAGGGGGAGCATAAGGTGTGATGCTGGACGACGTGTGTTTGTGTACTTTGAGGTGTAGGCACTATACGCAGGCTCGGTTCCATCGCGTGATTTCTCGATCCATGTCCGGTCAGCAATACCACGATTTGACGAGACGATGGTGGTGCGGCGACCGCAGTGGGATTGACCGTGTAACGAAACGAAAATTCGGGTATAATATTATATCAACTGCATCGATATTCGCGTGTTAGAAATTGTGTACGTCAATATTGCACTTATCGATTCTTAAATATATAAACGTAAAAAATACCTACTATTTTTATTATAACTGAAGAAAATATATTCAATCTATTCAAATATTTAAATGGGAATCTAGATGTATTTGAATATGTACAACGGATAAGCTACCACTACAAAAAAATGTAATAAGGTAATAAAATAAAAATCTATATTTATAATTTATATCTATACATTTCCCAACTTTAATTTAATGTTTTTAGAAAAGTAAATATTGATCCCGAAATCAAGACAAATTAAAAAATACATTTTAACTATACTATATTTACATTAACTAAAATTATAAAAATTAAAATCAACTATAATACGGTTTGTGTCATTGGTTGATAAGCCGGGATCTCGCGACACGTGTATTTGACGTATATTTGGTATTCGTGGATATTCGCCGAGTAGTGGGAATGGAGTACTTGTATGAATATTTGGCATTCGTTAATAATTATTCGCCACCTGGTCGATTGCCCACAGCTGTAAGTCTGGTAGCGTTATTGTCTCGGCGATTTCAAGTATCGACAGCGCGTCGGGGACAATGTTGTCCTTGACCGAAATGTGTTTGACGTTGTGTACGTGTTGAGATGGAAACGAAATTTGTCGCTTCTGTCGGTCGATGGTATTTTCCGTCTTGAACTTAAACATGGAAGTGAGCGGATTGTGATCCGTTCGCAGTGTCGTGAGACGCCTTCGATGTAATGGACGAAATTTCACGCACCCAAATACGCGGCTATAGGTGTTCTTTGTCGTACGTGCTGTATCTTTTGTTCGACTGGGGATAACTTTTTCGTGAAGCTGCCACTGACCGCTGACGTTCTGTTCGAGGACGGATCGCACGGCGATATTTGACGCATCAGTGACCAGTGTAAAGGCGTAGCACGACGCCCGGTTTTAATAGTGCGGTAACATAATATTTCGGTAATATATATTTATTTGTTACACAAACATTTTTTTTTAAGTTCGAAATGTTATAGTCGTTGATTTTGAATATCATGCGAGATACAGCCGATACAGGAAGAGCGCTTATTATTATTAATAAAATTTAAATAAAAACCAATACGTTTAACGTTTAATATACAGAAACTATTGTTTTATTGTGTGTCATCGTGTGTGCGGTACTTGAAGTACATATTATATTTTTATTAAATACAGATATATTCTCATTACTCGTTGTACTCTAAATATAATCGGGTCTTTTTTTTAAACTATATATTTTAACAATTTTATACGTCGTCTATTATTCTGAAACATCATTTATAAACTATATATTTATTTTGCGTGGGACTTGAAGTTACTATTGTCTCGGGTACCGGGAAATCAATCTCATTTTGATTTTCGTTGCTTACGAATGATTGCGTTTCGCGGCATCAATTTCTTCCGAATTATGTCCCGGATTTTTTTTTATGAGTTCATTCCAATTTCGTCTTGTTTATATTATAAAAATTAAACAATATTTCCCTTCTTGTTTTTATACACGAGATTACTTAAGGCTTGTCCGTAATAATAAGTTAAAAATGTTGTTTTTGCTTTTTATATTATTATTGTATTATTAAATTTGTAACTGTATAAAAAATATTATTGTTATTGTCCAATGATAAAAAATATATGGTATTTTGTAATTTTAACTCTAGTAAAAAATATTATGGTATCGATAAAAAATTTAAGAAGACTTTTTTATAAATCTACAAGGCAATTTATTTCGATAGAAGATCTGACATTGTTTCAAAAATGTTTCTTTATTAATTATCAAAGGTTGTACTTGTACGTTTGTATATGAGTAAATATTATACGTTATTTTATAAGTGTCGAGTTAGGAACAGTTTAAATCGCAATACGACAATAATTGTGTTAGTCTACAGAACGTTTTTTACAAGATAATTATCAAAGCTTTGACGTGATCGTTTTCATTAAATCGCAAATACTAAAATAATAGATAATAATGACCAATAATTTCGTCTTTAAACATTTTAGATATCACAGGTGTAATGAGGACACAATTCAGATGTGCTACAAAAAAAACCCCGGGACAATTAGTATAAGTATATCTTTTATAATATCTTATTATTACATGAGACGCAATTCGAAAGCAGCGTTGATTTTAACGTAATTTTGCTGGGCCTTTGTGTGTGCCGCTGCACATCTCGCGGTTTATCCACAATCCCAGAAATTCAATTCAAACATAGTAAGTTCATAGTTTTCCACTTATTATCGCAAGCTGTTCGTCGCACATTACCGTTCCGTAATTAATTCGTCTACGGTCAGTACGGTTACCTCTGTATGCGTACTGAGTTAGTCTGAGTAGTGCTCATAATACCGTAATCCGGTATTGTTTTGTTACTTATAAGTTATAACTAATAAACTTACATATTGCGACGGTTTCGATGCTCCATGATGGTTCAGAATGTTCAGATACATTCTTATAAAAACAACGAAAAGCGTCGCAATACGCCGTCAGATATTCCTGGAGGCTAAATGCGACTTACTCGCGCAAAAGAAACAATATTATGTAATATGTAGGTACCTCGAGTTATCATCGGCAGGCGCGTGCCGCCGTAAAAACGTGTGATCACAAGATTTGTTGTTGTTGTTGCTGCTGTGATCAGCCGGCATTCACGACTAATAAATTACCGAGTTTTTGCAGTTTTCCGTCTTGGCGATATTGAGCGGAACACTGCGTCACTTTCATTCAACACCCGAAGTGTCGCCGCAATACCTGCGCAATGTTTGCTCGTATTTTAACGCGGTATATGATCAACCAACCAACGGTAAAGCTTATGCGGTTACTGACACGACTTGAGCTGTCGTACGACACTGACAGCAAACGGCTAACGCCATGTCCTACATGAATCCGACGAGTGCGACTCATGCGAACGAATTCTATTCTGACCATGCTGTTCTGTCGCAATACGATGCGTCCGATGTGACAAAATACAAACTGTTTTGTTTTTCGTCGCGTAGGTCGGATTCACGTAGGACACGGCGTTACACATCTCCGAGGGTCTCCGTTTCGAACACGGAACAGTATTGTGTCAACACGTTTCGCTATACGGCTCTTCCAAAGTGCGCGGCTAGCGCGGAAGCTTCAATGAGCGGTCCTGTTCTCGCTCTGACGTCTAGCGCCAGCATAGTTCACCGAAGGGTTACCGTCTATCGTGCCGCCGGCTCGGTTGTCTAACTTCTAACATAACGCCTTGTCTTAGCTGATTTGCACGCAAGCGGAGATAAACAAAACAGTTCGTATTAGTGTTAAATGTCCTGATTGGTGATGGCGATTTATTTATTCTGACCACGCTGTTCCGAACGCAGTACACGTTGCCCACATGTGCGACGTAATATTACAAGCAATCATTTTGTTTTCTTCCGCATGCGTGCAAATCAGCTAAGATCCGCCGTAATTATATATTTCCAACGGTTAAATCGGGCTCTGCAGCGTAGCATTCGTTCACCTCACGTCGGCCGACTTGAACGGCCGACGGTTTTTAACGATACTGCGGGTGATTTTTTTTCGTTGCAGTGATCAGCCGACAATCTCGACTCATAAGCGAGTTATCGAGCTTTTTTCCGTCATGACGATTATAAATCTTATTGCCATTACTTATATTAATTATAGTTGGGCAGTGCAAAAGTGTTTCTATTTTATCAGTTTTCTATACCTATATTTACTTTATTGTGAGATGCTATTATAACAATAATGATCGTGAATGTCGTTTGTATAAAATGATTATTGCCATTGGAGTAACTAGCCTGCACTATAATATATTATAATACACTCCATCGTGTCAGTGGTGCCGAGAATCATTACCCTCATACTTAACCGACATGGCGACATGGAAATAAACGCGATTCATGAATATACTGACTGCGGTACACAACAAACATAATCGTATATTATAATATCTACCGGATAACTGAATATTAGAGTCCAATTTCTTCAAACCCCTATGTAATAGAGAATTATCTGGCCAAACGAATATTAAAATGTCTATCTGGAAATGTTATATAGCAAAGGAAACATACAATTAACAGTCAATTTTCCAATCGTTTTTTTATTATTATTTATCGTTTCGTTGTTTGAATCACGATATTGATAACTTTAGATACTTGATGAATTCTATCGTTATAAAATGCAACTATAATAATTTATATATTTCAAAATTTAAGGTTATTATAGTTTATTACCTAATAGCATAGTATAGTGTATGTAATATTATTATGTTATAACACTGTCTATCACTAAGGATAAATTGTTTCGATAAGCCAGTCTCTAAAAAAGTAAAAATTTTATATATGAACAATGAACACCATAAAAATATAAAGTTAATTTTAATCTTATAAATGTTACACAATATAAATTAGCTGAATTAGCTAATAATAAGTAATAACTAATAATAAAAATAATAATATTTGAAATTTTTCATAATATTATCTAACGTAATATTTTTTTAGCTTTAAAACCTAACTATTTTAAAGTAAATATTTTATTTTCAGAGAATATTATAGTTTAGTTGAAAAAAACACCTAGAATTATAGTGATATATATTATTGTTATGTGTTTCGCACTACATGTATGAAATTTATTTGTGTTTAGCAGTGTTAGCGCAGCTCTTCTCGAGACCACAATACCATCATATTCTATTATGGATTGAATACTGAAATAATTGTATGTATTAAAAGTTAAATTATAATTGTATGTATTAAACTAGTGAATGTTTAAAATGTGTCTTGTGGTATCATAAAAAGTGTATATTTTATATTTTTATGTGATTTCGTGTTCTATTATAATAGAAGTTCAATCATATTAGGACTCAAGGAGGTATACCTATATAATGTAATAATTTTCCAGGTCAGATTTATTACTTTTAAAGCAGGTATTAAAAATATTAGCTACACTCACTCAGGAGCGCAAATTATGAGGGTGCTAATTTAAAAACTGGGGATGATAAGTACACCCAAGCAAACCCCTTCCCCAACAAAGCTTATTTACATATACCAATTGAACTCTGCAGTAACTAAAAATATAACCGGAATCGTTTTATATTCGATCCCTTCAACTGTTTAGAGACGTGCGTGTGCTTCTCGTAAAAATAAAATCATCGTTGGAAAAAAATAAAAGTCTGAAAAGAACGTCACGCAAAATGTCGATCTCACCATTCTCGGAAAATTGTTTATTTATAGTCGTGATTTTCCCGGATGTACACTGAGTTTCCGCGAATCATGTTATAATATTATGAAATAACATACTTATAGTTACAGAACACGTGGTGAGCTGTAAATATAGGCAAGCGCATTACGCAGTTGTGGCTAAAATAAAATTTGTATTTTTAGTTAAAAATTTAAAATGTATATAGTTTTTAGTTTTACATCATGGATGAAAAATATGTTTGTGCCCAATCTAACCCCATCAATGTTTGATTATCATAAAATTATGTTTATTAAAATAATTGAAAATTAAATATTAATTTTTTATTGATCAATGAATTACTGAGTGACTGGTGAAATAATTTTAGCTTAAAAAATAATATAATTCCATATTTGAAATCTTTATAGCTGATTATTTAAGTCAGAATTGTGCAACAGTATCGAGGACGTTTTTGAAATATAATTTTAAACAATATACATAGGTTTGTATTTGAGTGATACACATGAAATTAAGTTTTAATTTTCCCAAGCTATTTATCAGCCTAATTGATTAGTTGCATTGCATAATATTTAATAATATAATTAAACTATTAGATATTTAGATACTTTTATACTATGTGTAATTGTCATTTATTATTATTATGTATTTATAAATTTTCATTATTTTATTTGTAAAGTAACTAATGTTGTACTGAAAATAATGTATGTTATTTAATATTTATACATATCTTAAATTTAAATTAGGCACCAATGGCTATACTATACCTATTGTAATTAGACAATTGATATATCAACCATGAAAATTATCGAACGCAATGATTGGTTTATGAAAATTTAATTTTAGCCTTTAGGTGCAATTGGTAAACTTACAGTTACAATATTATACAAAATCTTATTATAATAATACGAATTAAAAACACGCGGATTCTATTGCTACTTGCTAGACAGTTACTCCCTGTCCCTACTCATCGTTTATCTGTATGGCTGTGTGTATTTATTAATAATAATAATCTCATTTTCTAATTGTGCCGTATGAACACAGATTATAAAATACTCTTTTATAAAAAATAAAATAAAAAATTATAAATTATAACTGAATCAATTTATGATAATATTATATAGTTTTGCTTTTAGTTCATCTATAAAATGTAATTGATGCACATAAATCATGATGACAGACATAACAAATAACGTACACAAATCACATCATTATAAAACCAATACTTTGAAACCACTGTCGGAAAACATATTTATTTATATTATTTTAATGTTTCTATTTACATAGACTGTTATCTCCAAATTAGTTTTCAAATAAATCAATAATATTATAATATTATGATGATGCTATTTCAATTGCATACCTCCCAAGTTCAAAGTTATGTGGGGTTATACAATTTTTTAATCTTGTCTAGACTTATATTAATACACTAGGTATTCTAATCTGTGCTTATGCTTATACTCAATAAAATAATATGTGAGGAAGGAGCGTGATGTCTTTAAAACTAATGTGACACTGACCTGAGAAACACTAAATATTATTTTCTATAAGTGAACAGATAAGTGGAAACAATACATGAGTACTGATAGAGTATTGATTTTATGTACTTATTCGCAGATATTATATACATAGAACTATTTTCAAATGAGCATAAAATTTAATTTTTTATTCCAAATACATAACTCTTTAAATAATCATTATTTTATTTATCATTTTGATAAAATTATGATATAACTAAACCAAATATTAAACCTATAAAATTATGACATGTTTGTCTATACATTATAATATTTTAGTTTTAGATTTTAACATGCAGTTATTTCAAACGTTGCAGAATGAACAATATGCTAATAACTAATAACTTTCGTATTAAAACGTTTATTTAATTATAATAGTTTGTAAAAATTAAGAAACGATTATTGGTGAGGTTATGTAGAGTATATTTGCAGGCCAACATAGTTTAGTTACTCTACAGAATATATAGATAATAATATAATGTTTCTAAATGGTTACTCACTAAATCCTAGTTCTTTGTTATTCAGTATTATATAATAATTAATAATACTATTTGAAATCAACCGATCAATCATAGCATTAGAAAAAAATAACGATCCCGAGATTTAAACAGGTAAACTAGGTTTATCGTCATAAACTTCACTGTTTTGTAATTTTATGAAGCTATATTACATGGGAGACGTTATTGTTGCACATGGATAAAATGTTAGGTATATAATACAAATACATAGGTACCTAATGATATTAGATGTTTATTATATTTTACAACTGTACCATCACTATACTATATTTACTATAAATATAATGTTATACCCTCCACCGAGGTGAGCTAGTTGTGACGAATGCCCAATAAATGAATCGTTGATCGGATAACTTTTAGTTTTATCGAACATATTATATACTAACCAGATGAATTTGAATTTGAAACAATTTTGTTCATAAATGCATTTATGATTTACATGAATATGTAAAATGCAACAAAAATAGAAAATTAAAGTTTCAAATATTTATGTAGTCCATCGTGATTTTGATTTAAATTTTAAAGATTTGTCCTAAAAGTGTACATCAACCTTTTCCATAAAGATTTGGGACTTGCGAACTTTTAGCATCATCTCTTATAAACACAAAGTGAATTTATTTTAAACAAACTGAAATACTTACTTCACCTATATACCTACTATTGCAGTTTATTACAATGTACGTGAAGGATATACAAGACGATTTGGTTTCTGCCATATTTTATTTTATATTTGTTTATAATCATAAAATATGTACCTATTTCAAAGTGGTTAAATTATAGGTACTTATAGCATTGATTAAATATACTGTATATTTAATCAATGCTTATAGATATTCATAAATATGGTACCTATTATATTCATAGATTATAATGTAATTTATATTCATTAAATTTAATATCAATATTATATAGTATTGATTTTTGATAAATCATCATCCTAGAATTTTTTTTTTACAAGCCAGTTAATTAGGCATTATTTATAGGTACAGTATATTATATATTTATAGTTTTTACTATATTTTAATAATTACAGCAGTTTTCATCATTTCATGTATCATGTATTCATATGTATCTATATTACTATCAACTTATACAACAATTATGGTTAAATTATTATTAAGTTTTTAGTTATTATTATAGAAATAATCCTAATATATATATTTCATTATTTAATGACTTAATATAACATTGTAACAACTAACAGCATCTTATTATTTAGTTTGATACAATTTTTTGTCGGCTATGATGATATATAACCAACATAATACGAAGAAAACTATTTAATCTAAAAGGTCTTTTTAGTTTTATTTCATTATAATAATAAGACTAAAAAAAAAGATAAGATAAGATAAGATAAGACTAAATATCAATAAGACTAAAAATCAAATAAAAAATATGCAGTAAGCTTTGGAAAGCTTTAACAGTCCAAAATTCGTTCCAAAATAATACACGAAATTAAATGTTTAACAGTTTAAGAAATATCAAGTTCGATATTGATGTATATACAAGTATACTATTTTAAGTATTATTTACATTTTATAAAATATAAATAGTTGTGCCCTATGATACTATTTGTAAAAATATATTTATGATTAAAATTAAAATGGAGTAATACATGTAATTTAAAGTTCAAAGATTCAAAATGTTCAAAAAAAAAAAAATCAAAAAGAGTTCGAGAAAAAACAAAGTTCTAATTTTTAAAGTTCATAAAAATTTAATTTCAATTTATCTCTAAACAGTCTTCCAGTCCCCTTCCTCTTTGAGTATGTACGGACTTCAATAACGATAACAACAACAATAATAATTAATAATAATAATAATAATAATAACAATGATAATGACGTGAAAATTAATTACCGATAAAGACGTCACGAATACGATTGATATGGCTGCTGGTGCGGGTAGCGCGCGCGCACGCGTGTGTGTACGGAGCAGTGCACGTGTGCGAGTGGGCGCGCGCGATCGCGTGAATGGCGTGCAGCACGTGGTGTGCACGACGCGCGAGCGCGTAATGCGGTGGCACGTCCCGGTGGTGGACGCGTACGACGGAGCGCAGAGCGTCGTGTGTGAGAGCACGTGGCGCACCGCCGACTACTGACCGCCGGGGCGACACATCACGCGCGCGTACATGACGTGTATTATATAAATTGTTCATATACGTAAGCGTACGTGTTTTCGGCGCGTATGTGTGTACTTACTACGTGAACGTCAGCGTTTGCGAATTCCGCGTAAGTCGGTGATGTTACCAGGTGTGGGTGCGTGTCTGTGCTGGCCGCCCGGCGCGACGTTTGAGCGTCATTGGCGCGGCGTTGGCGTAGGGAGGGACGCGCCGCGCGCGCCCCGTCAACCCACCGTCTCGTGGCCCACTGCGCGCCCGCAATCCAGTCAGCTAACGGGCGGCCCTTTGTCGCGCGCCGGATCAATGGACACGGCTTTTTGATACTCGCTGTATATTATTCGGCAGCCTATATAATATAGGTATCGCAATCAGCTGAGATGAACGAAATTTAATTTGGACATTTGATTCAAATGACGTTTTGAATTTATGCAATAGCACCGTTTTGCATCTTGTATCTCAAGGGGGATGTCAAGTCAATAAATAATATCATGTTATTCAAAACAAATCGCAGACAAGAAGGGTGTTTGTAGAAAAACTTTTAATTCGATATAGGTTTAGGATTGTAACTAAAATTTAAAGGAAGAGGAACAGAATCACTCGCTATTTTTCAGATTGTTTAAATTATTTTTAGATGTACAAAGGGAATGCTTTAAAAATTTAAAATATAAAATATCTGTTTTTGACGAGTTGACTTAAATTATTTACAAAAAATAGAATGGTTAAGTGACGAGGTCTGATATTTCGGAAGTAGAATTTCTTATCAAAAATATGAAAAACTCACTGCCCCGTGGCGCGATCTCGGATCTACAAAATTTCAACGATACTCTTGATATTCTTTAAATTCATTAAATAATAATAATAATTAATACTATATTATAATAATTAATTATTATTATATAGGACCTACTTCATAATATTTTATGATTGAAAACGTAGAAGAACTTTACAATGTAATTTTTTTTAACAAATGTCAATTTTATATTGGCATTTAATAGCTTTCCAATGTAATACCAACAGCTGCATCCTTTATCGCTGTTTATGTGTATGACTATTGCTATATACTGTAGTATATTAACAGTCATACAGAATAAAATTATATATAATATTATTTTCTATTTTGTGGTATGGCTAAATAGTAATAGTAAAATGGCATCTGGGATTGTTGTTTTTGGTACCAACATTTAGTGATGGGCCATGTTGGCACTGGAAGCGCTAGTATCCAGTGAGTAAAAACATTTATTTGATAAGAAACTTTTCCGCCGTAATGTACCGTGGGATTGTATGGTTAGTGCGACTGGTCGTAGGCGAAAAAACGTATCGTTTGAAGGGAATCATAATAATTAAACACTGCGCGCATGCCTATAATTTCGAGTACCTTGAATTTGTTATAGGTTACTTTTCGCGTGATTAAGACGTCGTCGGACCTCTGACATAATTAATCACAGCGTGAACGCTGACCTATTGAGACGGCGCTTTCCATTACCGCACAAACATGACCCAATACCGCACAAAATGCATAACCCAATACCGCACACAAAAATAGTACGATACCGCACAGATTTATAAAAAGGTATAGCCGAATTCCGCATACAACAAATGGTACGATACCGCATAAATTTATTAAATATAAAAATTTAAATAGTTAAAAATACTTTTTAGTCATAATATTAGATGAACATACCTGAGAGTCTTCAATACTTGATAATTCTTTACGAATTATTTTTATTGGCTTTTCATATACACTTTCAATAGCTTTACCTTTAATAGCTGTACGAATTTTTTGTAGTTCTTTTTTTTGTTTATCATTGTCCTCATCGTGTTGGTGATCTTTAATATTACTGTGAATTAAAACCGTTTTTCATTGTTGGTGATAATAGTTACATTACATGTTTTTTGCACACACCGCCAAACAATATCACCTGAACTTTTATTAGTTCTAGAATAACGAAAGTTATAGTTGTCGAAATGAATAGAACTATTACCACGGTTATTAGTAAAAAGTTTAAACATATTGTATTGATTTTATTTTAAATGTCACGTGGAATGATTCAAAGATTGAAAGACGACTAAAAACACACTACAAATTTTTACACTGCGAATACAATCTTTTACAGATAAAGCTTAATGATGTCGTTATAGATAATTGTCGGTAAGTGACGATAATCGTCCAAAATAAACGTGTGCGGCAATGGGATATCCAGTATTTTAAAATCTGTGTGCGGTTTTGTCCCATGCGTATTTTGCGCGTTTGTGCGCGGTAACGGGCGACGCCCTATTAAGAGTAACGTGAATTTGTTATAGGTTACTTTTCGCGTGGCCATGACGGCGTCGGACAGTTGACATAATTAATCTCAAAGTGCACGCCGAAAGATTGCGAGTAACTCTAATTTGTTATTCGTTACTTTTCGCGTAAAGATTACGAAGTCGGACCGAGGACATCGGTAATCACTGCGCACACGCCGAACAATTGCGAGTAACTCGAATTTGTTGAATATCTGTGGATTTATCTAACTGATTTAATGTAATAATCTACAACGATTGCCAAAGTCGATTAAAGATTCTAACATTTCAATTAGATAGCAAAACAGTAATGAACGAATAACATCCTGCTTTTTGTAAGCTTTTAGTTTTTCATAGATCACATAATAATATCAAGACTTTAATACAGCAGTATCTGATGCGTTTCCGTGTCACCGTAGGAGTGCATACACGTAGCAGACTCCAACAAAGCCCGAAATAATTGATATTTAAGGTAAGTTTGTTTTCATACCTATTCTTTTGCGGCTTATTAAATTGTAAAAGTTATGTACACGTTCATACACTTTTACAATGGTGATATTTGGATATTTGCAGAGTTCTTCACCTATGCATTTGATACTAAAAACTTAAATACTCGCAAAGATTATGACTTTTTTAAATATATATTTTTTTTAAACTTTATTTTAAAAACACACAATCTGTAAATTAAGTTTACAATAACGATGTCAAACCACTGATAATCGAAACCATGCGGTTGACGCCGTACTATTGCGATTAATACGAATTTGCTAAAGGTTACTTTTTGCATGACCATGACGACGTCTGACCGCTGACGTTATCAATCACGCCTTGCACGATGAACTGTTGGAGTAACGCGAAATTGTTGTTCATTAATTTTCACGTGACGATGACGACGTCGAACCGCTGACACAATTAAACACACCGCAAAGCTTAACTATTGTGGGTAACGCCAATTTTCTTATAGCAGGTTACATATCGAGTGACCATAACAGCGTCCGACCGCTGATATAATCAATCACATATCGCATGCCGAACTATTAAGAGTAACGCGAAATTGATTTACATTACTTTTTGCGTGGCGATGTCGCGATGACGACGTCAGACCGCTGACAACCCAAACCATGCGTTTGACGCCGTACTATTGCCAACAATGAAATTTTAATTATAAAATGCTTTTCACGTGACAATGACTACTTCAGTCCGCTTGAATTTCCAAACCATGCGGTGGTCCCCGTACTATTGGGAATAACTCGAATTTTTTGTATACATTAATTTTCGAGTAATCATAACGACAACGGACTGCTGAAATAATCAATCATAGGGCGCACGCCGAACTATTGTGAGTAACGCTAATTTGTTAAGTGTTTTATTTCGCGTGACGATGACGATGTCGAACCACTGATAATCAAAACCATACGGTTTGTGTGAATTTTCGTAGGCAAAAAGAGTGTCGGTCGAACAGAGTCAAACTAATTATCACTGGGATGAAGCCGTACTATTGCATGTAACGCGAATTTTTTGTACATTCCTTTATTTGTTAGGTTTTAGACAATTTCCTAATTTGTTATAGCAGGTTACATATCGAGTGACCATAACAGCGTCCGACCGCTGACATAATCAATCACATCTCGCACGCCGAACTATTGAGAGTAACGCGAAATTTATTTACATATTACATTACTTTTTGCATGACGATGACGACGTCGGACAACTGACATAATAAAACACACAGCGTACGCCGAACTATCGTGAGTAACCCAAATTTGTTATACGTTTCATTTCGTGAGGCAATGATGACGTCGGAGTGGTCGGACAACTGACAATCCAAACCATGCTATTGACGCCGAACTATTGCGAGTAACGTGTATTTTTTGTACGTTATATAACCTAACCTACATAACTATGTAAGTATTTAAGTATTTAAATGTATTTATCATTATCCTTATTAGTTATTAGTTATTACCTAATGTTTTGTTAATAGCCAATGGGTCCCTAAAGATATTTATTTTTTTGGCTTGTGCTCTCCATCGCTACTTAGGGCGAACTTTCCCTTCCGGTAATCCTATCCCCAAGATATGAGTGTTGAATACTTGAATTAGTATTTTAGAAGTAGAAAATCTATATTCTTTACATTACAGAAATAGAATTCGTAAAGCATATTAGCATAATCTTTATAATGACTAATTTAAAGAAATTTTAATATTCATATTGATAATACATTACACATTTACACTAATCAGTAGGTAATGAGGTTTATCTATAGATACTAGTATAGCTATTTAAACTATTGGATATTTGTTTATGAATAGGTACATAACTAAAACTAAATAATTTAAAATAAACTAAATAATAATTTGTTGTTGTATGGAAAAGTATAGATAAAAACATCCATTATTAGGTCCAGGAATATAATATAAGACTGAGTGAGCACCTTCCGACTTTCAAACTTCAATCCTTTTCCTCACTTCTAAAATGTTTTTAATTATTATACCTACCTTTTTTACGATTACCTATATATAATTTAAAATTTCATATCATCTGAAAATATGTAAGTATAATAATATATTTATCAAAATAAGTAGGTACCTAGGTAGGTATGTAATGTAATTATTATTTAAATCTATGTATATTGTACACGTGTGAAAATGAGATCTTTGATAACTACCAAAGATGTTAGGAACCACTCCGCATTTGATAGTCATGCGGTTTTTTTTTTAATAGATATAGTACCTTAGAGAGCCTATATAGAGTAGGTACCTATATCGAGTCCAAAGATTTTATTTACTTTAGCTTTTCGACTTTATTTTAATATATATTATATTAAGTCTATGGTAGAAAAGGATGTTTTAGTACAAAAAAGTGCTACTGCCTAATGCTTTGACGAGTATAGTGGTGGCGAATCATATAATAAATTTATATCACATCAGTAAATCATCCAAGGATCATTAAAGATTTACCCAATGGACTGAACAGAGTATAATAGAAAAATTGGATAAATGAAATAACTTTTGTGCTAATTAATACTTTTTTTCTATAATTTGTTGATGCTGCGCCTGCACTTATCATAGAACTTTTTTTAAATTTATAATTCTGAAAATATGTTATTAAACTATACCTATACGTGTAAAAAGTTTAAAAATATTGATCAGAACATATTAAGTTATTTCGTTTGTCAGATCTTTCTGTTGCATTGTATGACGTATTGACATATTATGTTGTTAAGACTATACTATCAGAACTTGTGGCGGTTACGTTCTTATAGTATAGTGAACTGATTTTTTTATCATGGGCCCACTTGAATTATAATGACGTGACAATTCAATGCACATAGTGTATTAAACCACGTGTGGTTATTTTAATAGTAATAATTCATATACCATCAAATATTCAAATACATTACTATTTATATGTGTATAAACATATTACTTTATATATTACACCTATTTTTTAATTTTTTTTTTTAATAGCACCAGTGAACTCAATTAGAAATCACTTCGTTTCGGAATCTAAAACAGTGACCAAATATTATTAGGTTATATCAATTTCTATGATAGGTATTAAAGATTGTTAATTGATAGTTGATAAAAAAAATGTCAGTTTTCTGTGTGGTCATTATAATTGTTAGTACTTCCATCAAGTATTATTAATAACGCCAGTGCACCGTTTTTATTTTCAAAAAGGTTGTTGAAGTGTTGAACATAATATATTTATATCTAATTATATTATACCTACAATCAAATATTATTATATACCTACTAATTAATATATTAATATATTATGTATAATTTGTTCTAGGGTATAATATGTATGTAAAATAATATATAATATTGTCTATCGCAGTATCACTATGGAATGAATTTAAAAAAAGCGGGTAAGTCGTGGATGTCGCTCTGCTGTACAGTAGGTTACTGTAATGGATGGGATTAAATTTGAATGCAATGATAGGTATCATTGTATACGAAAAACGATTCTGAACGGAGATGATTTGTCAGTCTAGGATATATTACATTTAAATATTGTCATATATTATATTATATTTTGAAACAAATAAATTATTTTTCAATTAGGACACATTTTGAATAAGGCATGGTTAATCAATTCTTCCAAAAACATTGCATGTAGTTATCATAATTCATAATACCTTGTATTATCATAGATATACATACTCGTATACCTGGTTTGAGGATAAATCGTTATCATTACGCGATTTCATAAAAATTTAAAACTCAAACGCTCAAAACATTTTTCCTATAATGACGCTTCAAATTTTCTCTATAGCTATTTGAAGCAAAACTTATGGAAAACTTAGTGTTAAATTTTATAACCTTAGATATAAATACAAACAATATTATGAGTTTTGAACTAAAAAATAATTTGCAAATATTCATGGTTTTGACGAATTTTCGTCAATATTTGAAATTCAAATGCTAATAAAAATTTAATTTGAATTTCCAGTGGACATTTTTTTTGTGATAAAGATTGACAAATTCGTAAGGATCTTGTATTAAACTTTCAAATCTTAGATTAAAAAAGAAAATTTTTTATGAATTTCTAGCTTAAAACAATTTGCGAATTTTTGTAATTATTACGTATTATGTCAAAATTCAAAATTTGAATGCTTATAAACAAAAATTGTGACAATGAATTTCTATTATTTTTCTACTGCTATTGTAACAATATATTAAGAGCCTTGTATTAAATCTTCAATATTTTCTACCCAAAAAATAAATTTTTATCGATATTAATTTTAAAAAAAACTAATAATGATCGAAAATTGCATATACCTATGAATAGTACAACATAAGTTAAACATTTTTGAAAATTTCATGGCGGATAGAATATTCTTACAAAGACATTCGGTGAAAATTTCATGTACCAATGGTCATTTGTTTTAAAGTTACATCAATAATCAAAATCGATTTTGTCGAAAACTTATTGTGCGTAAATTTCCCGTTTTTCCCTTAATTTTTAGTTTGTTTATCCCGATTATTTAGAAAAATATATAAGGATTTTTTACTTTTGACCACCAAAGTAACAACTAGATTCACTTTCTGATCGAATAAGGTACTGAAGTCAAAAATCGAAGCACTTTTACTGCCCCAAAACGAGATGACAGACACAAAAAAAAATATATTCATGATTTTGACGAATTTTTGTCAATATTTGAACTTCAAATGCTAATAAAAAAAAATTGTGCCTATGTATTCTTATAATTTTTTAATCACTAACTTATGAGAAACTTTGTGTTAAAATTTCAAGTATTTTTATGGGGCCAAAAAAAATTTATCGACACTTCAAAAAAAAATTTTAGTAAAATTGAAAATTTTAGTTGTCTATAAATATCTCAAAAAAAGTCAAAATATTTTGAAAATTAAATCTTGTAAAGAAAATGCCAATCTTAATAACTAGTAAAATTTGCAAGTATCTACATATAATTTTTGAATAATAACAAATATTTAAAATCGTTTGAGGATGAATCGTTATCGTTACGCTATTTCGTAAAAATTTAAAATTCAAACGCACTTAAAATTTTTCCTATAATGAACCTTCGAGTTTTATCTATAGCTATTTGAAGGAAAACTTATAGAAAACTTAGTGTTGTATTTTTAATTCTTATTTATTAACACAAAAATTTTTATGATTTTTCAACTTCAAAATTACTTGCAAATATTCGCGTTTTCGACAGATTTCGTAAAAATTTGAACTATAAACGCTCTTATAAAAAAAAATTGTGACTAACGATTTTTAATTTTTTTTAGCTACAATAAGAACAACTCATAAGGAACCTTGTATTAAATGTTCATGTTTTTTTGGTTGTCCAACATTTTTTTACCGACACTTCAAAAAAAAATTCTTAAAAAAATCGAAAATTTCAGTGGTCTATAAATAACTCAAAAAAAGTCAAAAATGTTTGAAAATTAAACTGTATATAGATATCACTAACATAAACATATGGCGAACATTCCAAGTATTTACAGTGATTAGTTTTTGAATTACAACCATATAAATATATCGATTTGGTCGAAAACTGGTTTTGCGTAAAAATTCCCGTTTTTTTGTCATTTTTTTTTTGTTTTTCTAGATTTTTTTGAAAACTGATGGAAAATGTTTACTTTTGACCTCTATAATGCACCAAGGATATTCACTTTTACATCGGAAACCACCCCCAAAGTTTGAAATTGAAGCATTATTTCGACTATTTATGCTGTACACAGACACAAAAACAAACATTAAAAAAAAAAAAAACACACATCATTGTAAAATCAATACATTCATCACTTCGTTCAGAATCTAAAATTGATTATTATAACGCTCATCGGTATAAATTCGGCTTTAATAGGTTTTGGCTGAAATACTATCGGCTGTAATATTTGTCGGCTAAAATACGGTTCTGCTAATTTACTTGTAATATTTTCGGCTACTATACGCGCTCCCCGTTTTTCTCAATTTTTTTGAAAACTTTTGGAAAATGTTTTCTTTTGACCTCTATAATGCACCAAGGATATTCGGAACCATCGGAAACCACCACGAAAGTTTGAAATTGAAGCATTAGTTCGACTAGTTATGCTGTACTCAGACACAAAAAAAAATATAAATAAAAATAAAAACACACATCATTGTAAAATCAATACAATCATCATTCCGTTTAGAATCTAAAAGAATTCACTACCATCATATTATATTTGGCAAGATTTCAGTAGTGAAACTGACTATTGCAACAGACATGTCTGACATGAAATTTTTATACATATAAAATACCTATATTAAAAAAGAACTATTTGCTTTAAAACCCTATCCCTACTTGTTATAATTGTCATGACCTTATGATTAACAATATTATTATGCTACGAAAATGTGTTTAATGAGATTGTGGTGGCATATGATTGGCATATTGGTGGCTTTTGCCGTAGATAATTAATTTATTATAATAAATAACAAATTTGTAATTAATTAGGTATTAGTTTCGTATTTGGAGAGAACTTTTGATTTGGAATTTTACAAACTAGCTGTCGCCCGACATGGTCAGTACGGAAAATTAATGTGTAAACTGTATAACTTAATTTTAACTTTAAAAATCAGAAATCACATTTATTTAAATCAACATTTTTATTTAATAGTTCATAAACAAATATATTTTAGTAAAAATATGCATGTGCTTCTAACATTTAAACACCATCTTAAATATTCTTAATCGATAATCAAATAAATAAATTTAAACAAAATAATTAAAATAATACCAAGGTACTTTAATTTGTTATACATAATTTTAATTTAAAGTTATGCATTATTTCGGTATAGTTATCTCATTTCATTATTGCCCGATGCCCTGCAATGAACAGATTGTATACAAGGGCATCGTTGATATAAAAGTAGTATTATAATATATACCTAGGTATCTATGGATTTCTCTTATTGATTTAGTACAATATAATCCATGGCGATTGTCAAAGTCGATGCGGAGGACGCAGTCTATTAAAGATTCTAACATTTCAATTAGATAGCAAAGTAGGCATGAACGAAAAACATCCTGCTTTCCGTTTAATATTTTTTTTTCATAAATCACATTATTTTTAGACTTCAATTCAGCAGTATCTGATGCGTTTCCATCATTTCAGCGTCGGAGTGCATACACGTCGCGGACTCTAACAAACCCCAAAATAATTGATATTTAAGGTAAGTTTGTTTTAATACCAATTCTTTTGCGGCGTAATGTTATAAAAGAATTGAGGTACACGTTTGTACATTTTTACAATGGTGATGTTTGCAAAGAGTTCTTCGTCTATGCATTTGAAACTAAAAACTACACTAAGTACTTTAAACATACTTTATATTGTGACTTTTTCAAATATAATAAAATATTCCCTAGAATCCATAAAGTCAGACTTATTATGGCCTTTTACTATTTTTTAAGTAAATTTAAGACTGTCATATTTTGATATGTGGCTGTATTGCGTACAGAAATTGATTTTCAGACATACCAAAATATGGCAGTATTGAATTTAAGCTATGTTTATTTTTGTGTCATATATCCAATTATGGCAGTATTGAACTTTAAATTATTAATGAATAATAAAATATTATTAACTGTTAGTTACTCATTATAATTATCATGGCCTTATGTTTAATAATATTTTGCTACCTATGGCTTTGAAAATAAATAAATATTAAGTCTAATTTATTATATAAATTAATCACCATCTTCATTGTTTTTTATTATTATTATTATTTTATTAGTATTTGCTATAAGTATTATCAATTTCAGATATTTTTAAGTTTTTATAAAAATGATAATAAGTATCTGGAATAAGTTTTGCTTTGCGCGATAAAATTAAATCTTTTTTATTTGTAAGATTCCAGGCTTTTCAATAAATGCAAATTTCATATGTAATGTATGTTTGATAATTTTATTTTCATTTAAAACTACAATTTCTGGATAATTTGCTTGCCCATAAGTTGTTTAAATTGTTGTAAAAACAATTCATCAGGGAATTATTTTTTATCTTTAATTAATTTAATATCTCTCTATAAAACCATTTGACTGATAGTATTTTTATTAATGTTGTTACAAAAATCTTTACTAGGACACCTTGTTCTAGTTAAAATGTCATCAAATTCTGATTTTAGACCTTTCTTATGATGTTTTTATTTTCCTTCCACTCCTTGTCTTTAATACTATCATCAAAATCTTCATTATCTAAATCTGTAAACAGAATATAAACTGTGTTATAAGTTATAACATAAAGTTCATATAAACACGAGATCAAGATAAAATTATTATTTACTATTAGAGTCAGTTATTTTCTCACACTAAGTTTCCATTGGCACCTACTAGCTCAATGAGATTTTGTGAACTTTAATTTGATTTATTTGAATATGCTATGTGTGGTTTTCAATGGTAAATCGTCTGAAAAAATATTATAATAATATAGCTTGTAAAAAATTGCAACTGTGTAGCTGCTAAGTACCTACTTACTGTTCTCATATTCATGTACTTATCACTGAAGGTGTAGTATTTAACCATCCAATATTGCTTTATTTGTAATATTAAATTCTGCATTTTTAATAGCTGTTAATATTTTCATAGAACAATAACATAATAAAATTAAAATTGATGGTTGGTAAGGTTTTGTACATTAGAAATTATCAGAAAATGATTAGTAGAATGAATTACTTTCGGTATTTATTAGAATATATTAATATATAATATTATACAAAATATATACAATAAGCCAACAACTGACATAGATTAATATATTATTACCTATTTATACATTATATTTATAATTCATATTGCTTAAAAGTTAAACCATTTAAAATTAAATTAAATTTTTACAGATTTATAGGTAAACAATATTATAATTATCTTATAAATATTTTTTTTTTTTATTGAGCATATATTCACATCGACAACAAAGGCCATTAGTTACACTTATTTATAATAATATTATAATATAATATGTAGGTACTGATACAATGGTAAGTTATTTAATTAGGATAAAACATTTTTTTTTTTTATATATAAGATTGAACAATTTTGTTTTTCTTAAAAATTAATTATGTCTAGGTTTTTTTCATGAATAGGATATTTTATATTATACATAGAAACCTAATTCAATAATTTATTAAAATTGCATTTGTTATTTATTTTACTAAAAAAAAACACAATTTATCAAAAATTATTAAATAATAAATTGGAATGATATTTTTAAATTATCGAAGTAGAATAAATAAACATTAATACAAGTAATTATAATTAATCTTTACGTTATTAAAATAAAAACGAACCGGTAGGTTTCCGAGTTTTAGTAGATAGCTTGTTGTGGTTAGTGAACTAGTGAAGAAATAATAAGATCTTGAATAAAATATTCAAAAAAAATAAATTAACACATTATAACTAGGTAGGGAAAATAAAAATTAAACATTAATCGGATTATTTTAGATATATATAATATCTGTAATGCATAAAAGAAGCATGATCGTAATCAATAACAAACAAAAATAGGCTAAGAAAAATAATATATTATATTATAATTTAAATTTAAAATTACAAATATTTGTTGGTTATTGTTATATCACATTTAATTATTTAAATGAACATTATTAATAAACGTGAACCTCCTTGGTAATAAAAGTTTTATTGAAATATTACATAATATCTTTGGATTTATCCTATTAGCGTAACATAATAAAATCTGTGGCAATTGTCTTTTCAGAATTAGAAGTGGCAGTCGATTAAAGATTCTAAAATTATAATTTCAATGATCACTAGATTAAACATTAACTAAAAATATTCTGTATTCCGTATAATTTTAATTTCATAATTAATAATATTTTCAGACTTCAATTAAGTATCTGATGCGTTCTTACGTCGGTTTCGGAGTGTACCCATACACGTCTCGGATTTCACCAAAACCCCGAAAAAGAGTCGATGTTTGAGGTAATTTTATTTTCATATTCTTTTGAGGCTTGAATCTTATGTTAGGCTTTAAATAAATATTTAACGTCACGAAAAATATATTCCCAAGTTCCAAGTATCGTTGACGCATATTTTATTTCTAAGCGCGAGATTAAGAAGTACGCGAGATCGAATAATATAAACGCGCTGCGTCGTTTTTCAGGTTGCTAGACGTATAATAATTATAATTTTATAATTATAACCTAGGTATGTGTTTGTAATCGACATTTTTCAATTTTTGTTTAGTTAGTTAATTGCAATATCCGTTTTAACTGATAACTCCATTCTCCAAAAACTCATAGGGAGCAATTTTAATTCGTAAATAGTAATTTGTTCCAAATCCAACGTTAAAAGTCCGGAATTTTGAATAAAATATATTTTATTTCGATATATGATGTATATTGTATATTATAGAAGTTTATAGTTATTTATAACCTTTATTCTTTATCTTACATCTAATATCATAGGTACTTATTAAGTTATTACATTGTAGGTACACCTATAAAGCCCTATGACCTAAAGGCTAAAAAATTTATTACTGTGTGGTGAACTAAGCGGTTACGAAAAATATATTATAACTTAGTTATCAATTTATCATACATATAATAAATATCTGTTAAAATAGTGTATCTACCTAATACATACACACAGGAGTTATTATTTTTTTCAGAATTGTACAGTTATTATTTATTATGTAGATACGTATGGTTAGGTAAATAACCAAACTCTAATTTATTGCAATCGAATTTTTATTAATTTTAATTTTATTAATTTTCTAAAACTCAATCTTTCAAAAATTAATATAGAATAATAATTATAATATTCGTAACTTCTTGAAATAAAATAAATAAACAAACTAAAATACGCAATAATAATTAAAGTTTGTATAAAAAATTATTAAAATAAAAATGAATCGGTACTAGAGTTTTAGTAGCGTAGTAGCCATACAGTAGGTATAATGTTTTTATAGCCATATAAAATTAATAAGTTCTTGAATAAAATAATCAAAACACATAATAACATTAAACGGATTGTTTAGCTATATTTTATCTATAATGATAAAAAAAAGCGGGTAAGCGGTTGTCGCTCTGATGTACATTAGGGGGTGGGGTGGACCTCTGACAAGGGTAGGTTAAATTTGAATGCAATGATAGGTATCATTGTATACGAAAAACGATTCTGAACGGAAATGATTTGTCAGTCTAGGATATATTATATTTTAATATTGTCATATATTCTATTTTGAAATAAATATTTTATTTTTCAATTAAGACGCATTTTGCATAAGGCATGGTTAATCAATTCTTCCAAAAACATTGCATGTAGTTATCATAATTCATAATACCTTGTATTATCATAGATATACATACTCGTTTACATACTAGCTTTTTTACATACTAGCTTAAAACAATTTGCGAATTTTTGTGATTTTGTCAAAATTCAAAATTTGAATGCTTATAAAAAAAATGGTGACTATGAATTTATTTTATTTTTCAACTGCTATTGTAACAATATGTTAAGAGCCTTGTATTAAATTTTCAAGATAAAATAAATTTTTATCGATATTAATTTTAAAAATCTAATAATGATCGAAAATTGCATATACCATTGAATAGTTCAACTTAAGTCAAAATTTTTTGAAAATTTCATGGTGGATAGAATATACTTATATAAACATTCGGTAAAAATTTCATGTATCAATGGTCATTTGGTTTAAAGTTACATCAAAAATCAAAATCGATGTTGTAGAAAACTGTTTGTGGGTAAAATGTCCTGTTTTCCCCTTAATTTTTAGTTTGTTTATCCCGATTATTTAGAAAAATATTAAGAATACTTTTGACCACCAAAATACCAACTCGATTCACTTTCTGATCGAATAAGGTACTGAAGTCAAAAATCGAAGCACTTTTACTGTCCTAAAACGAGATGACAGACACAAAAAAATAAATATATTCATGGTTTTGACGAATTTTTGTCAATATTTGAACTTCAAATGCTAATTAAAAAAAATTGTGCCTAGGTATTCTTATAATTTTTTAATCACTATAAGAATAATCTATCAGAAAATTTTTATTAAAATTTCAAGTATTTTGATGGGGCCAAAAAAATTTTACCGACACTTCAAAAAAACATTTTCAGTAAAATTTAAAATTTCAGTTGTCAATAAATAACTCAATTGTAAATTAAACTGTATATATAGATATCACTAACATAAACATATGGCGAACATTCCAAGTATTTACAGTGATTAGTTTTTGAATTACAACCATATAATAAATCGATTTGGTCGAAAACTGGTTATGCGTAGAAATTCCCGTTTTTCCGTCACTTTTTTTTTGTTTTTCTCGATGTTTTTGAAAACTGTTGGAAAATGTTTACTTTTGACCTCTATTGCACCAAGGATATTCACTTTTACATCGGAAACCACCTCCAAAATTTGAAATTGAAGCATTATTTCGACTACTTATCCTGTACACACACACACACACAAAAAAAAAAAAACACACATCATTGTAAAATCAATACATTCATCACTTCGTTCAGAATCTAAAATGAATAGGTCAGAAAATATTGTTGAATATTTTATTTAAATTTCAGAGATGGTATTCGTCAGTGAAGATTTGTCAAATAAATATCATATTCGTTTTGAAGCCTGTGTGAAATGTATTAACAATGTTTCGAAGATGAAGTTTTATAGTAGATTCAGATATGTGGTAAGTAATTTTCTATTTTTCAGTAGGTTTATATTTATTTTATTATTTATTAATTGATCAGGGGATAGATTACTTGCAATTTTTAAATTATTCGTTTTGTAACCACTGGTGTAACACTATTCAAGTTATCAATAAAATCGTGATAAAAATTAGGAAATTGGTCAGGTATAATATTAAAAAAATTTTTTTTTTTAATAATTTCCTCAATGATATTTAAATATTTTTACCAATTATCAGGTACGATGACCTGTAGGTACTATAGGGATTGGGAGTGTGTGAGTGGGGGCAGGGAAGGATTAAGAGATGGGAGAGAGAGAGAGAGAGAGAGAGAGATAGTGAGAAGTAGCGTAGAGAGATAGATAGTGTGAAGTAAGGTTAGATTAGGTTAGGTTAGGTAAGGTAGGTACTATAGTGACTTGTATCTAAAGAGAGGGCGAGAGAAGGATAGTGTGAGAGGGAGTGAGAGAGGTAGATAGGATGAAGGATAAGGAGATAAAGTGAATGAGAGGTTGCAAGTGTTAGAAAAACGGGTATAGGGGGAATGTAAGACGAATGAGTATGAGAGAGATAGGTGAGGGGGATGGTGTGAAAGTGATAGGATGAGAGAGAGGTAGTGTCAATGGGAGATGATAAGGTTAGGTGGGGGAACAGAACAAAAAGTGAGAGAGAATTGTGAGAGGTTGTGAGAGACAGTGAGATAGGTGAAGTGGAGGGCGGGATAGTGATAGGAAGAAAGAGGGGTAGTGGCAGAGAGAGAGGATTAGGTTAGGTAGGGGGAAGGGGGATAGTTAGGTAGAATAGTTATGTTAACAATTCTGAATATGTAGGAAAGGATCTTAAATTGCAAAGGTCACTTGACCCTTTGAGTGATACTACCAGGTTAGGTAAGGTTTACAACCTTCGACTTATGGGATAGAATAAAAAGAGAAGGTTGGTTAGGCCGATTAAGAGGATGTCAGTGGATTTTTTTTTCTCCGACTCATGCGCAATATATCAAATTTTTTATTCACAATAATCTTAATAGTTTCTAAAATTAGAGAAAAATGAATGGTTAGATTTTTATCTAGGGCATATCGTAGGCTTATTATACTTTAATTATTAACTGAGTTATGAGTATTTTAAAGTATTCATAACTCGCTTCAAATATAGCCTATAAGATGCTCTAGGTATTAATAATAAGTATCTTAAAATTTTAAAAGAGGCCATTTCACTCTAATTTTAGAAATTATTATGATCATAGTGAACGTAATATTTGTGCGTGGGTCAGAGAGAAAAAAAATAAATGCACTGACATCCTCTTAAGTGTTATCAAGTCAAAAAAGTTCTCGATTGTTGATTGTTTACATTATTATAAGTCTTGTAAAAAGTATGACTTTGTCATTACATATTTTGTTAATATATCACATCAATCAAATGAATATTATCTTTAAAATAACAAATTTTATTTTTATTTACAAATTTACAATTTCATTAAACATATTATAGTTAATAGTCTGATTATTAAAAGTATTGTAATGCTCAATAAAAAAAGTATTATTGCTATTGTGGCTTGATAAGTAAAAAAATTTAAATATTATAAATTCTCATTCTCAAAATATTCATCTTAGGACTTCAATTTCAAAATAAAATATTTGTATACTCTTGTTTAATATTACTTTACAAGATTGTACTATGATAGTGATTAAAAAAATAAACTTGAAAGTAGGCGCATGATTGGAAGTAAAAGTTATAATTAATAACTGTAGAGCTAGGACTTTTATGTACTTACTAAAAATTCATTAAATATACGCAGTTAAATATGCCTTAAAAAAAACTACATTCTTTTATTACACTATAAAAATTACTTAATTAAATATTTTATGCATTTTTCATATGTTTATATATATATATATATATATACCGTGTGTCCCACAAAACAGGGTAGGTACACTTTATCACTCATTACCCTTTAATTATACCCTGTAATCAATCATAAATTCCTATATGACTTAATATTCTTTTAACTCATATATTTTAGTGGTATCCATACAACTTGATTTTTTTTTCGTATGGCGCTATGTCCGGGAGTTGGCGCGAAGGCCTAGTTCGGACGCCTGTTTGGCAGAATTTCTATTGAGGCACCCGTAGGTTTCTGCCATGTCCCGGAGTGGGGGATGGCGGCACTTGTTCTCCGGACACCGTGACTTGCCGTAGAAAAATGCCGCCCGATGGTCGAGGATCGAACCCGATCCAGCTGAGCCACAGCCGACGCGTTAGACCGCTCGGCCACCTCGTCCCCACTAGAGACGCCGGTCTCTGATCCTCGACCTTTCAAGTGCCACTAGATCCACCGGTTGCATTCGCGCTAGAAGCAGGGATGCCTCATCGGAAACGGTGCGATAGGCGCTTATCACCCTCAGGGAGGCTGCCCTTTGGGGCACCTAACCTAACCGCCTCGCTCTTGTGGTGCGCGAGCTCAAGGCCCCTGCTGGACATCCACGCATCGATCGCCTCCAGGGTGGGATTGACGACGTCCTCGAATAGTTGGCCCGTCCTGGCCACTCCGACAACGGTCACCTGGATTAAAGCTTACTATTCCGTGACTTTTGTTTAAATAATTTTTTGTTTAATTTGTGCCTTTTTTTACTATTTGTGGAATTTCATTCCTTATTTCGTTTAGTTCCTTTAATAATTTTTATATGTTGTAAGGCATGCTTTTTCTGGTATTTGTATAGTATCTATTGGAAAATAAGGTTCAAAATCATGCATTAGGAAAAAAAAAAATGCTTATAATTGGTATAATATGGTTTGCATAGTTTATAATATACTATGTTATTTATTATGACAAATTGTCATGATTTCTTTAATATGTTTTTATTTATATTTTCGTTGGGTTCATTAATTGCTTTTGTTGAAAATGCAAAACTTATCTTTGGAATTTGATGGATTTATGTCGTACATTCGTACGTGATTTGTCGATTCCAATGTTTTTATCGTTTGTATTTATGTTATTGTATTATAGCCCATCTGATACTCTGTTTTCTTTACCATTTTTATGTGATATATCAAAGGTGAAATCTTATAGTTCGATATTATTTTTGAAAAAGAAACATTTGTTTGATATTATTGAAAAATTCATTTTGCGCATGATTATGAACACTTCTGTTAAGTAAAATTTGTTGTTTGTTTCAGTTATTTTATCATTGTTGTTATCTCTGGACATTTATTTTTTTAACATTATTTTTTTTTCATTTCTATTTAAATCAGAATTATTTGTTAAAAGTAGGCTATGAATTATATTCCCGATAATCTGCTATGAATAATGTTTTATTTATTATTAGTCATCGTTTGGACTATAATATTAATTTTATTTCAAACTTAACGTCTATGTGTTTAATTATTTTATAAAAAATGTCATAATCTTCTTTCGATTATATTATTTTATTTATTATTATTCAACGCTTTGACTATAATTTTAATTTAATTTGATATTATATTAATATATTTATTTGGTCTTTATTTATTATTAGTCATCATTTGGACTATAACATAGTTATAATATATTTTAATTTTATTTGAATCTAAACATCTCTGTGTTTAATTCATTTATAAAAAATATTTTATTTTTCTTTGGATTATATTTTATTTATTATTAGTCATCATTTAGACTATAATATAGTTATAATATATTTTTATTTTATTTGCATCTAAACATCCTTGTGTTTAATTCTTTTATAAAATATGTATTAATCTTTTTTGGATTATATTTTATTTATTATTAGTCGTCGTTTGGACTATAACTTTAATTTTATTTGAATCTAAACACCTCTGTGTATAATTCTTTTAAAAAAAATTTGTTAATCTTCTTTGGATTATATTTTATTTATTATTATTCAACGCTTTGACTATAATTTTAATTACCTATATTTGATATTATATTAATATATTTATTTGATCTTTATTTATTATTAGTCATCATTTGGACTATAATATAGTTATAATATATTTTTATTTTATTTGAATCTAAACATCTCTGTGTGATTATTTATATTTTATTTATACTTCTTAGTTTTTTGGTTTGGTCTCCAGTAAATTTGGTTTTTTTTATAGTGTACAATGGCATTATTTATTTTGTAAATTATTTAAAATTAAATTTACAAACATACTAGATGATCAGATGAGCCCTTCCTTGTATGAGAATTTCATGATATCCAGATATGATATTTAAAATAGGGATTTCCATTTAAAAAGAATGAATAAATACATGACTTAAAAAAATTTTAAGTGATATAGGAATTTATGATTGATTTGTCTAGTTTGATGTCCAACAAACAGAACTGAAAGATATTTACAGGTTAATGAGCAATAAAGTGTACCCTGTTATTTGAGACACATAATATATTGTATATTATATTTAAAAAAAAAAAAATTAAAAAGCTAGTAAAAATTTCAATTTTTTTTTCGTATTTAATATAATTATATTTTTATCCATAAAAATATTTACCTAAGTGCTTGATTTTCGATAAACTATCAAAACTAAAAACTAAAAACATTTAGAATTTTATCACATATAAGTTTTTAAATATGCTGTGTACTACTACTAACCTAGAAATAAGCATACAATAAAGCTTACAAAAATGAAAAAATATATAAAATGCATAAAAAGTCTTTGCTCTAGAAAACATAAAATGTTTTAAAATAAAAAATTTGTAATATTAATTTGTCCAGATAAAAGAAAAACAACTTTTGAAGGCGATTAAGATTTAAAAGAATTTCATTATGAAATTGAAAGCAATTTATATTACTAGTTTTTTTAAAATTAATCCAAATCTCTAATACTGGAAAGAAGAAATAAGATCTGGTGATAGTTAATTGTTCTGAGACATACAATCATTTTTAAAGTATTATTTTAGTTGAGTGTTGGAATCTATACTAGTGTTAATCGTACCTATACTTTTTCGGATGGTCTAATGGAATTTTTAAATTTAAGTTTTTAGAAGAAAAAAAAATTATAGTTCACGTATGTATTTATTACCTAGGTATTCAATATTTTAAGTGACATACGTGTTGTTGTTATTATTACCTACTTATAAAAATAAAAAAACATTCTTGAACTTGATGATAAATAGACGTACAAGTACTAATTATCTCATATAATGGATATGGTTTCTATATGTTAAAAAAGTAAATTTTGGACCTAAAGGTCAACACATCGACTGTCGTCGCTAGCTCCCGGATGGGCAACCACCTGGGTTCTTAGTGACGAATCCTCGTCTTATTTACATGTGTTTAAAACCAAACCGTAAAATCAGGTTATGCAGTTGATATTTTGTAAACAAAAAAATTGCCTCTGGCCTGGTATATGCACTAAACACTAGTCGTATACTGTATTTTGGGGTATGGTGTGGCGCGGTGGTTTGCCGTGGTCAAACATCGCCTGGCGTCACTAGCTCCTGGATGGGTGACCACCTGGGTTCTTAGTGACGAATCCTTAGCCCCACATACTCACGTGTTTCTAAACAAACACACGCAATATGGATATATAATTGCCAAAGGATTTGTTTAAAAAAAAAAACGTATATTATGTAATAATAAAAATAATAAGAAACCAATTGTAAATTGTTTAAGTCTATATGAGATATTATAATTCATACTACAACTTTTTAATAATAATAATTAACAATAAGTATGTAATTTGAGATATTTTATATGGTTAAATTTTCTTCTGGACAATTGATCTTTGTCACAAAAAATGTACAGACACAGTGATGTAAAGATTACCAATCACACATCAAAATGTTATGTTGAAATAATAAATAATAATATTTTATTGTAGAAAAGATTGTGTAAACATTTTTTTAGATCGTTTCATTAAAAAAATATTCAAAATCGTAATAATTCAATTTCTGGTGTCTAGGTCGTTTTTATTAGGTACCATATAAAAATAAAAATAAAATTACAATTGTGGTACCACCCAACGTTTTTGGGCCCAGAATAACATGATAACTATAATTTTGGTGTGTTGGAAGGGGAAATAATTTAGATATTACACCATTATTGTAATAATATTATAAAAGTTGTTTTGCTTTAATGAGGATGTCGCACTTTCATTCTCTTAAACAGCACTTTTGTAAGTCGGAGACAATACAAACCATAAATCTTTAATAATTATTAGTTATTACTTGTACAATTTACATCCAATCATACTTGCGAGTTTAGATGACAATTTTTGATTAGGACTGATTTATGCACTCATCGTGGCCAAACATTCGTCGTCATATAAATATGTTCTTAAAGTTATATACACTAAAAAATTGGTCATGGCTCTATCCATAATATATTATCTAAAAAGCAGTTGCTCCGAAGTCCTAAAAATCTAGTGGGGAGAAATATATTTCGAGAGGCTCAACATCTTAATAATAAGAGCTATTTCTAAGAGGTTAACAATCAATAGAACAACTTGATAATTAATCACCTATATCGGAAATCAACTAAGGATCTTTTTATTCAAAGTGTCCTAGTTAACCATTTGTTTGTCACGCGTTACCCAAATAGCATTTATTTTTCTACGATCATTTAGATTGAGACTTATTAAACCCAGTGTCGTAGTCAGCCTTCCCGAGGGGTATTGGGTGTATAGTACTGTATACACTTATTCCCTCCCCAAATCCTAACCCTGGCTACGGCACTGCCTTCCCCGCGGACATGCAGATGGTTAATTAAGTCATTAGGAGGTTTGTTTAGGTTAGGTACCTATACACAATGGTAAGTTGAGCTCAAGTGATGATAGATGACTATCATCACTGGTCGTGACCTTTGCATAGATCTTTTCTTACTAACTAACAAGGTATTCGAAATTGTCAACATAACAATGAAAAATATTTAAAAATCAACAAGGAAAATATTAATAATACATTTATATTAAATTTAATATTATACTTATATATTAGTGTATTAAACATACTTTTTTTTTTTAGCTTTTATAATGAATACTTAATACTTAAAAAAATATATATACCTGATTGAAATTGTCATAATTTGGATCACAGTTTTAAAGCCATACGAGTATTAGTGTTATACCAGTGTTTCATATGAACTAATGTCAATCACAATAAATGAAGCGTCCTCTGATCATAATTAGTTCAATAAACTATAAAAAATTTAGTTTATATTTGTGTTCACAAATTTCAAACATTTTTAACCATGTGCAACTAAAAAACATAATTTTATCATGATTTAATTATCATTCATTAATTTTTCTTGAGAATACATAGTGCGGTCTTCATTTTGTATTCTAAGACTATAATTTTTTCCAAATTTCTTTTTTGATCCTTAAAAATCATTTGCCGGCGAGCTCCAATACCCCCTTTCCATTTTTAATTCCAATATATAGCTCTAGCTTATTTTTGTAGACACAATTTTTAAAATTAATAAGCCACTTGCCATTAACAAACATAATTTTATTATGATTTAATTCTCCTTCTTTAATTTGTCTTGAGAAAGCATAGTGCCGTCTTCATTGTGTATTCTAGAATATAATTTTTTCCAAATTTCTTTTTTTGATCCTTAAAAATCATTTGCCTGTGGGCACCAATACCCCCTTTCCATTTTGAATTTAAAAATATAGCTCTAGCTTATTTTTGTAGACACAATTTTTAAAATAAATAAGCCACTTGCCACTAAAAAACATAATTTTATCATGATTTTTATTATCCATCATTAATTTTTCTTGAGAATACATATTACAGTCTTCATAGCGTATAATAAGATTTTAATTTTTTCAAATTTCTTTTTTGATCCTTAATAATCATTTGCCTGCGGGCGCCAACACCCCCATTCCATTTTTGTTTTCAAAATATGGCTCTAGTATATTTTTGTGGACACAAATGTTAAACTAAATAAGCCACTCGATCCTAAAAAATTTAATTTTATCATGATTTAATTACATTTCTTTTGTTTTTTTTGAATTTACATAGTGCAGTCTTCATTGTGTATTCTGAGACTATAATTTTTTTCAAATTTCTTTTTTTATCCTTAAAAATCGTTTGCCTGCGGGAGCCAACACCCCTTTCCATTTTTGTTTTCAAAATATAGCTCTAGTTTATTTTTGTGGACACAAATTTCAAAACTATATAAGCCACTTGCCACTAAAAAATCATAATTTTATCATGATTTAATTATCCTTCTTTTATTGTTCTTGAAAATACATAGTGCAGTCTTCATTGTGTATTCTAAGACTATAATTTTTTTCAAATTTTTTTTTGATCTGTAAAAATCATTTGCCTGCGGGTGCCAATACCCCCTTTCCATTTTTATATTCAATATTTAGCTCTATCTTATTTTTGTGGAAACAATTTTTAAACTTTATTATCCACTTCCAACTAAAACATATTATTTTATTATGAGTTACTAATCCTTCTTTAATTTTTATTCATTTTTAAACTTTATTAGCCACTTGTCACAAAATACATAATTTTATCATGATTTAATTATCCTTCATATTTTATTACATTAATTTTTCATGAGAATACATAATGCAGTCTTCATTATGGATTCCAAGACGATAATTTTTTCCGAATTTCTTTTTTGATCCTTAAAAAACATTTGCCTGTGGGCGCCAATACCCACTTTCCATTTTTATATTCAATATATAGTTCTAGTTTATTTTTGTGGACAAAAATTTATACTTTATTGGCCACTTGCCTCTAAAAAATCATAATTTTATCATGATTTAATTATCATTCATTTATTTTTCTTAAGAATATATAGTGCAGTCTTCATTTTGTATTCTAAGACTATACATTTTTCCAAATTTAATATAGAACTAGTTTATTTTTGTGTACACAATTTTTAAACTTAATCATCAACTTGCCACTTAAAAAACATTTTTTTTATCATGATTTAATTATCCTTCATATTTTATTTCATTAATTTTGCTTGAGAATACATAATGCAGTTTGTATTGAGTATTCTCTCTTAAACTTTATTACCCACTTCCAGCTAAAAAATATTATTTTATTATGAGTTAGTAATCCCTTTTTAATTTTTTTTGTGAATACATAGTGCACTCTTCATTATGTATTCTAAGACTATAATTTTTTCCAAATTTCTTTTTTGATCCTTAAAAATCATTTGCCTGCGGGCGCCAATACCCCCTTTCCATTTTTATTTTCAAAATTTAGCTCTAGTTTATTTTTGTGGACACAATTTTTTAACTTAATAACCACTTTCAACAAAAAATCATAATTTTATCATGATTTAATTATCCTTCTTTAACTTTCATTCTTTTTTAAACTTTATTAGCCACTTGTCACAAAATACATAATTATATCATGATTTAATTATACTCCATATTTTATTTCATTAATTTTGCTTGAGAGTACATAATGCAGTTTGTATTGAGTATTCTTAGACCATAACTATATCCAAATTTCTTTTTTGATTCTTAAAAATCATTTGCCTGCGGGAACCAATACCCCCTTTCCATTTTTATTTTCAATTTATATAGCTCTAATTTATTTTTGTGTAAACAATTTTTAAACTTTATTATCAACTTGCCACTAAAAAAACATAAATTTATCATGATTTAATTATCCTTCATAATTTATTTCATTAATTTTTCTTGAGAATACATAGTGCACTCTTCATTGTGTATTCCAAGACCATAACTATATCCAAATTTCTTTTTTGATTCTTAAAAATCATTTGCCTGCGGGTGCCAATACCCCCTTTCCATTTTTATTTTCAAAATTAAGTTCTAGCTTATTTTTGTGGACACAATTTTTAAATTTTATTACCCACTTCCAGCTAAAAAATATTATTTTATTATGAGTTAGTAATCCCTTTTTAATTTTTCTTGAGAATACATAGTGCACTCTTCATTATGTATTGTAAGACTATAATTTTTTCCAAATTTCTTTTTTGATACTTAAAAATCATTTGCCTGCGGGCGCCAATACCCCCTTTCCATTTTTATTTTCAATATTTAGCTCTAGTTTATTTTTGTGGACACAATTTTTAAACTTAATTATCAACTTGCCACTTAAAAAACATTTTTTTATCATGATTTAATTATACTTCATATTTTATTTCATTAATTTTGCTTGAGAATACATAATGCAGTTTGTATTGAGTATTCTAAGACCATAACTATATCCAAATTTCTTTTTTGATTCTTAAAAATCATTTGCCTGCGGGCACCAATACCCCCTTTCCATTTTTATTTTCAATTTATTTAGCTCTAGTTTATTTTTGTGTACACAATTTTTAAACTTAATTATCAACTTGCCACTTAAAAAACATTTTTTTATCATGATTTAATTATACTTCATATTTTATTTCATTAATTTTGCTTGAGAATACATAATGCAGTTTGTATTGAGTATTCTAAGACCATAACTATATCCAAATTTCTTTTTTGATTCTTAAAAATCATTTGCCTGCGGGCACCAATACCCTCTTTCCATTTTTATTTTCAATTTATATAGCTCAAATTTATTTTTGTGTACACAATTTTTAAACTTTATTATCAACTTGCCACTAAAAAAACATAAATTTATCATGATTTAATTATCCTTCATAATTTATTTCATTAATTTTTCTTGAGAATACATAGTGCACTCTTCATTGTGTATTCCAAGACCATAACTATATCCAAATTTCACTTTTGATTCATAAAAATCATTTGCCTGCGGGCGCCAATACCCCCTTTCCAATTTTATTTACAAATCTAAGCTCTTGCATATTTTTGTGGACACAATTTTTAATTTTTATTACCCACTTCCAACTTAAAAATATTATTTTATTATGAGTTAGTAATCCTTTTTTAATTTTTCTTGAGAATACATAGTGCAGTCTTCATTGTGTATTCCAAGTCAATAACTATTTCCAAATTTCTTTTTTGATACTTAAAAATCATTTGCCTGCGGGCGCCAATACCCCCTTTCCATTTTTATTTTCAATATTTAGCTCTAGTTTATTTTTGTGGACACAATTTTTAAACTTAATTATCAACTTGCCACTTAAAAAACATTTTTTTATCATGATTTAATTATACTTCATATTTTATTTCATTAATTTTGCTTGAGAATACATAATGCAGTTTGTATTGAGTATTCTAAGACCATAACTATATCCAAATTTCTTTTTTGATTCTTAAAAATCATTTGCCTGCGGGCGCCAATACCCCCTTTCCATTTTTATTTTCAATTTATATAGCTCTAATTTATTTTTGTGTACACAATTTTTAAACTTTATTATCAACTTGCCACTAAAAAAACATAAATTTATCATGATTTAATTATCCTTCATAATTTATTTCATTAATTTTTCTTGAGAATACATAGTGCACTCTTCATTGTGTATTCCAAGACCATAACTATATCCAAATTTCTTTTTTGATTCTTAAAAATCATTTGCCTGCGGGTGCCAATACCCCCTTTCCATTTTTATTTTCAAAATTAAGTTCTAGCTTATTTTTGTGGACACAATTTTTAAACTTTATTACCCACTTCCAGCTAAAAAATATTATTTTATTATGAGTTAGTAATCCCTTTTTAATTTTTCTTGAGAATACATAGTGCACTCTTCATTATGTATTGTAAGACCATAACTATATCCAAATTTCTTTTTTGATTCTTAAAAATCATTTGCCTGCGGGCACCAATACCCCCTTTCCATTTTTATTTTCAATTTATTTAGCTCTAGTTTATTTTTGTGTACACAATTTTTAAACTTAATTATCAACTTGCCACTTAAAAAACATTTTTTTATCATGATTTAATTATACTTCATATTTTATTTCATTAATTTTGCTTGAGAATACATAATGCAGTTTGTATTGAGTATTCTAAGACCATAACTATATCCAAATTTCTTTTTTGATTCTTAAAAATCATTTGCCTGCGGGCACCAATACCCCCTTTCCATTTTTATTTTCAAAATTAAGTTCTAGCTTATTTTTGTGGACACAATTTTTAAACTTTATTACCCACTTCCAGCTAAAAAATATTATTTTATTATGAGTTAGTAATCCCTTTTTAATTTTTTTTGAGAATACATAGTGCACTCTTCATTATGTATTCTAAGACTATAATTTTTTCCAAATTTCTTTTTTGATCCTTAAAAATCATTTGCCTGAGGGCGCCAATACCCTCTTTCCATTTTTATTTTCAATTTATATAGCTCAAATTTATTTTTGTGTACACAATTTTTAAACTTTATTATCAACTTGCCACTAAAAAAACATAAATTTATCATGATTTAATTATCCTTCATAATTTATTTCATTAATTTTTCTTGAGAATACATAGTGCACTCTTCATTGTGTATTCCAAGACCATAACTATATCCAAATTTCACTTTTGATTCTTAAAAATCATTTGCCTGCGGGCGCCAATACCCCCTTTCCAATTTTATTTACAAATCTAAGCTCTTGCATATTTTTGTGGACACAATTTTTAATTTTTATTACCCACTTCCAACTTAAAAATATTATTTTATTATGAGTTAGTAATCCTTTTTTAATTTTTCTTGAGAATACATAGTGCAGTCTTCATTGTGTATTCCAAGTCAATAACTATTTCCAAATTTCTTTTTTGATACTTAAAAATCATTTGCCTGCGGGCGCCAATACCCCCTTTCCATTTTTATTTTCAATATTTAGCTCTAGTTTATTTTTGTGGACACAATTTTTAAACTTAATTATCAACTTGCCACTTAAAAAACATTTTTTTATCATGATTTAATTATACTTCATATTTTATTTCATTAATTTTGCTTGAGAATACATAATGCAGTTTGTATTGAGTATTCTAAGACCATAACTATATCCAAATTTCTTTTTTGATTCTTAAAAATCATTTGCCTGCGGGCGCCAATACCCCCTTTCCATTTTTATTTTCAATTTATATAGCTCTAATTTATTTTTGTGTACACAATTTTTAAACTTTATTATCAACTTGCCACTAAAAAAACATAAATTTATCATGATTTAATTATCCTTCATAATTTATTTCATTAATTTTTCTTGAGAATACATAGTGCACTCTTCATTGTGTATTCCAAGACCATAACTATATCCAAATTTCTTTTTTGATTCTTAAAAATCATTTGCCTGCGGGTGCCAATACCCCCTTTCCATTTTTATTTTCAAAATTAAGTTCTAGCTTATTTTTGTGGACACAATTTTTAAACTTTATTACCCACTTCCAGCTAAAAAATATTATTTTATTATGAGTTAGTAATCCCTTTTTAATTTTTCTTGAGAATACATAGTGCACTCTTCATTATGTATTGTAAGACCATAACTATATCCAAATTTCTTTTTTGATTCTTAAAAATCATTTGCCTGCGGGCACCAATACCCCCTTTCCATTTTTATTTTCAATTTATTTAGCTCAAATTTATTTTTGTGTACACAATTTTTAAACTTTATTATCAACTTGCCACTAAAAAAACATAAATTTATCATGATTTAATTATCCTTCATAATTTATTTCATTAATTTTTCTTGAGAATACATAGTGCACTCTTCATTGTGTATTCCAAGTCAATAACTATTTCCAAATTTCTTTTTTGATACTTAAAAATCATTTGCCTGCGGGCGCCAATACCCCCTTTCCATTTTTATTTTCAATATTTAGCTCTAGTTTATTTTTGTGGACACAATTTTTAAACTTAATTATCAACTTGCCACTTAAAAAACATTTTTTTATCATGATTTAATTATACTTCATATTTTATTTCATTAATTTTGCTTGAGAATACATAATGCAGTTTGTATTGAGTATTCTAAGACCATAACTATATCCAAATTTCTTTTTTGATTCTTAAAAATCATTTGCCTGCGGGCGCCAATACCCCCTTTCCATTTTTATTTTCAATTTATATAGCTCTAATTTATTTTTGTGTACACAATTTTTAAACTTTATTATCAACTTGCCACTAAAAAAACATAAATTTATCATGATTTAATTATCCTTCATAATTTATTTCATTAATTTTTCTTGAGAATACATAGTGCACTCTTCTTTGTGTATTCCAAGACCATAACTATATCCAAATTTCACTTTTGATTCTTAAAAATCATTTGCCTGCGGGCGCCAATACCCCCTTTCCAATTTTATTTACAAATCTAAGCTCTTGCATATTTTTGTGGACACAATTTTTAATTTTTATTACCCACTTCCAACTTAAAAATATTATTTTATTATGAGTTAGTAATCATTTTTTAATTTTTCTTGAGAATACATAGTGCAGTCTTCATTGTGTATTCCAAGTCAATAACTATTTCCAAATTTCTTTTTTGATACTTAAAAATCATTTGCCTGCGGGCGTCAATACCCCCTTTCCATTTTTATTTTCAATATTTAGCTCTAGTTTATTTTTGTGGACACAAATTTTAAACTTTACTGGTCACTTGCCACTAAAAAAACATAATTTTCTCATAGTTTAATTATCCTTCTTTTATTTTTCTTTAGAATACATAGTGCACTCTTCATTATGTATTCTAAGACTATAATTTTTTCCAAATTTCTTTTTTGATCCTTAAAAATCATTTGCCTGCGGGCGCCAATACCCCCTTTCCATTTTTATTTTCAAAATTTAGCTCTAGTTTATTTTTGTGTACACAATTTTTAAACTTAATTATCAACTTGCCACTTAAAAAACATTTTTTTATCATGATTTAATTATACTTCATATTTTATTTCATTAATTTTTCTTGAGAATACATAGTACACTCTTCATTGTGTATTCCAAGACCATAACTATATCCAAATTTCTCTCTTTTGATTCTTAAAAATCATTTGCCTGCGGGCGCCAATACCCCCTTTCCATTTTTATTTTCAATTTATATAGCTCTAATTTATTTTTGTGTACACAATTTTTAAACTTTATTATCAACTTGCCACTAAAAAAACATAAATTTATCATGATTTAATTATCCTTCATAATTTATTTCATTAATTTTTCTTGAGAATACATAGTGCACTCTTCATTGTGTATTCCAAGACCATAACTATATCCAAATTTCACTTTTGATTCTTAAAAATCATTTGCCTGCGGGCGCCAATACCCCCTTTCCATTTTTATTTTCAATATTTAGCTCTAGTTTATTTTTGTGGACACAATTTTTAAACTTAATTATCAACTTGCCACTTAAAAAACATTTTTTTATCATGATTTAATTATACTTCATATTTTATTTCATTAATTTTGCTTGAGAATACATAATGCAGTTTGTATTGAGTATTCTAAGACCATAACTATATCCAAATTTCTTTTTTGATTCTTAAAAATCATTTGCCTGCGGGCGCCAATACCCCCTTTCCATTTTTATTTTCAATTTATATAGCTCTAATTTATTTTTGTGTACACAATTTTTAAACTTTATTATCAACTTGCCACTAAAAAAACATAAATTTATCATGATTTAATTATCCTTCATAATTTATTTCATTAATTTTTCTTGAGAATACATAGTGCACTCTTCATTGTGTATTCCAAGACCATAACTATATCCAAATTTCTTTTTTGATTCTTAAAAATCATTTGCCTGCGGGTGCCAATACCCCCTTTCCATTTTTATTTTCAAAATTAAGTTCTAGCTTATTTTTGTGGACACAATTTTTAAACTTTATTACCCACTTCCAGCTAAAAAATATTATTTTATTATGAGTTAGTAATCCCTTTTTAATTTTTCTTGAGAATACATAGTGCACTCTTCATTATGTATTGTAAGACCATAACTATATCCAAATTTCTTTTTTGATTCTTAAAAATCATTTGCCTGCGGGCACCAATACCCCCTTTCCATTTTTATTTTCAATTTATTTAGCTCTAGTTTATTTTTGTGTACACAATTTTTAAACTTAATTATCAACTTGCCACTTAAAAAACATTTTTTTATCATGATTTAATTATACTTCATATTTTATTTCATTAATTTTGCTTGAGAATACATAATGCAGTTTGTATTGTGTATTCCAAGACCATAACTATATCCAAATTTCACTTTTGATTCTTAAAAATCATTTGCCTGCGGGCGCCAATACCCCCTTTCCAATTTTATTTACAAATCTAAGCTCTTGCATATTTTTGTGGACACAATTTTTAATTTTTATTACCCACTTCCAACTTAAAAATATTATTTTATTATGAGTTAGTAATCCTTTTTTAATTTTTCTTGAGAATACATAGTGCAGTCTTCATTGTGTATTCCAAGTCAATAACTATTTCCAAATTTCTTTTTTGATACTTAAAAATCATTTGCCTGCGGGCGCCAATACCCCCTTTCCATTTTTATTTTCAATATTTAGCTCTAGTTTATTTTTGTGGACACAATTTTTAAACTTAATTATCAACTTGCCACTTAAAAAACATTTTTTTATCATGATTTAATTATACTTCATATTTTATTTCATTAATTTTGCTTGAGAATACATAATGCAGTTTGTATTGAGTATTCTAAGACCATAACTATATCCAAATTTCTTTTTTGATTCTTAAAAATCATTTGCCTGCGGGCGCCAATACCCCCTTTCCATTTTTATTTTCAATTTATATAGCTCTAATTTATTTTTGTGTACACAATTTTTAAACTTTATTATCAACTTGCCACTAAAAAAACATAAATTTATCATGATTTAATTATCCTTCATAATTTATTTCATTAATTTTTCTTGAGAATACATAGTGCACTCTTCATTGTGTATTCCAAGACCATAACTATATCCAAATTTCTTTTTTGATTCTTAAAAATCATTTGCCTGCGGGTGCCAATACCCCCTTTCCATTTTTATTTTCAAAATTAAGTTCTAGCTTATTTTTGTGGACACAATTTTTAAACTTTATTACCCACTTCCAGCTAAAAAATATTATTTTATTATGAGTTAGTAATCCCTTTTTAATTTTTCTTGAGAATACATAGTGCACTCTTCATTATGTATTGTAAGACCATAACTATATCCAAATTTCTTTTTTGATTCTTAAAAATCATTTGCCTGCGGGCACCAATACCCCCTTTCCATTTTTATTTTCAATTTATTTAGCTCAAATTTATTTTTGTGTACACAATTTTTAAACTTTATTATCAACTTGCCACTAAAAAAACATAAATTTATCATGATTTAATTATCCTTCATAATTTATTTCATTAATTTTTCTTGAGAATACATAGTGCACTCTTCATTGTGTATTCCAAGTCAATAACTATTTCCAAATTTCTTTTTTGATACTTAAAAATCATTTGCCTGCGGGCGCCAATACCCCCTTTCCATTTTTATTTTCAATATTTAGCTCTAGTTTATTTTTGTGGACACAATTTTTAAACTTAATTATCAACTTGCCACTTAAAAAACATTTTTTTATCATGATTTAATTATACTTCATATTTTATTTCATTAATTTTGCTTGAGAATACATAATGCAGTTTGTATTGAGTATTCTAAGACCATAACTATATCCAAATTTCTTTTTTGATTCTTAAAAATCATTTGCCTGCGGGCGCCAATACCCCCTTTCCATTTTTATTTTCAATTTATATAGCTCTAATTTTTTTTTGTGTACACAATTTTTAAACTTTATTATCAACTTGCCACTAAAAAAACATAAATTTATCATGATTTAATTATCCTTCATAATTTATTTCATTAATTTTTCTTGAGAATACATAGTGCACTCTTCTTTGTGTATTCCAAGACCATAACTATATCCAAATTTCACTTTTGATTCTTAAAAATCATTTGCCTGCGGGCGCCAATACCCCCTTTCCAATTTTATTTACAAATCTAAGCTCTTGCATATTTTTGTGGACACAATTTTTAATTTTTATTACCCACTTCCAACTTAAAAATATTATTTTATTATGAGTTAGTAATCCTTTTTTAATTTTTCTTGAGAATACATAGTGCAGTCTTCATTGTGTATTCCAAGTCAATAACTATTTCCAAATTTCTTTTTTGATACTTAAAAATCATTTGCCTGCGGGCGTCAATACCCCCTTTCCATTTTTATTTTCAATATTTAGCTCTAGTTTATTTTTGTGGACACAAATTTTAAACTTTACTGGTCACTTGCCACTAAAAAAACATAATTTTCTCATAGTTTAATTATCCTTCTTTTATTTTTCTTTAGAATACATAGTGCACTCTTCATTATGTATTCTAAGACTATAATTTTTTCCAAATTTCTTTTTTGATCCTTAAAAATCATTTGCCTGCGGGCGCCAATACCCCCTTTCCATTTTTATTTTCAAAATTTAGCTCTAGTTTATTTTTGTGTACACAATTTTTAAACTTAATTATCAACTTGCCACTTAAAAAACATTTTTTTATCATGATTTAATTATACTTCATATTTTATTTCATTAATTTTTCTTGAGAATACATAGTACACTCTTCATTGTGTATTCCAAGACCATAACTATATCCAAATTTCTCTCTTTTGATTCTTAAAAATCATTTGCCTGCGGGCGCCAATACCCCCTTTCCATTTTTATTTTCAATTTATTTAGCTCTAGTTTATTTTTGTGTACACAATTTTTAAACTTAATTATCAACTTGCCACTTAAAAAACATTTTTTTATCATGATTTAATTATACTTCATATTTTATTTCATTAATTTTGCTTGAGAATACATAGTGCACTCTTCATTGTGTATTCCAAGACCATAACTATATCCAAATTTCTCTTTTGATTCTTAAAAATCATTTGCCTGCGGGCGCCAATACCCCCTTTCCAATTTTATTTACAAATCTAAGCTCTTGCATATTTTTGTGGACACAATTTTTAATTTTTATTACCCACTTCCAACTTAAAAATATTATTTTATTATGAGTTAGTAATCCTTTTTTAATTTTTCTTGAGGATACATAGTGCAGTCTTCATTGTGTATTCCAAGTCCATAACTATTTCCAAATTTCTTTTTTGATACTTAAAAATCATTTGCCTGCGGGCGCCAATACCCCCTTTCCATTTATATTTTCAATATTTAGCTCTAGTTTATTTTTGTGGACACAAATTTTAAACTTTACTGGTCACTTGCCACTAAAAAAACATAATTTTATCATAGTTTAATTATCCTTCTTTTATTTTTCTTTAGAATACATAGTGCACTCTTCATTATGTATTCTAAGACTATAATTTTTTCCAAATTTCTTTATTGATCCTTAAAAATCATTTGCCTGCGGGCGCCAATACCTCCTTTCCATTTTTATTTTCAAAATTTAGCTATAGTTTATTTTTGTGGACACAATTTTTAAGCTTAATAACAACTTTCAACAAAAAATCATAATTTTATCATGATTTAATTATCCTTCATATTTTATTTCATTAATTTTTCTTGAGAATACATAATGCAGTCTTCATTATGTATTCCAAGACCATAATTTTTTCCAAATTTCTTTTTTGATCCTTAAAAATCATTTGCCTGTGGGCGCCAATACCCCCTTTCCATTTTTATTTTCAAAATTTAGCTATAGTTTATTTTTGTGGACACAATTTTTAAACTTAATTATCAACTTGCCACTTAAAAAACATTTTTTTATCATGATTTAATTATACTTCATATTTTATTTCATTAATTTTGCTTGAGAATACATAATGCAGTTTGTATTGAGTATTCTAAGACCATAACTATATCCAAATTTATTTTTTGATTCTTAAAAATCATTTGCCTGCGGGCACCAATACCCCCTTCCATTTTTATTTTCAATTTATTTAGCTCTAGTTTATTTTTGTGTACACAATTTTTAAACTTAATTATCAACTTGCCACTTAAAAAACATTTTTTTATCATGATTTAATTATACTTCATATTTTATTTCATTAATTTTGCTTGAGAATACATAATGCAGTTTGTATTGAGTATTCTAAGACCATAACTATATCCAAATTTCTTTTTTGATTCTTAAAAATCATTTGCCTGCGGGCACCAATACCCCCTTTCCATTTTTATATTCAATTTATATAGCTCTAATTTATTTTTGTGTAAACAATTTTTAAACTTTATTATCAACTTGCCACTAAAAAAACATAAATTTATCATGATTTAATTATCCTTCATAATTTATTTCATTAATTTTTCTTGAGAATACATAGTGCACTCTTCATTGTGTATTCCAAGACCATAACTATATCCAAATTTCTCTCTTTTGATTCTTAAAAATCATTTGCCTGCGGGCGCCAATACCCCCTTTCCATTTTTATTTTCAATTTATATAGCTCTAATTTATTTTTGTGTACACAATTTTTAAACTTTATTATCAACTTGCCACTAAAAAAACATAAATTTATCATTATTTAATTATCCTTCATAATTTATTTCATTAATTTTTCTTGAGAATACATAGTGCACTCTGCATTGTGTATTCCAAGACCATAACTATATCCAAATTTCTCTTTTGATTCTTAAAAATCATTTGCCTGCGGGCGCCAATACCCCCTTTCCAATTTTATTTACAAATCTAAGCTCTTGCATATTTTTGTGGACACAATTTTTAATTTTTATTACCCACTTCCAACTTAAAAATATTATTTTATTATGAGTTAGTAATCCTTTTTTAAATTTTCTTGAGAATACATAGTGCAGTCTTCATTGTGTATTCCAAGTCCATAACTATTTCCAAATTTCTTTTTTGATACTTAAAAATCATTTGCCTGCGGGCGCCAATACCCCCTTTCCATTTATATTTTCAATATTTAGCTCTAGTTTATTTTTGTGGACACAAATTTTAAACTTTACTGGTCACTTGCCACTAAAAAAACATAATTTTATCATAGTTTAATTATCCTTCTTTTATTTTTCTTTAGAATACATAGTGCACTCTTCATTATGTATTCTAAGACTATAATTTTTTCCAAATTTCTTTATTGATCCTTAAAAATCATTTGCCTGCGGGCGCCAATACCCCCTTTCCATTTTTATTTTCAAAATTTAGCTATAGTTTATTTTTGTGGACACAATTTTTAAGCTTAATAACAACTTTCAACAAAAAATCATAATTTTATCATGATTTAATTATCCTTCATATTTTATTTCATTAATTTTTCTTGAGAATACATAATGCAGTCTTCATTATGTATTCTAAGACCATAACTATATCCAAATTTCTTTTTTGATTCTTAAAAATCATTTGCCTGCGGGCACCAATACCCCCTTTCCATTTTTATATTCAATTTATATAGCTCTAATTTATTTTTGTGTAAACAATTTTTAAACTTTATTATCAACTTGCCACTAAAAAAACATAAATTTATCATGATTTAATTATCCTTCATAATTTATTTCATTAATTTTTCTTGAGAATACATAGTGCACTCTTCATTGTGTATTCCAAGACCATAACTATATCCAAATTTCTCTCTTTTGATTCTTAAAAATCATTTGCCTGCGGGCGCCAATACCCCCTTTCCATTTTTATTTTCAATATATATAGCTCTAATTTATTTTTGTTTACACAATTTTTAAACTTAATTATCAACTTGCCACTTAAAAAACATAATTTTATCATAGTTTAATTATCCTTCTTTTATTTTTCTTTAGAATACATAGTGCACTCTTCATTATGTATTCTAAGACTATAATTTTTTCCAAATTTCTTTATTGATCCTTAAAAATCATTTGCCTGCGGGCGCCAATACCCCCTTTCCATTTTTATTTTCAAAATTTAGCTATAGTTTATTTTTGTGGACACAATTTTTAAGCTTAATAACAACTTTCAACAAAAAATCATAATTTTATCATGATTTAATTATCCTTCATATTTTATTTCATTAATTTTTCTTGAGAATACATAATGCAGTCTTCATTATGTATTCCAAGACCATAATTTTTTCCAAATTTCTTTTTTGATTCTTAAAAATAATTTGCCTGCGGGCGCCAATACCCCCTTTCCATTTTTATTTTCAATATATAGCTCTAATTTATTTTTGTGTACACAATTTTTAAACTTAATAACCACTTTCAACAAAAAATCATAATTTTATCATGAATAATTATCCTTCATACTATATTTCATTAATTTTGCTTGAGAATACATAATGCAGTTCTCATTGAGTATTCTAAGACCATAACTATATCCATATTTCTTTTTGATTCTTAAAAATCATTTTCCCTGCGGGCGCCAATGCCCCCTTACCATTTTTATTTTTAAAATATAGCTGTTATTAATTTTTGTGTACACAATTTTTAAACTTTATTAGCCACCTGCAACTAAAAAATATTATTTTATCATGGTTTAATTATCCTTCTTTTATTTTTCTTGATAATACATAGTGCAGTCTTCATTGTGTATTCCAAGACTATATTTTCTTCCAAATTTCTCAAATAGGTTTTTAGATTCCTTTTTATTGTATATACATACTGCAGTTTTCAGTGCGCATTATTATGTTAGAATTTTTAGAATTTCAGATTCTTTTAGAAACAAACTAAAAATGAAGGAAAATCGGGAAATTTTTAGCAAATCAGTTTTTGACAAAATCAATTTTGGTTTTTGATGTAACTTTAAATTGATCACAATTTTCACCGAATGTATATATAAGTTTATTTTATCTACTATGCAATTTTCAAAAAGTTTCTACTTAAGTTGTACTATTCATAGGTATTTTCAAGTTTCGATAGTAATTATTTTTTTTAAATTTATATCGATAAAAATGTATTTATTGGGTAGAAATATTTGAAAATTTAATACAAGGCTCTTACTATATTATGTTACAATAGCAGTTGAAAAATAAATGAAATTCTTAGTTTTTTTTTATAAGCATTCAAAGTAATTCAAAGCATTCAAAATACATTTGACAAAATACGTAAAAATCACAAAAATTGGCAAATTATTTTAAGCTAGAAATACATTTAAATTTTTCTTTTTAAATCTTTGGTTTGAAAATGTAATACATAATTCCTTACAAGTTTTTCATTCTTTATCACAATGAAAATGTCCACTGGAAATTCAAATTACATTTTCATAAGCATTTGAAATTAAAATTTTTACAACATTGGATTATCACTAGATTTCGCATTTAGTTATTTTGTTATTTGCTGTTACCCTAAAAAATACGACCTCAGATACTTGAAATTTTCACTGCATGTTTATATAAGCATTTTCTATATTAGATACTATTTTCAAAATGTGTAGATTTGTTTTGAGCTATTTACTGACATTTTAATTTTTTAACTTTTACAGTTTTTTTTTTCTTTAAATTTCGATAAAAATGTATTTGTTGGGTAGAAAAGCTTGAAAATGTAATACATTGTAACAATAGCAGTTGAAAAATATTAAAAATACATAGGTATGATTTTTTTTTAAGCATTAAAATTTCAAATTTTGACTAAACACGTAAAAATTACGCCAATATTCAAATTATCTTAGATAGAAATTCATAGAAGTTTTTCTTTTTAGATCTAAGATTTGAAAATTAAATTCAAGGCTCCTAATATATTTTTACAATAGCAGTTTAATAATAAATGAAATTTATAATCACAATTTTGTTTTATATTCAATAAAAATTTGGCTTTTGACTACAAACTTTACGTAATCATGAAAATTCGTAAATTATTTTATGCTAGAAATTCATAAAAAAAAGTTCCTTTTAAATCTAAGATTTGAAAATTTTTAATAATCTATAATATATCCTAGACAGATAAACCGTCTCCGCTCAGATTCGTTTTTCGTATACAATGATATAGTATCATTGGATTCAAATTTAATTCCATCAATTATTGTAACCCACTTGTAACCTACTGTAGCGACATCTTCGGTTTACCTGCTTTTTTATTACTTCTTGAAAAACATACACTTGTTGTTGTGGGCACCAATCCCTCATTCCCATACTTTTTTTCATAATTCAACACAAGTTTATTTTTGTGTACACGGCTTTTAAACATTATATTTACAATCTGTATTTACAGTTATACAATAAGTAAATGTGATGGTGATTGATTGGCAGGAAGGGGAAGTCGCCCAGTGACGGCACACCGTGGAAAGTGAATTAAGAAGTGAGTAGGTCCCTACACCAGTTCCTTTTCAGACGCCTGGGTGGATTACCTGGAATTTGATTGGATGAATGTTGGATGATTATAGGATTAGAGTGAGTACTGAATGTTATATGTGTTTTTTGTAGGTGATATTGGCATGGCTGTTTAAGATTGGAATGCAGATGTCTTTATGAAGTGACTCATTGGTAATATACCAAGAGGCACCTGATATTAGACGTAGACAAATAGACTGAAATGCCTGAATTGTTCTAGTATTTGAGGGTTTGGCTGATCCTCAAAGTTGTATCCCATAGTACCACATGGGTTTTAAAAGAGTCATGTATATTGTTCTTTTGGTTTTTAATGAGAGCTTTGAGCTGAGTAAGGGTCTAAGAAGGTGGAGTCTTGTATTGAGAGCCTTACGCTTGTTTTTTAAGTGGGGACCCCATGTAAGGCGTTTGTCAAGAATTAAACCTAAATAATTAGTTTGCGTGGAGGATGGAATTTGAGCATTAACAATAAAAGTTGCGGGACATTCTAAGGAACGAAGTGTGAAGGTCTTTTGAGGGGGTTTATATGGATTAACTTGGATTTTCCAGCCGTGAAACCAGGTGTTTAGCACAGTTAGATGGTTTTGGATTTTTTGGGCAGCTTGGACGGGAACGTTGTCAATAGCAAGAATACAGTGGCATCCGCAAACGTACCAAGAAGTGTGCTTTCGTTTCACTACCTTGGGGAACACCAGCAGTTGCTATTTGAGAGTTGGATAAGGCGCCGTTAATTTTTGTAACAAAAGTTCGTTGGTTTAGATAAGATTTTATTAGTCAAACACAATTGAAAGATATGCGAATTTTTTGTACATTACTTTTCGCGTGATCAAGACAGCGTCCGACTGCTGACATAATCAATCACACCTCGCATGCCGAACTACTGCGAGTAACACAAAATTGTTGTGCATTATACTTTTTGCGTGTAGATGACGACGTCGGACCGCTGACAATCCAAACCATGCGATTGACGTCGTACTATTGCCAGTAATGCTAATTTGTTATAAATTACTTTATGTGTGACGATGACGACTTCAGGAGGTACTATTGGGAGTAAATTTAATAATAAACGCGAGTTGTTTGTACATTTCTTTTCGTGTGATCATGACGACGTCCAACCGTTCGTTCAGACCAATATTAAATTACAATAATAAAATGTATTTTAGTGAATTACTTATGGTTTTTTTCATCAATGATACAGGAATTCAATTTTTACAAAAAATTAATGTTATTAAAGTGAATGAAACTTGTGAAAATGGCCATATAATGATTATCATGGGATCGTGATGGTGGTGTCAGAAAAGAAGTTGCCGGAAGGAAAAAGGTTTAAGAGTCTCATTTGGCAGAATTTATGTGTAGAATACGTCTCGGAAAAAATGATGCATTTGAAACTAACTATATTAAAAGATATTTCTGAGTCCTGGCCTTCTTTGTAAATTTATATCATTATTTTTTTAAATTTATAATTATAATACATTTTCAAATTTTTTTATTGTATTATAGGTAATATATTTTATTTATGGTGGAGCGATAACAAACAAGAGAGGCGGGGAGATACATTTTATACGGTGTGCTGGCGGGGCGATAACAAACAAGTACCTACCCAATGCACTATTTTGATGAGTGCCTAATTTTTCGTTTGCTTAAAATCACCGAAGATTTAAATTTGTTAAATCTGCATAATAAAAACTTACAATGAGATACTGTATAACGTGTCGACATTGGCGTACGAGTTGAATAACGGTTATTGGAAAATATGTTATATTTTATATATATTTTACAAAAAATTATTATTAAAACTTATAACAATTTTACAAATTACAGGTAAAATGGATGTTACTTGTCTTCTATTTTATAAATACTATTTAATAGGTAATAGACAATAGGTACCTACTACCTATGTGGCTATGTATGTTTTATTTCTAAGATTTGTCACCGACTACGCCTACATTTAATACTAATTATTATATTATACAAATATACAATAATTACAAATTATTGTATACAATATTTGGAAATCATAACATGATACCTACGTCTTAACGTCCTATTTTCTAAATAAAAATAACCGCTCACATGTCAAATTATTTCTTTACAAGTCACACCTAAATACCTAATATAATACCATAATAGTTAAACAATGTTTTATATTTTTATGCCTATGACATAAACATTATAAACTCAGATAGCGTCCGCCACCCGAGAGTAGAGCGCTAGTGTTGACTACAACAAACGAAATTCCCTCATATGTTAATATTGCGGTGTACTCGTTATCAATATTCGTTTTCACTTACCAGTTACCACTGTTTCCAGTCGTCAAGTCTTGAATATTATCCAAATATTTATTTAGGTATTGATATATTATTTATTTTTTTTTATAGTTTTGTGTATATCTTAATTCTTAGTTCGTGTACCAACGTCCATCTTAAACCGTGTGTACCACAGACTGAATAGGTGAAGTGATACCTCAGAACAATACAGATTGTGGAGAATAATTTAATATTATCAATTCATGATTATATTATTGAGACGGCGTCGTTGATTAATGATTATCATTACAGTATTGTAGACTGTAGTTTTCTTCGTGCGACGTGAACCACCTACTAAAGGGTCGATGATCATGGCTCCGACTATTCAAAACAATACTCAATCTCAAGAAAAAAGGCCAGTAAGACCCATAGAAAAAAGGTATATTGTTAATAATACAGATTCATTTAATCATTAGTTTTATTTCTCTTATTTCTGTGTTTATAATCATTATTCATCATTTTTAGGTCCGATTTAGTATGTAAAATGAAGTATTGCAATATGCTTCCAGACATACCTTTTGATTTAAAATTCCTCTCATATCCATTTGATGCAACAAGGTGGGATGCTCTGTTTTTTATACTTACCAATAACTTGTATTTAAGTTTTATTTTAAGATAAATTATTTTATAGATATATACAGTATAACCCAACGTCTTTAGAGAGATCATATAAGTTTGAAATACTCGCAGATCATGATTTAGGACTCAACATTGATTTGGTTAATAAAGACAAGTATTCAATAGACTATAATTTACAAATGGATATTGCTGATGAAAAACTTTTGGAAGAAGATATCTTAGCTCCACAAGATTCTAAAAGGTATGATCTTACATGTATCTACTATTTATTTGTAACACAAATTATCTTATCGAAAACAAAATCATTGATTTGTTTTTTATATAATACCTAGTATAATATATGATACCTATACTCTATTTCAAAAGAGAATATACAAAGCAGTGACGCGCAACTCATATTTTACAACATACGTTGTGAAAGGGGAAAAAAGTGCGCAGAACTGCTTTATTTTCTTTTGAAACAAAATATAGGTAGGTATAATGTGACTTTAAATAGGTAATGTCTAATCGTATGTCGAAATTATTAGTTAAAAAATTGATAGGTACTAGTGAATATCAAAATATTAAAGTTTAAGATTAGCATTTGATTTGATTCATTTTGAATTAAATTTATCTTAAAAATTATATATTGTTTTATACTTGTTATTTTCATTATAGATTTTTGTATCTATGATATTGATTAATAGAAATATTGAAAATATCTATCAATTTGTGTTAAACTCTATTTACTACCTAGATCAATTTTGTTAATAAATGATAATATTTCAACTACTAGGTCTAGACATCATGCCAGAAGTGTATCATGGTTACGTCGTACGGAATACATTTCTACAGAACAAACTAGGTTTCAGCCACAAACAATTGAAAAAGTTGAGGCTAAAGTTGGGTTCAGTATCAAAAAGAACTTTAAGGTACGTATAATTTTAAAAATAAAACTTCTAACTTTTTTTACAAAAACTTAAATTAATTTTTTCAGGAGGAAACTCTTTACATGGATAGAGATAGTCAGATGAAAGCAATTGAAAAGACTTTTGAAGACAATAAAAAACCAGTTGAAAAACATTACAGCAAGCCAAATGTCCATGCTGTTGAGACATTAAATGTTTTTCCAGATTTCAAGGTAACATTGAACATTTTGGAAATTGTAATTGAATTGTTGAAATAATATATCTTATTTGTTTTTAAATAGAATTGGAGATTTCCATGTGCTCAAGTTATCTTTGATTCTGATCCAGCTCCAATGGGTCGGCCTGTTCCAGCTCAAATAGAAGAAATGTCTCAAGCTATGATTAGGTAATTAATACTTGTATAATTTAATATCATCAAAATAAAAAATAATTTAAGATCAATAGTGATACTACAATTTTTATAAACATGAAAAACTAAAGCTTATAAAATTTCAGAGGTGTAATGGATGAAAGTGGTGAACAGTTTGTAGCTTACTTTTTACCATCTGAAGAAACGATTATTAAACGCCGTGAAGATGCCGCTGAAAATCGTCCATATGATGATGATTATGAATACGAATATAAAATGGCCAGAGAATACAACTGGAATGTTAAGAGCAAGAGTAGTAAAGGATACGAAGAAAATTATTTTCTTATTGTTCAACCAGATGGAGTATTTTATAACGAATTGGAAACAAGGTTTAGTTTTATCTATTTTAGATAAATATATTTTTCAATTATGACTAAACAATAGACATATATTTTAGAGTTCGTTTAAGTAAGAGACGACAAAAAATTGGTACACAAAGTAGTAGTACTAATACCAGATTAATTGTACGTCATGTTCCCATCAATGAACAAGAATTCAGTGTTCACAAATTTAGAGAAAAACAGTTACAACCATATGATGAAGAAGAAGAAGCTAAAGCTGAAGAAGCAGCTAAAAAAGCAATGCAAGGTAATAATTAAATGATCTAAATTGAAGGGTTTTGGTAAAAATAATTAAATAGATTAATGCGAATTAATTTATGCTGTGTTTTACAAATTTTAAATAAACAGCTATAAATACTATAACTTACCCTTGTGTATAAATTAAAACTTACATAAAGGATAAACAACAATTTTGTTAACTTTTGTTTTATTATTGATAACAGACAATACAATTTTTGGGTAATCAACAGGCTTACTCAGTACTCTTTATCCTTACTAAATATTTAATATCAATTTAGGCTTTAGTTGAACATTTAGAATATATTTGTTTAACAATAAGTTATCCATTTAAAATAGGAAGAAATTGGTAAAATTTTACATTTTCAACGTTTTATTTTCTAACCACGAGTCTCCGACTAATATATAAATACTGAAATGTGTACACATTGTACTATCAAATGATCCATAGTTAAACATTTAAATAAAAAATAAATCAATAATAACAGTTGTTTTATCCAAGATATTCTACTTGAATCAGAGTTTTTTCTTAATTGCCCCGAGTCCTAACTTTTAGTAATCAAATTTATTTATTTTAAATTTAATTAATATATTTTTCACTATTTATCTTTTTAATATTATTCCAGCTGCAAAAGAAAGTGCTAAGGAAATATCAACAAAAAATAAAACAGATAGTGATGATGATGATGATGATAATGAGTCTAGAAAAGGTAATGAAATCTTTAATCTATTTTAACTTTGATATTTAAAGACTGTTAATGTATGCAGTACATTTTAACATGACTATGTACAATATTTTTTAAACACTGGCTAAGAGAAGAAATTTAAAGCAAATAATAAATACATTTAAAATTAAACAACTCGCTCTTTTAAAATGTAATTTATTAGTAGTTTTGAGAAAATTGTAAAATAACATGAATGAGGTAGCTTCTAAAATCTCTACTAATTTATTTTGATAGAGTTGACTACTAAGATTTGTTTTGAAACCTGTATTATATAATTTTAATAATTTCTACAAAATTTAAGTCGCCTACCTCGGTGACCCACTATTTCAATTAGGGATGTCAATGATGTCATATTTTATTTTACTGAAACCTTTTAAGTAGTTTGTAAGGTACCATCTAGAAGTTAAATAAAAATATTTTTTGATTTACTCTTCCCTGATGACTAACTCTTTTCCCACTTTAAACTTATTCTATAAATAAGAGAAAAAAATGGTATATTTTATTAAATATCTATAACTACTATAATCATTAGTACTTATTATAATTTAAATATAATTGTATATTGCTTTATTATTTATGAACTTAAAATAAACTTTTTAATAATTATTTTTTTCAATATATTTACAGTTGATTCTAAAAAGAACAATTTAGCTTCAGATAGTGATGTTTCTGATGACAATGAAGAACATGTAGCTACAACTAACACTAAACGTGCTAGCAGTGAGACAGTTGATAGTGACAAAGAAAAAAATAATAAACGTCAACGAGCTGCTAGTGAAGTAAATTCTGATAGTGACGCTAGTGTTAAGAAATCCAACAGTCATAACCATAAAGTTAGTTCTGGAAGTGATGAAAGTGATAAATCTGATGAAGAAAATAATACCAAGGGCAAAGAATCATCTCAAAGTGGTGACAGCGAAGAGGAGCGTATAGTAAAACGTGTGTCTAGTGAAGCTAGATCAGACAGTGATAATAGTGATGTTGAAATGAGAAGTAAGAAAAGCTCAGAACGCGGGGCCAGCGAAGTTAATTCAGACTCTTCAATCACTGACAATAGTGATCAAGAAAGTAACAGAGGTTCTGATAGTGATGAATGAGAATAATTATTAACTTTTAAGACTTATTAGCATTTAAATAAAACTAAAATTGTAAATAATTTTATTAATTCCAGATTTTATATTATAAAATTATTGAACATGTAATATTCATGTTGTTTCTTAAGCTGTATTTTACAAAAATATACTATACTTAACCCATGAGGACCATTTTAACTCAAATAGTTGGACTCATAAAGTTGTGAGTTCAAATAACTGCATGTACCTATTTTTATCCTTTACTTTTTGTAGATTCTTATGATCTAATTATCAATATCACTATTTTTAATATTTAAAATATATTTACCATAGTGATTTAGTTAAAATATAATTATTTTACAGAGTACTATGACTTTAAAGAGTATATGGGTCTACCGTAAACTGTTAAAAATACTTAACATTTGAATATAAAATAATAACATACAATAATATACCTTTCACATCATCAGGATATGATTGAATAGGCATGGGCTTGGTAAGAAAATAACCACTGGGCTGCTCCCAAAGTTAGTATTATGGCACATGTCAAATTAAAATATAAAACTATATAATATTATTCTTATTAAGATATCTAATCTATTTAATCTATATTTTCATAATTTTTGAAATGTTTTCACATACATACACAGTATAGGTATTTGATAGATCCACCAATCACCATAAACACATGGTCAAAAAAATCAGATTAGTCGGTCAATGCAACATATAACATCAGAAAAACATTTGCATAGTACTGAATTTCCGTTTCTATGATAGATTTTGAAAACGGGTTTGGTGAAAAAAAAGGTGTTTACTCTCAAACTTTGAAAATAACAAAATCGAGTATCGTTTGGAAGGTACCAATATCAAAGTTTGATTACAATACTTAAGTATCGAAATAGGGTTTTTTGGGTAAAGACTACAGGATGAACTCATGCATTTTGAAAATGGATTAGCAAATCTCAGCGCATCTAATGGTCATTGATTAAAGATACAGATTAGTATTTTCGAAATTTTAAAGCAAATTCTCAAAATTAATGTGGTATCGTTTGATACAGATTTAGTGAGATTAGTTAGAGTTAAAGGACAGGAATGACAAATTTTAAGCCAAATGCTAAATTGGGTGAATTAATACATAAAAAAATTATAAAAATAATAAACATAGTAAAAATAAATAATTAGGTTTATGTCATGTCAATGTTCCGGACTACTAAATTTGTATCGTGGACCGTGGTTTGCCCACAGATATATACAATATGTTATTGTATATATCTGTGGGTTTGCCCGACGTGTTGGCCGCCAATTTATAAAATTATTATGCCGGAACAGTTATACCAGTTACCAGGTTTTAGGGACAACCCGTCAAGGAAGAGAGAATAATAGAAGCAGCAGCTGCTGTCGACCAATGATGGGGAAACGTTAATACCTTAATACAAGTTCACAGTTTCACACGACTGTTCACAGGTTTTGCGATTATGTGGAGGTGTGAGGGGAAAGAAATGATAAAATAAATAATATCAATAGAAAGAACAACAGCTACTAGTTACTACAAACAGTCTATCTCTATAAGCAGTATAAGCCCACAAGGACAAACTAAAGTACTAAACACTAAACAGTATTATCTCTTGTGATATTTGCATAATTCATAATAACTTCGCTAGATAAAGGGAAAAAATCATTGACTGCTTTTCTTACCTACCTACGTCGCAGTTATTAGTTTATTTTTAATACATGTGTACGTACGAAGAAACATTCGACCGTCGACAATATAATAATTTGTATACACCAGCGAGTTTAGTAATGGTTACGTAAGTTGTCGTGTTTTTTTGTCGAGAATTTTGTATTTCAATCGACTCATAATTTTCATTATTAGTCTTTTGATTGGATTGAATTAGAACCATTGTGTTTTCCGAACTAACTACGACGAACGCACATTCTTAGTTTCGTCCACATTCGACACAATGGCTGACCTGATGTTTGATTATCAATTCCGTTTGATACTAATCGGCGACAGTACGGTGGGCAAGAGTTCACTGTTAAAATTTTTCAATGATGGTAAATTCGTCGAGGTAAAAACTTTTTCAAAATTACCAAGTATGTTGTTCATTTCATACATTTTTTTTCTTAAAATTATTATTTACTAGGTATCTGATCCAACGGTTGGCGTTGATTTCTTTGCTAGAACAATACAAATACCTAGCGGTCCACGAATAAAATTACAGTTATGGGACACAGCTGGTCAAGAGCGATTTAGGTGAGTAAAAATTGTTTTTGTTTTTATTATTGTTCATGGTTATATTTTGTATATTATAGATCAATTACAAAATCCTACTATCGAAATTCAGTAGGTGCTCTATTAATTTATGACATAACAAAACGAGCCAGTTTTGATCATATACCTATTTGGATGAATGATGCCAAACGACACATTGAACCTCATCGGCCCGTATTTGTCTTAGTTGGGTGCAAATTAGATTTGGTAAGTTTAATATGTTATGGTACAAGTATGCATTCTAAGAATTTAAAATATTATTAAAAAGTACCTATATATAAGATTTTTTGTGTAGCTATTCAAATCCTTTTACTATTGCATATTATTATACTTTGAGTTTTGATTAGAATATACATTAACTATTAATTAACTTAATTTGTTTTATTATTATTAAATTTTTGCATTTATTTATTTAGGACAGACGTTCCTAAATTTTTCATAGTACAAACAAGTTTGGAAAATGTAATTTGACACTACATATTATTAACTTTTTTTTATTTCATTGGAGATCACAATCCTTGCTATAATTTTTAGTTTGATAAAGACACATAACTGCTACACTGATTATTGTTGCAAACAATCATCTAAATTATATCATTTTATCAATGATAAAACTAAATTCAAACAATTTTGGACAATTTAGTTACCTACACAGAAAATGGCTTATTATATTTATTTTAATTTATTCATAAAATATATTTTTTATCTTATGTATATAATTTATAATAATCTAATGTTAAATATTTTCTACTTAAAAAAATAAAATATATATATATATAGAAATATTTCAAAGCTTTACGTGACCTAGCAAAAATATTATTGTCACAAATCAACTGTTTAGAAACCCTGACTTAAAGATTCCATACTGAGTTACAATAATGTATTGGTTTCACTCTTAAATTATCATGATAAAGTAAATTAAATACTGTTTTTAAAATATATGTGTTTTACTAAAGTTAATTGCCTTTATGAATTATAATGTATATTCTGTTAAACTCTGATAGTAGATTGTTTTAAATTGAGTAAAAATTAATTAAGATAACAAAGGTTACAAGGTTTGATATTTGATACTACTTGATATTTTTAGTATACTAAGTGGAAACTTTCCTTATATGTGTCCAATACCATTTAATTAAAAATGAAAAAGTATTTGATTATTTTATTATGACAAAATAGGCTATGGAAATTAAAAATAAATAATGAAATCAGCTTATATATAATAGGTATCTACATAGTATGTTTTTTATTCAAAATTGAATATTATTTAAATTTGAATTATTAAAGCTTAAGAGATTTTAAAATTACCACCAATCCTAAATTAGTTTGTTTTCCATAGGTAAATAATGGTGCTGGTAAGAGGGAAGTGACTGAAGAAGAGGCCAAACAATTTGGTGCAGAACATAATATATTCACTGTTGAAACATCTGCAAAAACTGGTTCTAATGTTGAATTGGCATTTTCTGCTATTACCCAAGAAGTAATTTATTTATTCACTTACAAATAGGTTATTATTTATATTATAGAAGTCTATTATATTTTTTGTCATATCCTTTTAATAAAAGTAATATCAATAAATTGAAAAAATAAAGTTATATTATCTATTGTTTATTAAATAATAAATATTATTTATTTTAGATTTATCAGAGGATAAAGAGTGGTGAATACCAAATGGAAGAAGGTTGGGATGGCATTAAAAGTGGCTATTCACATCATTCAGCTAACATTGATTTCAACAACTATATTGAAGCTGAACCAGCTAAGTCATGCTGTTAAAACTTGAATCGCCTTAACAAAGCTTATTATTCTTTTTTCTTATCCTTAACTAAGTAACAATTTTATAAAACAAACATTTAGCTTTGATGAATCTTATGTTTAAACTTTTTAAATGTTTATTTTGACAAATATTAACCTAAGGTAAATATTATGTAAGCTACACTTAGGAGAATGGTACAAGACTAGTGTTCTATGAATTATTGTAAACTATAGTTTATTTTATATATATATTATATGTATAACTTTTTTTTGCACATAATTATATTTTTTTAATATGAATATTTTACAATTATGCTTTGTATAAATTATGTGTCGTACTCAAAAATAAATTGCTATAATTTATTTCCAAATGTCAACATACACTGTCTTATTCCTTGTTGGCATAGATGGTAGTCTCTGAAAGGTGGCACCATGTGCTTATGTAGTAACGTTAAAAGTGCTATGAACTCTGATAAAGCCTTCTCATAATTGTGCTTATCCATCAACTGTTTGGCAACCAAATATTTATTCTCTGTATCCTTAAAGAACAATTTTTATTATTAATATTGCTTATTAGTTATTAAATTTAATTGAACTATAGATACTTGTAAAACTTTTAAAATTGGTAACAGTTTAGTAGTTTTTGAGCAAACCATACACTGGATTGCAAACTCCATTGATTCTGTTGTCACTATGATTACATTTTCGCAATTTATACACCGGATCCTGAGTGATGTATTTGTCTTCATCTGTTCCCAAGTTGGCCAATCTTGGCTGCAGGCAATACAATTACATTCAAACCAATACCTATCAAAACAAATCCAATGTATTTCAAATAGTTTACTTAAATATTTTGTTTTGTATAATCCATAGAATAATTCATTAGGAATGCCAATTTAGCGGGCTTAGTAAGTTTTAAGATTTTTAATGTTTGTTTTCAACTAACAGCTATTGATCAGTTCATTATTTTGATTTAATTATATTTTCCATTAATATAAATTTGTACTCATTTTACATCACATGAAAATAAAATTACGGACAATCATAATGTTTGTGTATATATATATATATATATATATATATATATATATTATGACAACTTATACCTGTAAAATGAGATTTTAGTAGTTAACTATCATTAGCACTCTACACCGTTTTATTAGTACATTCAACTAACTAGTAAAACTATGTTTTTTATTCTATACAAAATTTAAACAGTAGTAAAATTGATGATAACATTGAAGTAGAATGTGTTAATTATTTGAATATCTCATGTATTAAAATGTTGAAACCTAACTAGATTTCAATGATCAATAATTTTTTAACTGATCTATTAATTTTCTAAATTATATTAAAAATATTAATTTAATCTACGAATATAAAATAATACCAACAATGTAATCTATTATATAATTAAAAATCAATAGTGTTCAATTATTATTGAGATTTACAAAAATTGAAATAGTGAATACCTATTTATAAGTGTCTGCTGTCGCTCTTCTTTTGGGTGGAACATAAACATTGGGCCATAGTTTTCTGTAATTGCTTCTCCAGCACGTAATTCACGAATGTTGTGTACCACGACCGTTGTTCCTCGGTGGTACCTACATATTTTGAACAGTTAACCAATCGCCATTATAGGCTTGCCAGATTAAGTAGTTCACCAAAAAAGCGCACATCAGTTACACTAAGTAAGTGTACAATAATATATGCATACCTGACAACGCATGGGTCGCAAGAGTGGTTGAGCAAAGCTAGAGTCGGGTAAATGGAACCACCGATGAATACTGTCTCTTGGCCATCGCCAAGTTGTCGGAGTTCGGACACTTCAAAAGCGTTAAACTGGAGCAGCAGTAGATGATGTAATAACAGACATCCAATAAATAACTCGTCGTCGGTCGGTTGACCGTCTGTGTTGCAGTCCGCAGTGAAATAGTTTGTCTTTTTCAAACAGGACAAGTAAAACGCAGCTACGTGCGTTCTGTGCAATATGTCCTGTACAGATCTCGTCTCCCGATGGGTGACCAAGTCGTACAAGTTGACGTAGTTGTCAGGTTGGTGTTTACCACGCGGCCTCTGCGTCTGGAAAATTGTAAATTATTTATAAATTATAAGTATAGGGCATATCACAAGCATGACAACATAAGTGGCATAGCCCTCGCCCCTCACCCCCTTGGATGTATTTAGGTACCGGCCTATTGCCTGAAGCAACAAAAAAGGGGGGAAATTTTTCTCAGATATTAAGGGAATACTTCAATAATATTTACGATTGGTCATTCAGTTAAACGTTTAAACCTCTTCTTCCTATGACCTGCAATAATAACGAATATTTCATTTTTTCGGATTAAATTATAAGTAATAGATTTTATGTTACTTTTATAACTACCTATATATCATATCAATTTGTTGAAGGATTGGATAAGACGAAAAATGGCTGAAAGGCGGAAAATTGGGAATGGTGTCTTCTATAGGCGAAAAATTCTAAATTCCTAATACGCCGTTGACCTCCCCCCGCTAAAGCCTTAGAAACTTAGTGCATCTAAGCTCTTACAAGTTATAATATTATAATCAACGAGCTGCAGTTACATGATTCAACAACTTTGGTCGTAAGTCGAGAAAGTACTTCAACGGCCGTTGCGTGATTATTCGAAGTGCAATCAAACACGTTATGGAAACGCCGGCCGAGAAGAGCGCAGGCAACATCGAACATTCTATCGCGTGATACGACTTTAAGGCGCTCCTTTTGCAAAACTCGCTGCAAAAAGCCACTCTTTCGCAATCCGGACACGGCAAAGGCGCCACAAGCCTGCGGTGAACACAAAAACAATAATTAATTAGGTGAATAATATAATATTATAATATTAGAGAGGTAATCTCTAACCCGTTTTGACACACGACCCATTTTGAAAAAAAATATTTATTTTTTGAGACACGTTTATACTATTCTATAGGATTGTAGGACTGGGTCACTGTGCTATCGTGCAATTTCACAGAGGACCGATGTCATACTATGTCCTAAGAGCAAAATAATCAATGAGTGTTCCTAAAAAGTAATAACCACAAAATAAATAAAGGACTAAAACGTTATAATATATTTATATTATATTATCTTAGTCCGTGACATCCAGATAATTTTAAAACGTAGGTATAGGTATGTCGGCGCTATCTAACTAGAAAATTGAAAAGCTAGAATTCAGTGTTTCTTAACCTTTTTGATATCACGGAACACCAAGCAATAATATTTTTTTCATGCGGAACCCCTCTGGAAATATCTTTAAAAAAGAAGGATACACAAAACATGGCGATAAGCGGCAACATTAGAAATGCACTAAACTTTAATGATTTAAATACTAAATACACTGTATAAAAATACAATTAAATTATTTATTTAGAATTTAGATTATATTGAGAAGTAACATTATACATATAATATATTTAGATTAGATTGTAATAACAGGAAAAATAATAATACAATTATTGCATGAATCTTAATGGGATGGTTGCGCTTGAATATGACTGCATAATATGTTATCAATATCTGGAGTAAGGTTTGTCAATGAAAGTCTTAGTGTCGGTGTCACACTCAATCTATTTCGATATGTTTTTGGTATTTTTAATATTTTGATAAAAACACAGCACAGCACTTTCGCGGAACCCTCAAGTGATCTTCGCGAAACCCTAGGGTTCCGCGGAACACAGGTTAAGAAACACTGAGCTAGATGACCAGTTGTTATTATAGGCATTCGAATTCAATATAATTTAGCAACAGCAGATTACACTGCTGTTATCGAATTAATATAAATCTAAATAATACCGACCAATGCCGTAACGACGTTAGGTTAGATTAAGCCTCACTAAACCTAACCAAACCACACTAAACCTAACTAAACCCAACTGAACAAGCAGACTTTATTCGCAGGAGATGCCATTATAATTCAAAATAACTCAATTTTTAACTCTCTTCAAAAAAAAAAATATATATAAATCAGAATTTTTTTCTAAAAAAATGTAATACATAACTACAAAACTCTCTGTTAGGTATGTTTGTGATAAAAATTATGATAATATTGATAGTTTTCACTATTAAAAGTAAAAACATAAAACAAGCTATCTGAGTAGACTGCAGCCTGCAGGGGGTGCCATGGCATACCCGGCATCCCCCCTGTGCACGCCTATGCTGAACAGCCCGTGTGACCGTGTCTCGGCTAGTTGGCTCGTGACTCGTCACTGGCCACTGTTAATGTATTATGCACCTACTTCCTAAGTAAAATAATCCATATGTCTATCAAATATTTCATAGGTACTCTAGATTTTATCCATCATGTATGATTTATCATAATATAAAGTACTAAGTAAATAACAAATGATGCATAAAATAAATTCAATTTTTAAAATCATTTATCACCTTAGTCATCTCTTAATTATGGTGAGTTGTGAGTAACAAAAAGACAAAAATTAAGTACCTACCTGACGAAACAGTTGGTACAATGCGAATGACTGTACTCGCGAAGTAGAACTGAAGCGTACGCGCGCTCGGTGAGCAGAAGTTTTCCGACGGGTACGTCACTTCCGGCTACCGCGTGTCTTCCTTCAGTCTTGTTGTATTCGACGGACACTGCGTTGCTGAACGCCGGATACACGTCATTCCGTCCTCTGTACACTTCCGGTTCCTCCGGTTTCGTTGTACCGTGTTCCATTATCACTATAATATGCATGCATACGATACGAACGTTACGTAATATAAATAATTTAAAACAGTTGTATATTTTTTTTATAGTATCTTTACCGTGCTTCGTTTGGTTGTCCTTAACCAACATATTCAGCATGATCTGTATATCTAGCTGTCGTTTGCGTCGTTCGTCCGACGACAAATGCGAACCGTCCAGAGACCGCAATGTTGCCCTAAACGACTCTAATGCCAATTTCAATTGTTTCGTGGCTAGTAAACAACGTGCTTTCCTATGTTTTAATACAATACGAAAATACGATAATGAGTGACCTCGTTATTAGATAGGTACGTAATATATTTTCTATTTAATTATTATAACGCGACAAAAATACAAAATATTATTTATGTGATCCACTTACGGCTTTATAACTACTTATTAAAAAGTAGTTTAGCTTAGGTACTTAACTTTAGCTGATTTAAGTGAATATTATTTTCATATATTAATTTTAAACAATATGTTATGTTTTTTTTATTAGGTATATCTAAATTACTATAAATGTACTTGTTTGTACAGATTATTTTTAAAATAAAGGAAAAAGAAAAAAAAAACATGGCGTGAGTTAAATGTATTATTTGTTATTTTGTGAACTATTTACTAATAACTTCTAACTTAAAGATCTCGTGTTCATTTATTAACTAAACACAACATTCCCCGCCAGGGCCTGATTTAGGCATTTTGTGGCCTTAGGCAAAATAAAAAATGTGGCCTCTTGGGTCCAAAATTATAAATACGTATTTCAGTATTTGCGTACCTAAATAAAATACCTATACAGTATACATGTAACATCGATAAAAGGATTGCCGATAATAGTTGACAGGTTACAGGTATATAATATTTATTTATTAGTATATACCACGTGTGACCTACCTATCGTACACTTTGTATTGTAGATCCTTGGGATATCCGTTGTCGATTGCTCGCTGTATGTCCGAAATGGCCAGATCGTAATTTTTTAAATGATATAGACATGCCGATCTATTGGCGTAGACAATCGATAGATGTATCCTCCAATCTGCCAAAAAACACTTCATGACTTCATGAGTCACGATGGTCAACTTTTCGTCCTCACCCCCCCCCCCCCCCCCCAAAAAAAAAAAAAACACCTCACCATCATATTATTATAATTTCTTAAGTACCTACCTTTGGTTTGGGGACAGTGGATCACAGCTAAAGAATACCGGTTCAACGCATTTCGATAATCTGATTTCTGAAAGTAATCATTCCCGGATTGTTTCATTTCTAAAGCCTTTTCTCCACTTTTGTAACTCGCCGGTTCATCTTCGATATTTTTACAGCCACCGGAAGCATGCCCTTGTGCGTACAGCCGTTTGTATACGAACTGTATTTTCTGTTTGTCGTCTGTCGACTTGATGAATTCATCCCAATCAGATGATTTCAAAATGTTACGAAAACGATCGTGTTGAATCGAAAAGGGCTCACTGCCCTGCGGTGCTAGGTCATTCATGATAATATCACGATTAGATAATAGATAGGTATGAGATATTAGTATGTATTATATCAACTGACAGTAAGCCGCAGAATTCACAAGTTAAGCCTGAGGATAGTATTTTTAGATTTTTGGACGTTTTCCAGTAGTTCGGTATGATTAGGAATAAAACATGTGGAGAGGTTTCGGAAGTATTCATACAAATGTGTACCATGGATGAACAATATAATGGGGAAATGGGAGAAATACAAATGTCTATGTAAGCTAAGTAATGGCTTAATGTCATTTAAATCTAAATGTATTACTGTATTAATATAATTAATATTTAATACTTATTTGTATAATAATATATTGTCTTATTATGATTAATGAGAACTCGGTAATATCATGTAATTAATTATTATTAAACTAGTTAATATTTTTTGAAATCTTAATGTTGGTACCTACTTATATCAAATTTTCAAGTTAAAAACGTTATGATTTATGTTGACAGTCACCGGTGTATGTTGACATTCACTAAAAATCATAGTGAATGTTGGCAAAATGGTCTTTACGCGTTCATACAACCGGTGATTGTTGACATTCACAATAACGGATAAGTGCATGGTAAATATTGACCACGCTCGAAGTATGTTGAATTGTAAAACTCACTCACTACAGTGGCGTGCCCAGCAGGACAGGTAGGCCCAGGCCTACCCTGTTTTCAAATAATAATTATTAATATTTTTCAAGAAACATAATTGTATACATTTTTTCTTCATAATACGATATGTAATTGAATCATTTTGGAACAAAGATTATTTATTAGTTATCCACTTACAGCAAGCGTTATACGTTTTTATACGTTATTATTAATTCTTTCCTTCGTCGCAAACAATTATTGTAGCCACAGTACTGCTTATCGGCTAAATAGTACGACTAAAAATAGTAAATAATATATAGACAATAATACATCCGAAGAGAGTTATTTATACATTCGTCACTGGCCGTTTACTGCCGACAATCGTCATTTGATATAAGATAATGAATAATATCAAATATGGTTTATAAAATATGTTATTTTTTGGTATTAATCTATTAATAATTTATTAGTTTATTACAGTGTGTACTGTGTAGACGTATTAATTATAGTGACTTGTGTATAACCAGGCCGATCGAGGAAATCGTTTTGTCTGTTTTTGTTTATGTAGATCATTAGAAAAACCTAAGTACTTTTTTATTTTATATAATAATTAAATAAAAATAAAAATATGATAACCCAATTTTTTAAACCTATTCCGAAATTCACAAAGACATTGAACGATGATGATAGTACAATAGATCAACCACAAACGAAAATGTTAAAATTAAATCTTTAAATATTATTAACAAGTCAAACAGGAGGAATAAATCCTTCAATAAATTGTGTTGTATTATATTATTTTATACTCATTTTTTTTCTAATTCAATTTAAAAATATTATGAAGTTTCAAAAAAAAAAATAAAAAATAATGTGTATTGTGTATATATTATATAAACTTAAATTATTATAACCCGGCCTATCCTACATTTTGATCCTGGGCACGCCTCTGTGTAAAAGGTGTTTTTGTATTATTTTGTAAAATTAAGACGTTATTGCCCAGTTACAATCTCGATTGGAAACGTTTGGATCTCGGTTTGGAATTTTGGATGTTAATAATTTCATTGTATAAGACAATCTGATCGCAAATTGTTATTGCAAGATTTCTCAGATATTAAATTGCTATTTATTTTCTGGATGCCTGATCTGTTCATAGCACTCTCATATTAGTTTTAAGTTCTAATATTTTAAATAAGGCCATAAGTAGGGTCTTTTCAAAGACGCGTTGACTTCATCAGCTCTTGACGTATGTGAAGTTGGCCCACCCATATAATAGAATTTATTTCAAAGCACCACTAATATTTTGCAAGTAATTTGCAAGAATTTGCAAGCCCGTTTTTAGAATTTGCAAGTAATCGGTTTTTGAGTAATTGAAGGGTGGGCCAAATTCACGTAGCCCACACAAGTTGTCCGAAAAGGTCCGAATATATACCAAACGATAGCTTTTGATTTGCAAGAATTTGCAAGTCACTGGGTGGGCCAACTTCACATACGTACCAAAAACACTGCTCAGGAATTTGAATATGGAACAAAAAAAATTAAACCCTTATTGTAGTTTTTTAACTAAAGGTATATAGTAGATACATTACGCAACAATGCTATTATAGTTATTTTTAAATATTATAATAAAACATGTTATTACATACTTCTTCTTAAGTCATACATATTATTTATTATACTTACTTGATCAAATAAGAATAATTATTTTTATATTACACAATTAAAAAAGAAGATAATCTATATTGATATGTAAATTAATTAAATTAACTGATAACCTTGACAATATAGTAGTTACTTATATACTATAAGTACCACATACTACATAACATATTGCGCTGCTACAATCGAGAGTAGTTGGTTATATACTTATGCAGATAAGTACAGACATACACGTGGGCAGGCTTTAAAACCTGTGGTGCCTATATATTATCATTGCCAATTCTTCGGCCCTTTGGTCAACAATTTTACAAAATATACAGCACAAATGTAGTTAATTTTTTAGTATATGTAATGTATAAGGCATATACATTACACAATATATTAAACTATGTAGTTAGTGAATCATAAAATATATGAGTAATATGATTGGGCATAGGGTGTTAAGGCCTATAAAAATTCACAGAACGAACTTTGACACGACCGACGCGCACACCAATGAGTACCTACAGTAAGAAGATATGTGACAAAAATAGTTTTATATACCTATATTATAGGTATAGTAGGTATACAGATGCAAAGATGCAGTGATCATTCATCGAGGAATATTTTAAGAGTATTTAAATTACAACGTAGCAGGATATTGGATATTCACTCAATTTCTCTTGTAACGATATTCTTATTTTGTTGTTGATCAAAAACGAATAATCCTAGAAATTCAAAATTTACACCATTTGTTTGTTATTGTTATGTTTATTGACAAAAAATTTACCCCGCGACATAGGCCATTGGGTTACAAGGGTTATTATTTACATCAAAATAATATTTATAAGGTGCTTATATTTTATTTTGTAGTTCTGCATTTGTGATGAACTTGAAAGTGACTGAGTGCGATGATCTGTTGTGTAACCGTTAATATAGGAATAGATTTATGTAGGAAATTAGACATTAGTTATTGATATTACAATATTTACAACGAAATCTGTGTTAATTAATTAATATTATATACTTTGGATCTAAACAATAATAATTTTGAGTAATATTAACTTTTTTTCTAATGTTATTTAAATAAAAATAAATGTTCTGTTGTTTAATAGAAATGAAATGTTAATTTTAAGTATTTTAATACAGGGTGTCCATCAAGGATTTACCCATTGCGATATCTCACAAAATAATGGAGATATTAAAATTCGGGTTTCATAATAAGATTCACAGGGATAAGAACTACAATTATTTCATTTTTTAATTTATTTTAATGTTTTTGTAAAAAATTAAAAAAAATTTTTTTTATTTATTTCCAAAAAAATTAAAGATAGCCATTTTGCACAGTTTATTATTCTAAAAATATTGAAGTTTCAAAATTTTATTTTCATTAATTTCTCGATTTTTAATATTTTTTCTAGTATTGAAGAAATAAAATATGATTATAAATGCATACCTATTTATTAGGAACACGGAAAGTATTCGGCCGGCTGTATGGGAATGCACGCGGCGCGGTGGTCACATGTTTGATAACATTACGGAGTTAAATAATTCACAATTTTTCTCGGAACTAAAAAAAATATTAAAAATCGGGAAATTAATGGAAATAAAATTTAGAAACTTCAATATTTTTAGAATAATAAACTCTACAAAATGGCTATCTTTAATTTTTTTGGAAATAATTAAATAAAAAAATATATTTCTTAACTTTTTTCCTAAAAAATTAAAATAAATTAAAATATGATGTAATTATAGTTCTTATCCCTGTGAGTTTTATTAAAAACCAGAATTTCGATATCACCATTATTTCGGGAGATATCGCAATGGGCAAATCCTCACGGGACACCCTGTATATATATTTTATTTGCAGATCTGTAAAAAGTTTAATTTATATGTATTGACTCTATTGAACTTATCCACCCGAAGGTACAAGCCTTGTTTTTTGGGTAGTGTTTTAATAATTTTGTTTTATTTTTTACTGTTTTGTGTATATTTCAATGACGTAATATAGGTATTATTATTATTATAGTATTATGTATAAATTCTATGTCCCAATATATTATGTCTGTGTTGGCTAGTAGGTAACTACTAACTAGTAACTTGTAAAGTTGTATCTAAATAAACATATTATGTGTAAATTTAATGTGTAATATAGGTATCAATACCGCCAATATTGTGCTGGCTATAAATATTATTATTATTATTATTATTATTATAGTAACCTGATTAGTGTATTGTTTATTGTTGACGACGATTGTTCCTATACACTGTTTAAATGTTTAATCGAATTTAATAAGTTTATTTAAATTGTAATATTTCAACAGTGAATTTTATTCTTTAACTTTATTTTTTATATTTTTATATAGTATTTAAAGTAAAGAAATGCAATGTTTTAAATTAATCGATTTGTTCTCCTCGACTTAAAATAGCTGCCAACAAAATAACGCAAAGTTTCAAGAGTCAGTTGATATTCTGTCAACCCAGAAGCTGTGGCTGCAGGTCGTACATTTAGTATAGCTTAAGTTATTAGTGTTATTACCTATATCCCGTTTCATTCATGTTAATATCACTTTATACAGTTGAAATAAGTAATATTTCTAGAATGAGATATTTATAATATTTTTTGTAGAATGATAGGTGAACTAAAGAATCTCAAAAACCAGAATTTTAGTTAAATAATTTACTAGCAGGAGCTACGGGGACTTGTTATATGTTAAAAAAATAATGAGATTATAAATTCATATCAAAATCTTATTTCAAAAAGTGGCTAAGACTACCTATGGTTATCATGGTAAACACTTATACTTATAAAACAGTGCATGTTGCTATTCAAATTTTTGTTATATCTGCTTCTAAAATTCCAATAATAATAGTGCTCACTGCTCATTAAATATATAATAACAATTTAGCTATAGATCTTCTTATTGTACTCTCTGTAAAGAAATTTCACTTCTAAAAATTGACTAAATAATTCCTTAATTATAATTAATTACTCATGCTTTTTATGGCATAAATTAGTATTCAAATGTTATCGTATTGTGGATGTAACACCACTATTCGTATAAAAGATTATTTTTATTTTGGTATAATTGTTAATTGAATCAATTGCAGTCCAAAAATGTAAATATGTGCACACAAGTAAAATTTTACAAATATGTATATACAATGTGTATTGTTCATAACAATCATAAGTTATAACTATAATTTAAACTATCTATTATTATAATAATACAATATTTAATAAAACTGCGTATTAAAAAGCAGTAATAAATATACAATATGTATAAAATATGAAATATATAATGTTAACTAGAATTATTACTGAATATTCAAATGGCTGAAATAGTATATACTGATGTATTAAATAACTAAATAAACAGTCTGTTTGAGGAATGAGGACTAATAATATGTAAAAAAATATTTTAAACACTTTTCAGGCAGAATAACAACGTTTAAAAAAATTATTTTACAATGTAAAAATGTAGATACGCCTAAATAAATATCTAGACCTTTCAGCTTTAACTTACACTTTTATGTATGATAATGCAGTACACTTATAGCCTTAAATTATTTATATAATAATAAAACTTTGGTACTATCCTACACATACGTGCAGGTAAATCAATATTGCCATAAAGACCTGAGATATATCGAGTGCTTATATAATACTTAAATATTTTATATATACATCATATAGTATTGTAGACCTGTAAACAATTATTAGAAATATTATTTAAAGATTAGGTTAGCAGAAAACATACCAAAACATTTGTGTAAATTATAGGTATCAATAATTGTAATAATTATTAAAATAACATATTTTTATACACAAAATTAATTACACTTTTATTTTTTAAATATGTATCAATTTAATTTTTTTTATAACATAAAAAACAAAACAAAAATAAGTCATCTCGACTTTAACAATATTGGTTTGTTAACTTTTAATTTTAAACTTATAAAAAACAGTACCTATACAAAGTTAATTTTTAGTTTAAAAAAATCTATTAAATATGACTATATTTTATTTATTTGTATGAAAACTAGTAAAACAGTTGTTTTTTGCTGTAAGGTATAAATAAATATTACATTTCGTAAATTTTACCCTTGTTCTACTTTTGCAATTCTTCATCCTGCAGTTCCTAGCTGTTGATAATTTACTTACTTCGGGCCAATGTTCAAATCTGTCTTTCACCTTTGTTGTTGGTGGAACTGGAGCTCTATAATTTTGTGGCTAATATAGTTTTTGAGGAACGTCTTCAGTATCTGATGAACTGTATTCTTCAGGCAATGAACGTTTTTTTACAGTCGTATCCTTGTCCAACAGACATTTTAAAATTCATGAGGTGCAAGATTTCTTTTTTAGGTAGTCGCATTTTTTCAGCATCTTCACGGTACTCCATCCATGCATTCACTATACTTAAATCGATAAAATGTAATGCCACTTTTAGGGTTCATTTTTTAGTTTTTACCCATGTTGAATAACATTCAATCTGTTGATCACAATGGCATACGTCCACTCCACCCGTATATTGATTATATGATTTTACAATAGCTGAACAAGGAACTTCAATTTCCTTGTTTTCTGTCTTACTCCACCTCTTTACCGTAACACGTGGTTCTGCTCCTGTCATATTAGATAGTAAAGTAACATATTTGCTATCTTTCCATTTAACAGCTGTTATTTTGTTTTCATCTCTAGTGAACTCTTCCCAGGCACCTCTTTCAAACTTTTTGTCTTGACTAAAATTAACATTTTTTAGCCAATTTGACATAATTGTACCTGTAGCCATTATTTTTTTGCTTATCAAACGATCCATTAACGCCACAGTAGTAAAATATCGATCAAAAAATGAAACTGATCCTTCGGGGATAGTTTGAGATAAATGAATGACAACCGCAGGTCCTAGTCCCAACGTTTTATCCTGAAACGGTGTTTCGGCGCCTTGATATATTTCAAAGTCTAAAACTTTGCTTCTGGACGTTGTAATAACAACATTTTTCAAACCTGTGGGTCGGGGTTTGTTTTTTACGTACTGCCTACGTGCCTATTGGGACATCGACCTGTAAAAGGTATCATTTGCTCGTTGATTGAATAACAGCCAACCGAACGTGGTATACTCGCCTACAAGTGTTACGAACTTGGTCTGCAATTGGTTGAATTTTCCAAAGTTTACTATTATTATCAGTTGGACGGTTATTTATTTATTCATATCAACATAGTGTAGACAAGTACGTAAAATCAAAAATCTGTCCCTAGTTATAAATTGACTGCTTGAGAAATACAATTCAAACCGTAACTTCTATTCCAGTACATACGAAGTCGTGGATACTTAATATTATGCTAATCATTGCATGAACACCATATAATATTTTAATTTCGTCAGCTGTTGTTTTAAGTTCTTTACCCATTTTATTTAAAGCGTACTGTTGGATACCAAATACATTATTTTAAATTTCGCGCGACGTGGCTGTCACGTCCCGTGTCGCAATGTTTGCCATCCTGGAGTCTATCGCCGACGCGCAGTAGAGTTGACCTTTGTACCCTCGGAGGGGACGGTCTCACCGCAGTCGAGCCTCCAGCGATCGGCCGCCGCCGCCGCCACAACTTTGTCATTTTCTAGCAGTCAATCGTCATAGGCAATGTGTCGTATACCTTGCCGCATACCTCGCCGACGCGAATAGCTGTATCATCGTCATTCTAATTTCTAGGACAACTTACTGCTTCGTCACCACATTACCACCTGCTTTCAACCACAGCATATCAGGTCGTACACACGCTCGTTTTTGTATTTGTTATATACTTATATATAACCGTCATCGTCATAGGTATCCGACTTGGTTTTGTCGTATTATTATTTGATTTGATTTATTATTCGTCGTCGTCTTCGACGTTCTCAGTATTATATTGTTTTGCCGATCGACTTGTGATCGTGCACCATTACTATTACTAACACTAGTGCGTAAGATTTTTACCTTGCAGAACCTTATAATAAATTGTTTGTACATTATCTACCGCAACCGATTGTCTTATGTTTGCATTAGGGTACCTCGCATCAGCAACATTATAATTTAAGTTATTACATCAACCAGCTCCTATTTTTATCACCTTTAAATACAGTCCATTTTTTCCCCTTCCCACAGAGTTATCAATAGGTCGCCGACGAGGTAAGTCACGCACGACGTGCTATACGCGTATAACATGTAAACTTTGATCACCACAATCTCCATCTGAATCGGAAAAATCAGATTCCCCGAAATTTTGTTTAGTTTTGGGCTTCCAAGTACGATCGGCATCCGAATCATCTCCACTCTCGCATTCAAAGTTAGAATCACTTAATGCGGCTCAATAAAAATTGTACTTAAATTTTCACGACGCATAATTAATATTCTAATTTAAATTAAAAACAAAAAAAACAAAAATTATTTAAATTAATTATGATACGCACAAATGTGTAGGTCAACAATACGACGTTATTTCGTGCGAATGGTGAACAACAACTAATATATAATAACGAAATAAAAACGTCATTAGATTTTAATATAAATCGATATGTATTACGATAGCATACGTTAAACACGAGTTATTTATAACCATTGGAAATTGACAATGTTATGACTGCATAAATGAGAAATTAAAAAAAAGAAAAGTATACTAAATTATAAATAGAAAATTCTAGAATTATTCTGGTTGGTTATCGGTAACATACACATCGTGTAGTCTAGGAACGAAACCCATATCATACTTCAAAAAAATAATACAATATGATGAATCACAAACATGTAGGTTAGTAAACAATAAGAACAAACAAAACTCAAGCTCGGTCTTTAGTTAATACGCACATAAGTGTAGTATAGGTGAAAATTGCTACGTTGATAATTTGCTGGCTCGGGCTAAAAAATGTATACATAGTACGTACCTACAAGTCATTTTTTGTTGAAAATAGAAACATAAGTAAAGTAAACCAAAAATTATACCACTTACTCTGACTTAACACAGTCAAAAGTCTATAAAACACGAATAGTTACAAAATTGTACAGAAGTGTACCAATCAAAATAAAATACAAATTTAAGATTTAATTCTATAAGATATATCATTAAAATGATTTATTTTCTAATTCAATGCCCAACATGATTCTCGTCACGATTTGAGCAATTCATAAGTCGTCGCATATCGCATTTACCCATATTCACGTTTGTAATCCAAAAGTATAAATTATAAATCCTTGAAAATAAAAATCGTGTGAATATAACTCCTACTTACCGAAATGAACTATACAGGCAGAATCAGATGCAAAAGGAGCCATGTGAGCGATGCCCCCTAAATGTAAAGAAAAGAAAAATATGTACTCTATAAGTGTGTAAAGTATTGGTAAAAATGTTTAGTAAAAAACTGTTGATTGACACACATGTTGTGGTTTTCCATGATTTGCATCGATCCAAGTCAGACATTGAACACTATATTGTCCGGAAATCGCTGCGTAACAAGTAAGACGAAGCTGAATATTGTTACCGTCAGACATCGGTTTGGCTACGTTGGCCACCATCGCGGTTAATTATTCTGGCATTCTGATCACGTCAACAATCAACCGTAGTTTAGGAATCTATATGATCGGATTATTAACGACGTATCGGACCGGACTTCCACAGAACGGTATCCGATCGCTGTCCAATTGGAGAGGGTCAGTCGTGTACGCCATCGTAAACCGGGTACATAACTATGAAGAAGCCGGTTATACGTTGCGTGGAGCACCATCAGGTTATCCGCGTGGGCACCAATGCACACCGTGTTATACAGTGATGATTGCGATACACTTCGGAGCGCACCGTTCCGCATGTGTAACTCAGTTGCACCGATCCTCCCGCCCTACTCCGAGTCCATCAGTACCATCGCTGCTTGGCGTTAATTCGGATGGCAATTCGTCACTAACGTCTTTCCACCGAACGGTATCTGGTCGGTTCCCAGTAGTGGCGTGGCGATGACATATCGTGCACACTATTGTATACCGGCCGTTGCCTATCATGGTGTACCCACGGATAAACATTGCGTGGAGCACTACCAGGTATATACCGTGTGGGCGCTATTATGTACACCGCGTTCTACAGAGGTAACCGGGATATACAAAGCGATGAACCGTCTTGTTGTATACCTGAATAGCACGATTATACCACTCTTTTGCCAGTCGATCAGTACCATCGCCGCTTGGCGTTAATTCGGTTGGTGATTCATCAAAAAAGACTTTCCACCGAATGGTATCCGATCGCTGTCCAATTGGAGGGGGCCAGTCGTGTACGCCATCGTAAGCCGGGTACATAACTATGAAGAAGCCGGTTATACGTTGCGTGGAGCACCATCAGGTTATCCGTGTGGGCACCAATGCACACCGTGTTAAACAGTGATGATTGCGTTACACTTCGGGGCGCACCGTTCCGCATGTGTAACTCAGTTGCACCGATCCTCCCGCCCTACTCCGAGTCCATCAGTACCATCGCTGCTTGGCGTTAATTCGGATGGCAATTCGTCACTAACGTCTTTCCACCGAACGGTATCTGGTCGGTTCCCAGTAGTGGCGTGGCGATGACATATCGTGCACACTATTGTATACCGGCCGTTGCCTATCATGGTGTACCCACGGATAAACATTGCGTGGAGCACTACCAGGTATATACCGTGTGGGCGCTATTATGTACACCGCGTTCTACAGAGGTAACCGGGATATACAAAGCGATGAACCGTCTTGTTGTATACCTGGATAGCACGATTATACCACTCTTTTGCCAGTCGATCGGTATCGTCACCACTTGGTGATAATTCGATTGGCTGTCCGTCTGAAACGTTGTCGTATGAGTCAATAGACTCCTGACACGTGTTGTTTTGACGTCAGAATTACAGTTTAAGCCGCGATGGTGGACAACGTCGCCTGGACCGTGGCTGTTGTACTAATTATAGTCCGCTTCGTCTTAGGTTCACTGAAAAGACTGGATTTTCATTTCAAATCAATGATTAACTACGTCACATTTGACGAAGTAAGAAACGCATTCTGAAGGCACCAGCTGTAGGTATGTAAACATCAATTACTTCTAATAAGTATTCTTATAGTACTTTATACATATCATCTGTCCATATTATATTGTAAATGTTTATAAAAAGGTCAAGGCGTTTCATGGTAAATAGTTATAAAGTACACGTACCTACTTTAAAAAATGCTATTTTAATAATTTAACGTAAGATACTTAATTTTTCGAAAAGCTTTAACTTTTTTACTAAATTTATTATTTGGAAATGTTAAAATTTAATGAAATCTACAATTAATTACTATTTTTTATACATGATAAACATGAATCAAATTTAGATTTTTAAATGGTAACATTTTTATTTATTACCTACAAATTATTACACTTTTATTTTAAGGTTTTCTGTTTTTAATTTTGTAATTTAATTCAATAGATTTTGAGATGTAACCATTTCGAAATACGATATAGGAGAAACTTTTTGTGATGTTTTTCACTTTTCCCTATTAATTTTTGGCCAATCATACACATGCACTTATAAGTTATTTCATTACACATAACGCTTAATTGGTGATAATGAACTTATAATTGTGGACTTACTTGCGGACGTTAATTGTGGACCTTCTCACTCTCGTGGGAAGTATTTTATACTACGGGTATAGCTAACCCGGGGGCCTCGAGATCCTTCTTGCGGAAAATTTCAGGAAAACGATTCAAGTATAGCCAAGAGCATCTCAACTCCAACACGAATGTCCTTTGGATATATAGGATAAGTGATAAATAATCAATAAACACCCGTATATCAAATATAGAGTGCGGTTGGGCAGCGATGACTTCACTAGAATATCACGGCGTAAATCAAGTATTGATAGTCCGACGTGATTATTCACGTTACTTCTTAGAAGTAATATCGAGTTGTAGAAAGCAACGGGATACTACTACATTAAATTCCCTACTAAAAATCTTGTTAGCAAATAATTAAGTTAAAATGTTTACTGTCGACTGTACTACGGATGTCGGATCCCCAAATTTGGCAGTGAAAGTAGAAGTAGCACTTCCTCGGTCATCAACCAGCGAAATCCCTACAATAACAGCAATATTAGTAAGGATAAAGATGGATCCCTAATAAGGATATTAACAGAGCGATAGGCGGATTCGTACAGATATCGGCTAGAATTAATAGTACAATTAGAAGCAATTTCAAATAAGATAAATATTATAGCAATTTACGCTCCAACTGCTTAGAGTGACTAAAAGTTAATAGACAATTTTTTCGAAGACCTAATGATGGGAGACTTTAATGCCAAAATTGGTGAAGGTTAAATTCCAAGTGTAGTCGGACAGTTTGTGTTAGTAGTAAAAAATGACCGTGAAGAAAGACTGATTCAGTTTTGTATAGAAAAGAAACTGACAGTAATGAATACTTGTTTTAAACTCTCCAAAATACGATTATACAATTGGAAATCTCCTGCCGATACAAAATTGCATGTGGTACGAAATCAAATAGATTACATTTTAATTAACAACAGATATAAAAATGCAATCCAAACGTTCTAACATACCCAGACACTAGGCAGGCTCGGATGCAAAGGGAGTCATGAGAGCGATGCCCCCTAAATGTCAAGAAAAGAAAAAATGTATTATATTAATGTGCTAAGTATTGGTAAAAATGTTTAGAAAAAAGTTTTATTTTTTTAGTTTTTATGTATGTAAAAATAATACTAAATAAATCCATTGTTTTCAATTATTGAATTGTCCTGTTTAGAATTTGGTAATAAGATGGCGTCAAACAACGACATGACGAATAGCGTTCAACTCATATCGTAATTGCCCGCATTTATATGCTTACCGTTAGATATATTTTGATTTAGTATTATTCATTTTATTCTGTGCAACTATAGATAAACTATTGAGTTTTATGCATGTTATTATGCAAGTTATTATTTTTATTACATACAAATATTTTGTAAAATTAACTCCCCCGCTGACTGCCTTTTATTACAAACCGAACTTGATGCCTTCTTCGATTGGACACAGCAGCTTAACCTAACCCTCAACTTGGACAATGTCACTCTATGACTTTCTGTAGGAAACGTAGCCCCATACTACACTCATATTACCTTGGAGCTCCCTCTCCTACGCGTTCATCTTATCAAGGACCTAGGCTTCTATCTATCACCCACCATCTCCTTCAAACACCACTTAAATGTTACTGTTGGGAAGAGCCTGAAGATCCTCAGATTCATCAAACGAAGCATAACCCTCTTTACCTCCACCACCTTTCTCCGTACCCTCTACTTCAGCCTTTTCCGTTCCATCCTCGAGTATTGATCGGTCGTTTGGTTTCCATATCTGGCTTGTGATCAATTACGCCTTGAACGAGTACAAAATCGGTTCCTATCTTTTATTTCCTTTTTATTAAATATTAAACACCGGCCCATGATTCTACCGTTATCCGCTCATCTCTCAATATCCCAACTCTGGCATCACGCCGTAATCACGTGGACCTCAAGTTCATCACATCGCTACTCAACGGTACTATTGACTCTCCCGACTTAATAGCCACTGTTTCATTTCGCATTCATCCTACCCTACGAGACACCATTCTTTTTTCTCTATCCCTACCCATATCACCTCGTATGGTCATAACCAGTCTCTCCACAGAATGTTACGCCTATTAAACCAATCTTAGTCCTACCACATTTTTCAGCTTACTATCTTCACTACCTGTTATCTAATATTTAATTCTATTAATTTTGTTATCTACTTATATAATTTATGTACTTGCTGTATTTTATAACTAAATGCACTTCGGGGTGTATAATCATCAAATAAAAATAAAATAAAATAAAAATTATTTGAAATTAGTAAATTATATAGTTGAAGAACTTGAATAATTCTAGAAAAGCCAAATCCCTGGCAACAGTTATATGTGTCAGTGAAATTATTGTTCCACTTTATAGTCTCTCTCTTACGGCTTAGCTACACTCTTCAACTAAGTAAATGTTCTAAAAATAAAAAGTCTATTGAATTACACGAAGAAGCCAATAAAATAAAAGATACACGACCTACTTGTTATATCAGAATATCGAGAAAAATGTTCTGCTCGGTTAACAAACATTGATAAATCATCTGAGAGAATGGCTAAAAGTCGGAAACATTATTGGAAAATTTTGAGGAACCAGACGTTTTCCGTGTATATAAGATCAACAATCAAGAAAGGCACCGTTGTCCGTGGCATGTTGTACCCAGTCCTAAACCGTTCCAGCCCCGTATCCACCATTACAAAAAGTATCATACCGCAAGTGCATGCCAAACATTTTCTGTCTTAGGCAGTTGAAATGGAGACATGGAGACCAGTAATATCGGAAGTAACGTGGAATAAACTTGAAACCGTTCAAAATATTGGTCTCCGCACCATCTCTTCATTGCCATTGATTGTATCAAACCAGGAAATTATCTCCTCAACACGTACATCCATCCTAAAATAATGAGTAATACACATCAATAAAAATCTTTTCTCCTGAAACTCATGATTAATACCATAGATCACATTAACTGGAATTGTTCTTTTAAAATATATCCAACGTGATATCCACTATGACGTTTACGTAAATATAGTCTTTGACATATTATATTTTAAATTCAACATTAAATTAGATGATACATTGTAAATTATTTTACACGCTATCCTTTAAAAGTACATTAATTCAAGTTCTGATCTTTGAAAATTTAAGGTACACTTAAAAAGACAATCTTTTCAAATTTCTGTACTACTTCACAATTAACTTGTGACAATACCAACCTGATGTACAACAAACATGTTGTGATTTTCCATGTCTTTCCATCGATCCAAGTCAGACATTGAACACTATATTGTCCGGAAATCGCTGCGTAACAAGTAAGACGAAGCTGAATATTGTTACCGTCAGACATCGGTTTGGCTACGTTGGCCACCATCGCGGTTAATTATTCTGGCATTCTGATCGCGTCAACAATCAACCGTAGTTTAGGAATCTATATGATCGGATTATTAACGACGTATCGGACCGGACTTCCACAGAACGGTATCCGATCGCTGTCCAATTGGAGAGGGTCAGTCGTGTACGCCATCGTAAACCGGGTACATAACTATGAAGAAGCCGGTTATACGTTGCGTGGAGCACCATCAGGTTATCCGCGTGGGCACCAATGCACACCGTGTTATACAGTGATGATTGCGTTACACTTCGGAGCGCACCGTTCCGCATGTGTAACTCAGTTGCACCGATCCTCCCGCCCTACTCCGAGTCCATCAGTACCATCGCTGCTTGGCGTTAATTCGGATGGCAATTCGTCACTAACGTCTTTCCACCGAACGGTATCTGGTCGGTTCCCAGCAGTGGCGTGGCGATGACATATCGTGCACACTATTGTATACCGGCCGTTGCCTATCATGGTGTACCCACGGATAAACATTGCGTGGAGCACTACCAGGTATATACCGTGTGGGCGCTATTATGTACACCGCGTTCTACAGAGGTAACCGGGATATACAAAGCGATGAACCGTCTTGTTGTATACCTGAATAGCACGATTATACCACTATTTTGCCAGTCGATCAGTACCATCGCCGCTTGGCGTTAATTCGGTTGGTGATTCATCAAAAAAGACTTTCCACCGAATGGTATCCGATCGCTGTCCAATTGGAGGGGGCCAGTCGTGTACGCCATCGTAAACCGGGTACATAACTATGAAGAAGCCGGTTATACGTTGCGTGGAGCACCATCAGGTTATCCGCGTGGGCACCAATGCACACCGTGTTATACAGTGATGATTGCGTTACACTTCGGAGCGCACCGTTCCGCATGTGTAACTCAGTTGCACCGATCCTCCCGCCCTACTCCGAGTCCATCAGTACCATCGCTGCTTGGCGTTAATTTGGATGGCAATTCGTCACTAACGTCTTTCCACCGAACGGTATCTGGTCGGTTCCCAGTAGTGGCGTGGCGATGACATATCGTGCACACTATTGTATACCGGCCGTTGCCTATCATGGTGTACCCACGGATAAACATTGCGTGGAGCACTACCAGGTATATACCGTGTGGGCGCTATTATGTACACCGCGTTCTACAGAGGTGACCGGGATATACAAAGCGATGAACCGTCTTGTTGTATACCTGAATAGCACGATTATACCACTCTTTTGCCAGTCGATCAGTACCATCGCCGCTTGGCGTTAATTCGGTTGGTGATTCATCAAAAAAGACTTTCCACCGAATGGTATCCGATCGCTGTCCAATTGGAGGGGGCCACTCGTGTACGCCATCGTAAGCCGGGTACATAACTATGAAGAAGCCGGTTATACGTTGCGTGGAGCATCATCAGGTTATCCGTGTGGGCACCAATGCACACCGTGTTAAACAGTGATGATTGCGTTACACTTCGGGGCGCACCGTTCCGCATGTGTAACTCAGTTGCACCGATCCTCACGACCTACTCCGAGTCCATCAGTACCATCGCTGCTTGGCGTTAATTCGGATGGCAATTCGTCACTAACGTCTTTCCACCGAACGGTATCTGGTCGGTTCCCAGTAGTGGCGTGGCGATGACATATCGTGCACACTATTGTATACCGGCCGTTGCCTATCATGGTGTACCCACGGATAAACATTGCGTGGAGCACTACCAGGTATATACCGTGTGGGCGCTATTATGTACACCGCGTTCTACAGAGGTAACCGGGATATACAAAGCGATGAACCGTCTTGTTGTATACCTGAATAGCACGATTATACCACTCTTTTGCCAGTCGATCAGTACCATCGCTGCTTGGCGTTAATTCGGTTGGTGATTCATCAAAAAAGACTTTCCACCGAATGGTATCCGATCGCTGTCCAATTGGAGAGGGTCAGTCGTGTACGCCATTGTAAACCGGGTACATAACTATGAAGAAGCCGGTTATACGTTGCGTGGAGCACCATCAGGTTATCCGCGTGGGCACCAATGCACACCGTGTTATACAGTGATGATTGCGTTACACTTCGGAGCGCACCGTTCCGCATGTGTAACTCAGTTGCACCGATCCTCCCGCCCTACTCCGAGTCCATCAGTACCATCGCTGCTTGGTGTTAATTCGGATGGCAATTCGTCACTAACGTCTTTCCACCGAACGGTATCTGGTCGGTTCCCAGTAGTGGCGTGGCGATGACATATCGTGCACACTATTGTATACCGGCCGTTGCCTATCATGGTGTACCCACGGATAAACATTGCGTGGAGCACTACCAGGTATATACCGTGTGGGCGCTATTATGTACACCGCGTTCTACAGAGGTAACCGGGATATACAAAGCGATGAACCGTCTTGTTGTATACCTGGATAGCACGATTATACCACTCTTTTGCCAGTCGATCGGTATCGTCACCACTTGGTGATAATTCGATTGGCTGTCCGTCTGAAACGTTGTCGTATGAGTCAATAGACTCCTGACACGTGTTGTTTTGACGTCAGAATTACAGTTTAAGCCGCGATGGTGGACAACGTCGCCTGGACCGTGGCTGTTGTACTAATTATAGTCCGCTTCGTCTTAGGTTCACTGAAAAGACTGGATTTTCATTTCAAATCAATGATTAACTACGTCACATTTGGCGAAGTAAGAATCGCAATCTGAAGGCACCAGCTGTAGGTATGTAAACATCAATTACTTCTAATTAGTATTCTTATATTACTTTATACATATCATCTGTCCATATTATATTGTAAATATTTATGAAAAGGTCAAGGCGTATCATGGTCACCTAGATCTGTTATTCATAATTATTATATTTTGTTATGCTTTATTCGAATTTACTAGAGATTGTATTTTGTTTTTATTCGAACTTTCATGACGTTTAAAATAAAGTATTTAAAATGATACTATATTATTATATTAAGGCATGTAATAAAATATAATATGTCTGATAATATTAAATAGGTACTTTTATAAAATTAAAATTTGTTATATATATATATATGTATATATAATACGGTTGACTAAATGGCCGATGATAATTAATATGGGCATTACCTGCTTTTATAGTCTTCACACGCCTATGAAAATATTTATATTTGAATCGTGTCTTCCCACGTCGCCGAAACCCAATTTGCTGACACCCGATTTGCCGACACTCCAGTTCGCCGACACCCCATTTCGCCGACTATTTTTTACATTTTCCCAATTTTCCGATTCCCAATTCGTCGAATATCGGAATATAAATATTATATAAAAAAAATAAACATTATATTATACAAGGTATATGATAAAACTTTTTATACTGGTGAATACGGTAATAGCATCTATAACTTCTGAATTTGTAGCACCTTCTATTCCTGAAGTTATGACAGATCTCCTAATTTCATGAAATGCCTTAGGTTTTTAGTAAGTTCCTCCTTCATTAATCAAAGTTTAGAAAAAAAAACCAACGATTAGCCAACTCAACTCCGTGTGTTGGGTGATTGTGAGGCTTTGATAATATTAAGTTAATTTTATTTTCAAAATAGCACGACCGCTGTAATTTTGTATACATTTATAATATTCGGTTTTGTCCCGTATCTATCCACTCGATGAATAAAATTATTGACTACTAATAAATCATGAATTTTTTCTGATTTTATTTTAAACCATTAAACCATTCCATTTAAATTTTTAACTTGCTAACTATTAAATTTTGAACTTTACAGTACACACGGCTGGAACGAACTAATAAGTGGGAAATCATTTAATCATTGAACTTATCGACAACATATACTGTGTTATTGCTGTCATAAAATCCGTTTTTGATAAAAACTATTGTCACCTGTCGGTGAATCGGGAAAATTGAAACTATATTTATAATTTGTCGGCGAAATGTGAATGTTTTTAAAATATTTTAAAACTGGTATATTTGTCGGGAAACCGAGTTGTTGACAAATTGGGATTCGGCAAAGTGGGTATGAACCATTTGAATACATCATTTAAAATAATTTGTAATTTAAAAACTATGAGAGTAAATGTTTGAAGTAAACTGTCATTCATTAAAGATATTCATAGGTTAAGTCTAAACCGATACATAAAAAAGGGGATATAACTTGCGTAAATATCCATGCTTAGGAATTTTTCGAAAATACTGGAAAAAATTGTTAAAAACAGGCTCTTAACTTGTTTAGAAAAATATAAACTCCTCTCAAAACAGCAATTTGGTTTTAATCCAGGTTTTGGGACGGAGAATGCTTTATATAGCGCAACGCAATTTATAAATAACGCTCTAGACAACAGTAAGAAAGTTATCGCGATTTTTCTTGATTTGTCTAAAGCATTTAATACTATTAATCATAAAAAAATATTTAATATTTTACCTAATTTTGGTATAACTGCTGTGACAAGCTTAAGTTGGTTCACAAGCTACTTGGAAAATAGAAAGCAAACTGTTCGTACTCATTGTATTACTGGTGTTGATCTATCTATAAGCTGCGGTGTTCCTCAATGAAGTGTTTTAGAACCAAGAGGGGTTCATTTTGTACATTAATCATAATATGTGTAATTTGGATATTGACGGAAGAATAGTAAAATATGCAGATGAAATTTTCTTACTCTATTGTGGAGACTCTTGGGGCGATGTTCGTACAAAAGCAACTCGAGAATCCAAAATTGTTATGGAATTTCTAAAACTTAGAAGTCTATCTATCAATTTAAAAAAAAAGTATGTTTATGAACTTCTCGATAAATAATGTTAAAGATAATTTTGAAGAACTTATGTTACATTTCTGTGAAAATGGAACTTTGTGTAATGGCACAGTTTGTCAAAAAATTTTTAGAGTATCTAGTACCCGATATCTAGGCTTAACGTTTGGCAATCACCTGAGAAGGAATCTTCATGTGAATAACATAGTCATGCGTATTTGAAGTGTAAATTACACTTTCTATAAGCTACATAAAATTGTATCTGTTCGTATCGTGAGAACTGTATATTAGCTCTATAATCAAGCCATTTCTCAATAAGGTCTGTTAATCTGGGGATGACTCTCGGATAACGCTCTAAAACCTTTATTGCTTCATCGACGTCAGATAGTGCGCGTATATCTACAAAAAACAAACTATGTTGGATCAACTAAGCATAAATTTAGGGAGCTCAATGAATTACCAGTTGACCTTTTATTCAATAAAAATGGCTATTTTGTGGGTGGTTAGGTTAGACCTAGATCAGTGGGTTGACAAAAATGTATTCAGTAAAAAAAGAGCCCTACGTTCATTTGATGCTATAAAACATCACTTTTAAAAAAATTAGTTGATCATAAATTTGTTGATTATCTTGGTTCTATTTATTATAATTCTATGCCATTCTCTATAAAGAAAAATGTTAATATTAATTATTATTAAAAATAACGCTAAAAAATTAATTGTTGATGGCTGCGTGTATCGTTAAATGTAACTTAGGTTTGATTTTATGATATTACCTATATTATTATTTTTTTGTTTTTTTCTTTCTCTCTCTTTCTATTTTGTATAACTACGCAATTTCTTTTAAGCATATTATGTAACAATTGTAACTCTCTATCTTCGCCACAAGCTTATAGTTTACAGAAGATAGGTAATTCAAATGTATAAATTAATATTAAATTGTATATTTGAATTTAAATAAAAAATTAATAAATAAACAATTTTCTTTTTAAATCTAAGATCAGTAAGATTTGAAATTTTTTTATAATCTATAATATATCCTAGACAGATAAACCGTTTCCGCTCAGAATCGTTTTTCGTATACAATAATAATATAATATAATTGGATTCAAATTTAATTCCATTCATTACAGTAACCTACTGGTCTTACTGTACAGCAGAGCGACATCCACGACTTATCCACTTTTTTTCATTTAATTATTTCCAAAAAAATTAAAGACAGCCATTTTGTAGTTTATTTTTCTGTAAATATTAACGTTTCAAAATAAAATTTTATTTTCATTAATTTCCTAATTTTTAGTATTTTTCTAGTTTTGAAGAATATCAATATAATAGTTACTAGGTACACTGAAATAATTGTTCGGCCGCCCGAATGAGTACTCGCGCAGCGCGACGTTTCACTTTTATTTTATAGGTAACACTTCGAAATGTATATATAATTGTATTATCTAATTTTACTTTGCCATTAGAGCAACATAAGGTTTTGCATTCTAAAAAATGTTCTGGCAAACTATTGTAGGATCTCCTAGTTAATAAAATAACAATGTTTATATATTTGCCAGAAGACGCGAGCACACAAATCCTGCCTCGGTTATTAGCAGTATACAATATGTACAATAATATATATAGGTATACTTAGTTAAAAAAATGAGAAGGGACGACCTAACGCTCGCAGGCAAGTGCATTTCAAGAATCAAAACAGTTATAAATTGTACTCTAAAATTTATGTATGTAAAATAATGAAAAAAATTGAGAAGGGGTGACCTAGCGCCCGCAGGCAAGTGCATTTCAAGAAGCAAACAAATTTTAATTGTACTCTAAAATTTATTTAAGTAAAATAATGAAAAGGGGTGCCTTAGCAGCCACAGGCAAAGGCATTTCAAGAAGCAATAAAATTTTTTTTGTACTCCAATATCGAAACATGTTTAAAAAAATGATAAGGGGTAACCAGCGCCCTCAGGCAAGGGCATTTTAAGAAGCCAAAACATTTTAATTGCATTCCAAAATTTTATTTAAGTAAAATAATGAATAAAAATGGGAAGAGTTGACCTAGCGCCCACAGGCAAGGGCATTTCAAGAAGCAAAACAATTATAAATTGTACTCCACAATTAATTTAAGTAAAATAATGAAAAAAAAAATGAGATGGGGTGACCTAGCGCCCGTAGGCAAGTGCATTACAAGATGCAGAAAATTTTTAATTGTACTCCAATATCGAACCAAGTTAAAAAAATAAGGAGTAACTTAGCGCCCTCAGGCATGTGCATTTCAAGAAGCAAAAAAATTTTAATTGTACTCCAATATTGAACCAAGTTTAAAAAAATGAGAAGGGGTAACCTAGCGCCCGCAGGCATGTGCATTTCAAGAAGCAAAATAAAAATTTAAAAAAATGTTGTATTTTTAAAACAAATTGATTACTGCAGCCTTTATCTCCAAGTTCTTAAAACTAAATATGTATTCATAATTATAGTTTTCGTAATGAATTATTTAAATTTTGATTAGATTTAAAAATATATTAAAGAAAGTGATGTGAATGAAAATTGTTTGTTATAAGAGGGTTATGTGAGCGAACATCTGTATACCTATATATTTTAAGTTGAATAACAATTTTAATAATTATAAAAGAAAACAGAAAGCAAAAGACTGCAGTCAACTTTGATTTATATACTAATTACTACCTACATATTGTTTACATTAATATAAGTGAATTAAATTTTATCAGTGGACTCATTATTAATTATATTTTATGCTTTTATGTTGTTTGAAATACTGGCATTACGCTAGTTTGGCTTTAAAGCTTTTTTTGAATGTTGGTAATATTAATCAGATTAATAATAAATAAAAAAAAAAAATACAATAAAACCTAATACCCTTCCTCAGTAATATTTAAATATTTTCTTTCATTGCTATGTTTACAATGTCGAATACCTTGATAGTTAGTAGCAAAAGATCATTGCAATGTTACGACCAGTGATGATAGTCACCTATCGTCACCTGTGCTTCAACTCATCATAGTCGGCATAGTCTATATAGGTACCTAACCTAACCTTCTTATGACTTTACTTAACCATCTGTTTGTCACGCGGGGAAGGCAGTGCCGTAGCCAGGGTTAGGATTTGATGAGGGTAAAAGTAATACAAAGTATACAGTACTATACACCCAATATCCCTCCGAAAATGATGACTACGTCAGTAGTCAGTAACTACGTATAGTTTAATATGTATCAAAATTAATGATCATAGAAAAATTAATAGTAGGTATTTGGGTAACGCGTGACAAATGGATGGTTTAGTAGAACACTTCGAATAAAAAGAATTTAGTTGGTTTTCGATATAAGTGTTTCCTTATCAATCTGATCTATTGATTGTTAACCTCTTAGAACTTTATTTTTTTTCAGAAAAAATTGTAACTATGTGGCATAAGTCAAAAATAATTTATAATTAAAATTTAGAACTTACTTCATAATATATATTATTTTACTATGAAAATATAAAATTTTAAATTTAAACTCTTCAATTTTAGTCTCATTGCCGGATGATAAATTTAGAGTATGGAGAGCAGTCAATAAATCCATTAGCGCTGATCAATCAGCTAGCACCAGAAATTAAATATGTACATACAATTATACGTAATCATCCTTCAATCATAGGGATGAAAGCTACAATACATAAAAACCATTTTGTTGCACGAGGTATTTTTTATATTTTAACATACTTCTATTAACAACTAACATTTTTATTAAAAATGTTTTTCATTACTTTAAATATTTCATATAATGTAAACTCAGATAAAATGTGTATAAAATAATCAGTTATTATTGGTATTAATTTATATTTAACAGCGCCAACAAAAAGAGAGGTAAAGGTAAAAATCAGCATTATGGCCATAAATTATTTTTATGGATATGATTATTAACGATATTCATTACATTTCTACCTTTTTCATTAATAAATACATAAAATTATTTAATTTATTTAATTTCAGCTATGACCATTTTCTTGGGGTACAAGAAGGATGTACATCGCTAAAATTATTTAAGAGAATTCGTTGAAGAACACAAACAATATTAAATTAACCAATTGTATAATTTCTTTTTACACAAATTATCCGTCATACCTACACAGTGACTTAGGCACTTTTAATGTCTAAGTAATCACTCAATACCTTTATTATTTTCATATTATAGTCTAATATATATCATATATATTATTAGACTTTAATATGAAAAAATAAAGGTATTGAGTAATGAGTGATTCATCAAGTTCTGATATCATTACTATATGATGTGTATTGTGAAGGTAATCTGTGTAAAAAGAAATGATCAAATTGGTTAATTAAATGTTTATATACTTAAATACTTATTGTTACTGTTTGAAATAATATCAATAAAATATAATATGTATATTACATTATTGCATAAAAAATATATATATGACTGATTTTAGAAGTAGATATTGTAGTGTCGGTACTTGGTAGACGGTAGTATCCAGTAATTTTAATAATATATTAGATTCATTGTACAGTAAAAAATATTATAATTGTATTAAAGTTTTAAATTCTACAAGTATTATATATTATTACATATTATTAATTTATAAATAATTTAATATTATCGCCCAACGGATGTTGAGGTACCTAAATAAAATGACAGTCAGCGCTGTACAATGGTACATTCTATATTTCTACGAAAGCGATTTGATCAAAAATTCAGAAAAAACAAAATAGATTTATTTAACTAAGTTCGACTATTATTATAAAATTGAAAGAAAATTCTATCATGTATAATATCTTAAATGACATTTGTTTTGTTAATTATTATTCTTGAAAAGTTGTACAATGAACTGTATAGTAGGTACCTTATAGTTTTAATTAAGCAATGTATAATATTGTATTCTTATAATTTGTATTATTACATAATTATTATGTTATAATACACTTATTTTTTAGCATTAGCATCAGTAACTATGGCAATTAGCATATTGTTAGACACACGTGAACATATGGGGCATGGATTCGTCGCTAAAAACCCAGGTAGTCACACATCCGGGAGTTAGCGACACCAGACGATGCTTGACACATTTTAAATATTACAGACAACCACCGCGCCACACCAAGCCCCAAAATGCAACTTTTTTGTACCAACTTATTTTATTTTAAATAAATATATTATTTTCGGTATTTGTACATCAATATTTACTGTTGTATGCATGTACCACTGTACCAGACTAGAGGTAAATTACATTTTTTTTCCAAGGCATCAACCGCATGGTTACTTAGTCTGTTTCACTGTTTGGTTTGAAACATATGTAAATGCGACAAGAATTTATCACTAAGAACCCAGGTGATCGCCCATCCGGGAGCTAGCGACGTCTGTCGATGCATAATCTCAGAACAAGTGACTGTGGCCAACCATCGTGCCATAATAAGCACCAAAATTACTTTTTTAAATTATATGGAAACTATATAATTTATTATATTAGATAAAAAGATAATAATTACAATACGTATATGTCACTTAAAATATAAAAACCTATAATTACGTAACAACTTTTTATAATTTAAAAAAAAAAAAAATTGTTTAAAATCATTTAATTTCATTATTATATCGTCCATCTATTTTAATAAGTTAATTTATTAGCTTAGTCAAAAAAAGTATAATACTTCTTCACGGCCAACTATAGAAATATTATAATTGTCAATATTTGACAAAATTTAAATGTCTGAAATTGAGAATGTACCATATTAAAAAAATTACCCATCACTAGATCGCATTTCTTTACAATATTAAAGATTATATTATTAAATTAATAAAATGAAATATAGACAATTTAAAATTTAAAAATACCTATATATTAACATTGTTTTTATTTTGATATTATGCTTAATAATTATTGACAAAAATTGTAGGTATATCATTATTTTAAATTTAATAAAGTCGAAAAGTGAAAGGTACGGGTTTGGTCGAAAACGGACTCGCCCCTAATAATGAGCCAAAAGCGAGTGTTATGATAAATTTGATAAATCGGTTGGCCAACTGGCTGCATACGAGTTTTCACATTCGAATAATAGTTCTGTTCGGATACGCTAATATTATGGTTTGAATAATAGAGAGTTTGTATAACGGAGGTTCGGGTAATCGAGGTTCTACTGTATTATGAAAATAGTAAAAATACCTACCTAGTAAGTATCTACAAATACTATATAGGGCATTTTCATTTAAAAACTGATGAATTATTTCTTATCAATGCCCCCCCCCCCTCCCTACAGATTGTTAAAGTAGTTGCCTATTTTACTCTCTTGAAATGTTTATGAAAACAAATTAATTTGTAATACCTAAAATATTCCTAAAATATGTTAAAACTTATAAAATGTAGTACAATTGAAATGTATACATTTCAAATTACGGTTAAGGACGTTAAGGTTTTATGTTATTTTTAAAATTTTAAGTGAATCTTAATCAAATAATATAGGACCTTGTCTCAAAAAAGAAAATTTATTGTTAACCAATTTTTGTCAGTAATTTGCTTCTACCACCAACAACACTCTATTAACTGTGATCAAGTAATTCTTGAGGCACCAATTACATCATTCAAAAAGTTATGATGATTATAAAATAATGATTATCAAACAGCTAATGTCTCCACATATGAAGTATATTTCTATAGTGAAAAATATGTATACAACATAAAAGTCATATTCTATTTTACAATAACTATTTTATTTCTTAACACATAATTAATACTATTTGTTATTTTCAACTGGTATTTCTGTATGTATTCGTATCCCATGCATTGACTTAATTTCATCTTTTAAAACCTGAAACAAACAGTATAAAAATTAATTGTTATAATTAACTTTAAGTAAACCAAATGTAAATTGTTGAATCAAATTTAAAATGTCTGAAATGAATAAGAAATATACCTAGGTTAAGAACCATAATATTTCAAACACTAAATTTGGCGAGTAACTTGTGAGTTCTAATAATTTTCTTTTGAAATAAAAAACAAGATTTTTTAGTAAAAAAAATGGAGTTTTCCATAACAAAAAAAAGTTTAAGGTCATTAATAACCAAATTATTGATACTAAAATTAATTAAAATACTTTGAAAAGTATAAAGAGGACAGGGATTTGGGTTTAACCATCCGAATACTTTAAAAAAAAAAATGTTTTCAACAAGGCTATTTAAGATTAATTTGAAATTTAATTTACTTATTATACACGCCTTTTAGAATTTTTTTTTGTATACATGATTAGTTTATAATTAATATCAATGATTGTTACGTAAATACCTACTTCGTTAATAAGTTGGTGTTGTTTTACCATACTCATTCCCTTGAATTCTGTTGTGGAAATAAATACTTCAAAAATTGCACCACAACCACCTAAAAATAATTTAAATTAGTTTATATAAATTAAATTTAAAATGTAAAAGATTTATAGAATATAATAATTTGATTTCTTTTAATTATATAGGTAATTATTAAGTGACAAATATTTTATGGTAAAATAGGTGTTTTCAATTTTATTTATTGGATATAATTAAATTACTAATAATTTGATCTAGATAAAAAAAAAAAAAAGGCGGGTAAGTCGTGTATGTCGCTCTGCTGTACAGTAGGTTACAAGTGGGTTACTGTAATGGATGGAATTAAATTTGAATCCAATGATATTATATCATTGTATACGAAAAACGATTCTGAGCGAAGACGGTTTATCTGTCTAGGATATATTATAGATTATTAAAAATGTTCAAATCTTAGTTTTAAAAAGAAAAATTTTTATGAATTTCTAGTTTGAAATAATTTGCGAATTTTCGTGATTTTTATATGTTGTCAAAATTCAAACTTTGAATGCTTGTAAAAAAAAAATTGTGACTACGCATTTCTTTTATTTTTCAATTTTTATTGTAAAAATATATTATGAGCCTTGTATTCAATTTTCAAATCTTAGATATAAAAAGAAAATTTTTTATGAATTTCTAGCTTAAAATAATTTCTGTATTTTCGTGATTTTTACATAATATGTTGTCAAAACTCAAATTTTGAATGCTTAAAAAAAAATTGTGACTATGTATTCCTTTTATTTTGCAACTGCTATTGTAAAAATATGTTAGGAGCCTTGTATTAAATTTTCAAATCTTAGAATTAAAAAGGAAAACTTTTATGAATTTCTATCTAAGATAATTTGAATATTGCCGTAATTTTTACGTATTTAGTCAAAATTTGAACTTTAAATGCTTATAAAAAAAAATTGTGACTATATATTTCTTTTATTTTTCAATTGCTATTGTAAAAATTTATAATGAGCCTTGTATTAAATTTTCAAATCTTAGATATAAAAAGAAAATTTTTTATGAATTTCTAGCTTAAAATAATTTCTGTATTTTCGTGATTTTTACATAATATGTTGTAAAAATTCAAACTTTGAATGCTTATAAAAAAAAATTGTGACTATGTATTTCTTTTATTTTTCAACTTCTGTTGTAAAAATATGTTAGGAGCCTTGTATTAAATTTTCAAATCTTAGAATTAAAAAGGAAAACTTTTATGAATTTCTATCTAAGATAATTTGAACATTGCCGTAATTTTTACGCATTTAGTCAAAATTTGAACTTTAAATGCTTATAAAAAAAAATTGTGCCTACGAATTTTTAATATTTTTTAACTTCTATTGTTACAATGTGTAAGAAGCCTTGTATTAAATTTTCAAGCTTTTCTACCGAACAAATAAATTTTTATCGATATTTATAGAAAAAAAAACTAATAAAGTTGAAAAATTAAAATGTCAGTAAACAGCTCAAAACAAATCTAAATATTTTGAAAATATAATCAAATATATAACACGCCTATATAAACATTCAGTCAAAATTTCAAGTATCTGTGGTAGTTTGTTTTAGAGTTACACCAAAATAAGGAAATCGCTAAAAGTGAAAATCCAATGTTGTAAAAATTTAAATTTCAAATGCTCATAAAAATTTAATTCGAATTTCAGGTGGAATTTTTATTTGTGATAAAGATTGAAAAACTTGTAAGGAATCTTGTATTAAATTTTTAAATCTTAGATTTAAAAAGAAAATTTTTTATGAATTTCTAGCTTAAAATAATTTGTGAATTTTCGTGATTTTTACATATTTTGTCAAAATTCAAACTTTGAATGCTTATAAAAAAAAATTGTGACTATGAATTTATTTTATTTTTCAACTGCTATTGTAACAATATGTTAAGAGCCTTGTATTAAATTTTCAAGCTTTTCTGCCTAACAAATACATTTTTATCGATATTAATTTAAAAAAAACTAATAATGATCGAAAATTTGAAATGCCTATGAATAGTTTAACTTAAGTCGAAATTTTTTGAAAATTGCATGGTGGATAGAATATACTTATATAAACATTAGGTGAAAATTTCATGTATCTATGGTCATTTGTTTTAAAGTTACATCAAAAACCAAAATCGATTTTGTCGAAAAATGAGTGTGCGTGAAATTTCCCGTTTTTCCCTTAATTTTTAGTATGTTTTTCTCAATTATTTAGAAAAGTATTAAGAATTGTTTACTTTTGACCCCCCAAAGTACCAACTAGATTCACTTTCTGATCGAACGAGGTACTGAAGTCAAAAATCGAAGCATTTTTACTGCCCCAAAACGTGATGACAGACACAAAAAAAAAAAAAAAAAAAACACACATCCTGGTAAAATCAATACATTCATCGCTCCGCTCAGAATCTAAAACATTAATATTAGGCAATAAGCATTTTTTGAAGAAAATAAAAAATTAGTACAAATTATTGAAAAATGATAATTTGTATTAATCTTCTTTGAATTTCTCATACCAATGTTGATGCTAAAATTATGTATCACATAATATTAACTTAAGTCATTAAAAAAATATATAATTAATAATAACAAAAGCCAGTGGCGTAGCCAGAATTTTTCTTCTGGTGGTGTAAATAGTATGATTACAGAGAGTTGGTTTAACTATGGTATCTCATAAGTCATAAGCTTAGCATACTGAAAAACTGAATATTGATGTTAAGATTTTCTTTACAGTTCCTGTATGGCTATAAAAATTTGTATTTGCAGTTAGTTTTAGATATTAGAAATTACTATATATACTATATATATATATAAATACTGACTATAAAAAGAGAACAATAATAACACTTTGCAGTACTGAACAATCAGTAAAATTATTAATAATATAGTGGGTAAAAATTAAATTGTGATTCTATACAAATGTTGACTGTGGAAAAAAATCCAATTCAAGCTAAAAAATCTTATATTAATTTTTGATTTTAAAGAATAAATCACAAAAAAATAGTGATGCAAAATTCATGTTTCAGATTTAACATAATGTTATATAATTACCAGAAATATCTTTGATTTTAATTTCTTTGGCTTGTGGAAATTTTTTTTGTAATGACGAATACAAAATATTTTCGCCGCCTTTTAGAGTTGAAACATTATCTGCATATTTTCTTAAAGCATTCTATACAATTAAAAATATAAATATAGTTTAGAAATTGTTAATGATTTGTTCGTCAGTGGTAATAATAAATTAGTTATGTATATTTCACTTACTAAATTTGTACTAAATAATTTTGCACTGCGTCTTGTAATTTGAAACATTTTAACAAGATTTTTTAAAATAACTATGTAGAGAATGCAATGAATCCAGAAACAATTATTTGTTTAAAATTCATTTACTTATTTATATAAATAGATAGTATAATGATTAATAAATTACTAATGTAATGCTAAAATGTAAAAAATGAAATATTTAATAATATTTGAATAGGTAATTTAACTCATAGACAAGAATACAACGCACGGACCACGGCCTCAGACTAAGATAGTAAAATAAGTAAACTAAAGTAACTAAGGTAAGTACTTACTACTTGTCTACTTAGTAAATACGAAACATTCTATGTTTTGAATTTTCTAATTTCTACGACAGAATTGATCTCAGAATAGAGTTATCATCTGTGATTTAAATGATACTAGTATTTAACTGTCATTGGGTGAACGTTATCATAGTTATCAAATTTAAAACGTTGCTGACGTCTGTTTGTTAAATAATTCTATTTTTTTTTTTTTTAATATCAATTTCGTTCCAATGTTCATTGTTATGAACATAAAGTATCAAAATGGCAGTCTGTCATCACGATCATTGAGTCTGACTAGTCTGAGTATATAAAACGTAGTTGTTAGTGTTTTTGTTTTTATCTGCGATCCGCGAAACACGAATTATGATACATATTTGCTGAATAACAGGTAAAATTTGTATGACTGCACCATGTTTATTCAGTTACTTCATTATTTAGTCCATAACTGGTGAGTCAATGCCCTAGACCTTCCGGGTTTGACTAGCACACCTATTATGTAAATGTAGGTCTTGAACTAAATTCCGATTTTTGTTCTATCGTCTAAGGAATTAATTAATATAAACAAATACTGTGGATTACGCTAGTAGGCTGTACAAATCTTCCTCAATTAATATTTATGATTAGGATCTTATTTTTTGCTTGTTAAAGTTATATTAGTCTGAAATTGCTAGGTGTCGTAAAAAAAAGTTCTAATTACCAAATAAAACATAGAGCATTGGATATGATTTTTCTTTAACATATTAATGTCTTTAAATCTGATTCAAATGCATTACCTAAATTTTATTTTATTGATCTATATTTTTAGTATTTACCTTTAATACTAATACATTTATTATACTGGGATGAGTAATCCGAATCCCATGATTATTGTATTACTTAATAGTTTGCATTCATCATGTTTCATTTATTAGTATTAATTAATTTTTAAGAACACTAGTTTGTTATGATTTTACTTTCTCATAAGTTATCAAATATCCTAAGATCTTAAGGAAGTAAATAGAAAGCATGAAACAATTTTAAAACTTGATTTTCTTATCATTTTCTTTTCATTTTATCTAGTGGAATCCATTTAATAGATGATTTAGTTCTAATTAAAACCAAGTTATCATTGTTATGTTTAATATGCATAATTTTAAATTATATAATGTTGAATAATCTTCAAACAAAAATTTGTTGTTTTTTCCTTTAAATTAAATTATGGATGATAAGAAGTATTGTAAGTTGCAATTTTTTGCTGAATTAATATAGTCATCAATAGGTAGTAATGTATACTTTATTGAGAAAATTTCTTGACACACAATAATTTAAAAAACAATTTTTGTGTATAAATATATTTTTTGTATTTAATCTTATTTTGTACTTAATTTTCATTAATATACCTATTAGTTAAGTAAATTTTTGATATCTAAACAAGTAATTAATTCAATTTTCTTTTACTTTTCTCATATATTTATGAGTACTAAATATCAATGAGAAAAGTTGCTCACCATACATCTACCGTGGTTGTAACAGATTTATATGTACCTATAAATATGACTAAAGAAGTATATTTAATTTAAACTCTTGTTACCGTTCAATCAATATTAATAACAATTTATCCTTTAAACTATAGGCTAAAGCTTCAATTTTAACCTATACTATCAAACTAAAATACATTATTGGCTATGAAATATATCTTCTGATGATATTGTAATTGTATGTTTACTTTATTTTCTTCAAAAACTACTAACTATGTATTTATTTTAGTTTATCTGTAAGTGATATACCTAGGCATGTATTGATAAATTATGTTAGTTTATTTAAAACAATTTAACACTTATGAAACATTGTTGTGAAATTACCTATGATAAAATATGGAGATAAAACAAAAACTTATGTTAGTTTGATAATTGATGAATTTGTATTTTTTTTTTAAATTTTTTTGTCATTATGTTGTTATATTGTTCAAAATTCTGTTATTAAGTTTATTTATTCATTGCGTAAAAATTGATTTAGAAAATAACATTTAATTAAGAGCATAGGTTTTACATTGTATAAAATTCTAAAATTTTATATTTAACTGATAATATGTTACAAAATATAATAACAGAAAATTATATATAGGTAATAATATTATTATAAATATTATAGTAAATAGGAAAAGAATATACCTATATTAAAAATTAATATTAATTGTGAAGTGTTTTTAAATAACAAAAATTTTTAATACTGACTTAAATCTTAACTATAAATATAATGAAAGATAATACCTAGTAAGAATTTTCACAGCTAGTCTACAATATTTTTTTTCATGTATATTTCATTTTATTTGGTAAATATCTAATTATGTACGTAATAATTCAGATATACTAAGATAGTTATATCTAAATTAGTTTTCAAATTACCAAGTTGATTTATGAATTAGATTTAAAAATTGCTTCCATTTTACACTTAAACTAATAATTAAAGTGCTAACAATAATTTGTTAATTTGATTATAGAATAAAGTTATTATAAAGACATGAAATGGAACATTTTGAAACAGACGAGCTGGACGATAGTGAAGAAGACACAGTAACAGATTATTCTCAGATGAATACAGCAGCAAATGATGTAAATAGTATTGATTCAACTGATTTTGTGTTGAGAACAATGCCAAGCACTACTCTAGTTCCTACAATCAGCGTTACACCTCATTTAGCATCTGGAAAAAATTATCCAGTCCTTGGTTATTATCTTTAAATTCACCATCATTCAAAATTAAATGTTTTTTCATTTAAATTTATCAATTTTTACAGAGGAAAATATTCAACAACTACATGAAATACATGAGGTTATACAACAAATGCGTGATTCTGCCACGTTAGGATTGACACATGTAATTTAAATTAATACATTTTATTTTTTAGGTTCAAATGTTATTATAGTAAAATAATAAAAAGTAATAATTTTTTTAATTATATAGATGATACATTTTTGTGGAATGAATAATACATTAAGTTCGTCATGTCCTTCATTAAGTAAACCTCATTGCCAGTCTGAATTAGATACTTCCAGCCTAAACTCTTCTCCTACACATACAGATTTATCTTCAACATTTGACTCGATTAGAAAACACAAAACTGGATTTGTTAGACGTAGTATGTTTTATAATACTATTTTATTAAAGTCCTTTAATTAAAATTTTTTTTTTTAAGAAAAATGTTTTAACTGGTTTAATATGGCAAAAAATTGTGCAGATTCCAAAGAAAATGAAATTATTCGGAGAAGAAGTTGGGCAGCATTAGATGACTTAACTAAAAATCACATGCATAGCTTAAAAATTGTAAAACGACATAAGAGGTATTAATGAAGTAACAATCATATTATTTTTTCACTGCTTTAAATGTATCTCTTTTAGTGCAAGCTTAAGCAGTATGGAATCTGAGACAGAAGACCCATTTACAGATAGCACAGCAAATTTATTAAATACTGACAGTACATCATTTCGTCACCAGAAGTCAAATAAAAATGTTAGTCCAATTAGTCGCAGGTTTAGTGGAACTTCTACACACTCGCTTAATGAAACTGATTATCAGGTATGAAATAAAAATGTGTAGCGTCCTCTTAATGTTTTTATCATTATTATTATTATTTGTTAGTTTTTGTTAACTTTTTGTATAATTACATGTATAACAGAATGGTTTTAACAAAATAACAGCCAAACGAGCTGTTGAAACTTGTTTATTACAAGCCAGACTTCCTTTACAAAAATCTGTTTCCACACCTTCAATTATGGGTACACGTGACATTTTAAATAAAGAAAATGTTTCAAATAATGACGTCAATAGTATTCCAATGTAAGTTTATTTTAATCATTTGTATATATTTATTTAGTTCACAAATTTATTTTTTATTTTATAGTTTAAGCACCTATATGTCAGTATTAGATGTTTTTTTTTATTAAATTAGACATTGTATCGTAATATATATTTTTAATTATTAAATTATATTTATGCTTATGTAAATACAATACAATTCGCTTAAAAACCTTTATAATTCAATTTTAAATAGAATTGTGTTAGTTCTCTACTCAAAATATGCTTGATGCTCTTTAAATTAAGTACAATAAAATACCAGTTACAAAAAGGTTGGTACTCAAATTTTTGGTGATATTAGAATCTCAAATGTTAGAGTAAATGGACTTTAAAACTTAACTTGACTCAAAAAAATTAATGCTGAAATCAACTGTTTTCAAAAAGAAATAATACTTAACTATAATTTCTTTTATATGATGGTGTTAAAACGGTTTGAAATTCTTAAACTACATAGTGTGAGTGTTTTAACTTTTAAAACAGTTCGGTTTACATTTTATAAACTGTTTTAATGCCAACATATAAACATAGTATATTTTTCAGTCATTTTTTTAATTTTACATATATATTATTTGATGAAACAAAAAATATAATTGTAAAGACTTAAAATTTATAAACAAGTGATACTTGACTAAATATTTTACCTAAGTATCTATTTTAATACCTATCTTATTAATCTTCTCTAGTCAAAATTAATAATTTTATCTATGTATTAACTACTTTATATTTTAGCTTATACAGCTACTACTAAAAACAAATCTAACATCTTTATTTGATATGCGTATGAATAGTGAAACCATTTAAAAGCAAATGGTGCTTTAAGCGTTGATATTCTAATGATTTAAATTATTATAATATTATAATAATTGTGAATTACTTAATCACAGATTGCACGTATATCGCTTTATTTCAATTGTATAGTTATTACTATTTTTATTTTTATTAAAGTAAATACAAAAATCCTACCCACCATAGAAGTCGTCCTAGTGGTACAGAAGACAGTGAGACTGAAGAAGAAACATTGGATGTAGATAGTACAATGAAACGTTGTTATATTACCCCTTCATCTAATAACACAAATATACCCTTCTACAATTTGTTTTCTGAGTGAGTTAAAAAAAAAAATTATTTGCACTGCACACTTTTCATTTATTTTAGTTAATAATATAACAATTTATTTATTATTATGTTAAATTGCTTTTTTTCATAAAACTTGTTGTAGTATGTCAGATGATCAAAATGCTAAAAGAAGAAAAAGAGGAAGTTTGTTTTTTAGAAAGAAAAAAGATAAATCAAAGAAAATAATTCATTCCTGGATGTCTCCTCCATACAGTAACTTTGAACAGTCATGTGATTGGTGTGCAAAACCTCTAGAAAATAAACCAGCTTTATCTTGTGAAAGTATGAAATTGTTATAATTATTTTAAACTAAGTTAATTTTAATTTTAAATTAATTTCTAGGTTGTTTGATCACAGTTCACCAAAACTCATGTAAAGATCAAGTTTCTGAATGTGTTAAACAAAAATATGGAAAGGTTGGTATTTTCTTAAGAATTATATTTATTTTGATGTACACTAACATAATTTAAGTGAATATTTTTACTTCATATTTTAATAATTTTAATAGAGTAATTTGAGATTTTCATCATCCTCATTTCAACAAAGGTTTTATGGGAAACGCCAAAATAATACTAATCAGTCTTCATCGCCCAACAGGTAAATGCATTATGAATTAATTAAATTTTAAAAATCATATCTATGTCAATATTAAAATATTATTTCTTGCCAAAAATAATATATAATATTAATATTAAAATAAAAAAATGTATAGGATAGGTAATTATAGAATATAATTAAGCATGTAATATTATGTTTAATTTAATCTGTGGTGGGTGTGATCAATTTTACTGAATTAGTAAATAAAATATGTATCCCTGTTGGGAAAACTTCAAAATTATATAATATAATGCATAATGCCAAAATTGAATAATTGTGATGAGTGAATACATTTAAGTTTGAGATAATAAGTATAACTAGGAATATGCTATACTTTTTGTTTTAAATTTAATTTTTTTATTGTTTTACTAGATAATTAAATAATATATTTATTGTGTTATTAAGGTATACTCTTTTATAACAAAATATTTATTCGAAAAGAAAAATCTATGTTGATTAAGCAACAATAACTAAATAGTATATAATAACATACAATTATCATTTGAATATAATCACTATTAGTTAGCTAAATATTATCATAACTTGAAACAGAATTTCTGACATGCCCTATTTATAACATAGATAATATTAAGAGGATGTGATACTGGCATGTGTTGTCTCCGTCTTACAAATGTGTAACATAGCAAGTTTTACACTCAATAAACAAGTGTAGTCCTGTTAGTTTAAAATTTAGAGTGAATAGACCTATCATAAAAATTAAATGGTAACATTATTATTGAGGGCTTCTCATAGGCTGTTTTTAAGTGAGTTATGAGTATTTTAAGATATACTAACAGTTTACAATTTTAAAATACTCATAACTCGCTTTAAAATTTAAATATAATGAAAAGCCTATGAGAAGCCCTCAATAATAATGTTACTTTTATTTTTTATAAGAGGCCAATTCACTCTAAATTGTAAACTCACGAAGCTAAACGTATTTTGCTGAGTGTAAAATTTTGATATGATACGCACTTGTTAGACGGTAAGACGGAGACAACACATGCAGGTATAACATCCTCTTAAATATGTATGTATATTCCACATGTCTGTTTATCTATTCATGTCATAACAATATTCAGAAATTGACGACATGTCTAGACATACTTACATTTTAGATACTGAGTGTAGTGTATGAATGTGTTGATTTTATATTGATGTGTTTTTTTTTTGTCCTTCATTAACATTTGGGATAGTTAAAATGCTCCAATGCTTGAAATCAGCATCTTTTCTGATATAAAAGTAAATCTAGGTAATAATTTTAAACATTAAAATCGAAAATTACTGTTAATTTTTAATAAATTGAAAAACAAAAATTATTATTACCAAAAACCAATATCTAAAAAAATGGATTCTATTTTTTTGGTGTGTCTCAAACCAATATTTTGAGGAGCTATATCTCGCAAGCCTATCAACAAAAAATAAAAATGTTAACTCTTAAATTCATGAAAAAAATGGTTTTATTAATTCATGATATTTTTATTATCTGTTACCATTTGAAAATCAAAAGTTGATAGTGGTTTCACCAAAAAATATAGAGGTTAAACAAATGTTAATATTATAAAATTTTAGAAAGACATAATCCTAGAAGTTTAAAAAAAAAAATCAAAAAAAGTTAATACTTTTTGAGATAATTAGTATACCCACTTAAATGGATCACTCTGTATATTAAAAATATAATGACATTTTCAAATGCAATTTTTTGAAAAAAATGAATTTAACCTATTGTAGTGCTAATGCCTAATAATGGAATTAATTATTACTGTTATCACATTAATATCATATAATGTATCTACTTAGTAGTAGGCTCAGTACCGTTTTTTGTCTACAACGATTTTATATAATTGAATTAAAATTTAACACATCTATTGCAATGACTCTCTAGATACCTAGTATAAAGCAAAATATATCCATTGATTCAATTTTTTTCAAGATAAACTCCTAATATCTATGCAGATAAATACAAAAACATTATCATAAAATGTGTTTTATAGAATTGATAAGTAATCTACAAATTAATAAACTATACTTTATATTATAAGTAGGTATTTAATAAAAATTGTTTATTATGATATTTTAATTGTGGTAATGCCTAAATTATCTCATATTCAATATTGAATTTAGTACTATTTATTTTTTGGAAGATTAATACATTAAATATTAAGCAACTTCTTATTAATTAGTATAGTTTTATACAATTGATTATTCTCATATCAGTTAAAAAGAAAATACCATATAAATTTGACAAAGTATTGCAATATTTCAACTATCTAACTAGAGCAGTTTACTTTTTAGTTTTTGTATTATAATATAACTTATTTGAAGTATGGCTTAGTTAATTAGAAAAGTGTTTTTTCTTTTTTTCAATTAAATATAACTATAATATTTATTTTTTTGGTCCAGTGGTGGATCCGTAGTGTATTGAAAGCGGTACTTAATTAAAGTATTTAAAGTGTCATATTTGAAAGTAATATAATTAATGAATGAATGACTATTTTTAGAGTTTAGTTTAAAATAAAAATCTGTAGTATAGCTTTTTACTACATGTACAAACACTGAAAGAATTAAGGGGATTGAATATTGAAACATAGTTACTATATTATATCTGACTCTGTTTTGGCCACCACTACAGATTAACTCTGGAGTATTTTGAGTTGCTATTAAATATTTTTTATAATAATATGTTAATCTATCTGGTAATTATATATATTAAATAGAATTTTTTCATAAATATTAAAATGTTTTAATATAATCTATACTACATAATAAATAAATAGAACTAGCCTCACCCTATTTAAAAATTGTAGGCAAATAAAACCTAATCAAATGTTTAAATGTATCAGCATTTATAATTACATATTAAAAGTGCAACAATTATTACCTAAATTTGGATTTTAGACGACCTTCAACTAGATGCTAAACATCATAGAAAATGTATCTTAACAAAATAAACATACATTTTTGCGTTTTAGAGATATTCAATTTATTTATGTTTGATGTAAAATTATAAATTATAATCTTATATTTGCATGGCTTTAAATTTATATAACATCAAATATTAACATTTGAAAAACACATTTTTACTATTTTCATTCATTGTATTTTAATTCATGTTTGAATTTGATATTTATAATTATAGTAGAGGGCAGAGGCTAAATAATTTATATTGGTTTTTATTAAATTTGAATTATAGAGTATGTAAATTTGTATATATTGTAGATATGATAATTTTAATAATTGAAAAAATTTTCCTCAATTGTTTTTGTGTGCATAAATTTTTTTTCACCTATCCGTTCTCAGGAAATTTATGGTGCAGTTTTACTCTCCTTGGAAAGTGGTAGCAACCAAATTAGGTGTGAAGTAAGTTTCCCCCGCAACACAATATACTGATCTACTGTAATTGCAACCCCTTTTTTATGTGCATTTTGAATAATTCTTTTGGCTCTATGTTATTGTGAATTAAATTGTTTTGTTTGATTTTTACTTAAAATAAATATTAATCTTAATAACTTTTTTTATTTTATCTCATAAACAAATCCAAATAGTAAATAATTAAACAGATTTTGTATAAAATATACAAATTACATTTTGAACCATTTAGTATTTTGTTGTCATCTAGATGTGGACTAAGGTAGATTTAGGTTGAAATTTAAGTTGATTATATATTTCCTACTATTAATATTTTATGGTGTTGTATACCTTAATATTATATACAATGTTTTTCTTCTTTTGCTAGACGAAGGATCATTTTTCTTACTTTCTTGTTAACTTTTTACTAAGTTGTATGTACAGTTATGTAAGCAGACTTACAATTTAATTTTTAGATATTAATCTGAGAAATTTCTAAAAAGCTGGAAAAAAATTTTTAGAATTACTTTGTTGTAATTACTCTAAAACACATTTTGTGGATATGCATAACAGGTTGTGTATTTTAAAGTATAAATGATGTGTATTTTGGTATCTTATAGTTAAGAGAATGTAACACTAGCATTTGTTTCCATCTTACTTGGGATACCAAATTTGTGCCCAGCATATCATTTGTAGTTTTTTTAATTAAAAAATTAGGATGAATTGACCTCTTATGAAACTTGACGTTAAGGACACTACCTGTGTTAGTATATGTTTTTTACAATAGTTCAATTTTTTAGCAAGTTTTACGTATATAATATACCATTAATAAAAAATGCTTAACTTGCTTAAAAATTGAATCACCATACAAAAACCCACACACAAACACCTAGTCATAAGGTTTTTTAAGAGTTTGGTTCACTTTCACGTTTAAGCTAACAAAGCTACATGTGATCTGATGGAGATGGTGAAACAAATGCCATTTTGTTACATCCCTCTCAAGTCTAAATGTTTTGAAGTCCATCCAAGAATATATATATATTTTTTTTTAATTAATCATTTTATTTTTCTTAAACCTATTGATTTTATGCTATTGTTTATGTAATTTGTTTTATGAATCTAATATTAATTTCTTATATTACTTTTCGTTTATAATAAGCACATAATATTTATTTAATCATGAAAATAGACAAAAGTTAACTATCAATATTGATGAACTGTACAGACAAATGATAAATAAATACAAATTTGCTTTAAACTAATAAAGTTAATCGGAAATTTTTGTAGTAATTAATAAACATAATTAATTATAAAATATTTCAATTCATCGCCTTACTATGGTTATTATATTGTATTTCTACTATTTCTAAAGAAGTAATGATAACAAAAAACTGTTATGCATGTTATTTTATCTACTGCTTTGTGTAGATCATATACTTGGAATTTGTGCTACTACCTTAAAATAAATAATTATAAAACTAAAAAAGATTCTGAGCAATGTAAATGTAAGTTAAAACGGCATTAAATAATTTTATCAATTACTATTACAATTAACCGCCATTTTATCTAAATATAATCATAAAAATTATTTTTAATTGATAGATTTATGTGATATTAAATTTATTTTTATATAATTACGATGATAATTTATTAATTTTACTTCATCATAAATTTATCAGAAAATTCTATCTATTTACAGAAATGGGATATTGGTTCCACTCGTTTTGAGGTTAGATGGTAGTGTATTATTAAATATATTTGTTAAAATGATACATAGTGAAAATATTCTGTTTACAATTGTTTTCAATTACTTTTAAAATGTAAGCATAAAACGTAAAAGTAAATTTTCATTTATTTTTTTTAAATTAATTTTGCCCCCCCCCCTTCCCTATAAAAATTTCTGAGGAAGCCCATTTTGTATCTTTAGTGTTTAAATTATTAGTTATAAGTAAAATATAACCCTCGATCAGTGACCGCTATACAATAAGTAGGTAGTTGGTACCAAATAAATATTTTTTCGTTTTTATTTATTTAAAATAGCATATTTACAATCTATACAGACAAGGTATAATGAGTATGATTGGTATGGAATAACAGTAAAAATAATAAAATGTTCTTTGCTTTGCTCAGAATCTATTTTTATAATATATTTTTTAATTTTTAATTTATTTTTAGAACTTCTCAAATAACTTAAATTTGTTCTTTCGATTTCATAAAGTTATTTAAGTTAATGCAGATCATAATATATTAAATGATTATTATTATTGCTTTTTCTACATTTAACATAGAATAGAGAATGCCACTTAAGAATTTCTTGAGGACACCACATCTGCATATTATGTTGTCTTCATCTTACAAGTGCATAACAGAAAATTTTACGCTGAGCAGCTCACATTTAGCTCCTTTAGTTTAAAGTTTAGAGTGAATTGGGCTCTTCTAAAAATTAAAGATAACATTATTATCTAGGTTTTCACATAGGCATTTTATTATATTTTAATTTTAAAGCAAGTTATGAGTATTTTTAAAATTGTAAATTGTTTGAATATCTTAAAATACCCATAACTCGCTTTAAAATTAAAATATAATAAAAAGCCTCTGTGAAAACCTAGATAATAACATTACCTTTAATTTTTATAAGAGGTAAATTCACTCTCAACTCTAAACTAATTGAGCTAAATGTAAATTGCTGAGCGTAAAATTTGCTGTTACTCACTTATAAGACGGAAACAAGACATAGATTTATGGCGTCCTCTTAACTAAAATCCATTACCCTTTTAAATTTGTATAATGTATAGAATATTAATTATTAGAAATAACAGCCATTATATTTAGTTTGTTTATGCGCTAAATTTTATATGATTATGCCTTTAACATATGGTAAATAATTATATATTCATATATAGTAAAATGTATTTTAGTAGTATTAATCGTAACCTTTATATCCTGTGTGTATGTTACTCATCCATTTTCATATGGAATTTTAAATTTTTTATATTAAGTACAATTTGCTATATATTTTTAACTAATAAAAATTATATTTAATTTTAGCCATTCGGAAGATAAAGATGATGGTCATAGTCATTCGCAAGATGGTGTAGTGTAAGTAAAAAAATAATAATTTATCTCATAGATGTTCAGTATACTCTTAATTTTTGAATATAAAATAGTTTATAGGTGTCTAAAGTGTTATGTTGAAAGTAATTTTCCAAGAAAGTGTTTAATCATTAATGTTAGGGACACTATACTTTATCGAGCAAGAGAACACTAAACGACCCAACAAAAATGTTTCTACTGTGTATCCCCAGTCCCCACACAACATTCTGCCTTGGCAGAAGCAGTCTCAATGGCAGGGAGTCTCTTGGGGGGATGCGTAGAGTTAGTGTGTTCTCTTACTGAACTGAGTATAGGTAAATTTATTATTTATTACATTCTACATCTTAAACAATTTCATTATATTTAAAAAAATATATATGAAATAAAAGTTACTTAATATTCAATGATAATTAATTATGAAACATATGTGTACTTAATTACATGTATATATTTATATATATATATATCTATAATATATTTACATATAAATTATATTGCATAGATTTAATATAGTTAAATTGTTTTAACCTATTGTTGGTATTAATGTTAGTGCTTCGCTACTATTAAATTTATATTAAGAATCATTTCTATGTATAATATTAAACAATAGATATAAGATTTTAAATTACATAATATGCCTTTTATTAAAATTATATGATACCAACAAAATTTAAAAAAAATAGTTTAACATTTATCTGTGAATACAATAGCTGATCACAGGCCACTGACCTTATTATGTTTGCACATCTTCATAATAATGGTCTAACTATATTATAATTTGTAATAATCAGTCATCATTTTCATTTATTTTAACAGGATTTGCTGAATTGTATCATAAAAGTTTAAAAAAGAGTACTGTGATTTATTTAATTTTATAAAATCATTTTATGTATTTTTTTTTTTTATCATTAAAACTTTGTTTTTAATTTCTTAAATAGATATTTTGAATGATATTGACTTCAAGTAATCTAATTTTGATAGGATATAACTAAAGAAACACTTTTAGCTTTGTTGCATTACTTTAAAGTTTTTTTTAAATATTATACAGAGACATAAAGGAAGGTTAACATTAACAAAATGTTATGTTGCTTATCATTATTCCTCTATGTTATATATTAAAAATTTTTGTTAAAATATGAATTTCTCATTTATCTATATTTTTATATAAGTTTTTTTTTTTTAGATACTCGGATGAAGTTTCCTTGGTTCAATTTGAATTTTTAAATGAAAGTAAGCACCTAACTATTAATGATATACAATTACCTAATAATAGTATTTATACTCTGTGATAATTACCATACAAATTAAAAATATCTATAATAATAGTAATAAACCCAATATCCCAAACCTGCATTTTAAAATAGCTTGAAATTAAAATATCCAATTATACATACCAAAAATCAATTTTAGTATTGACTAAAAAAAATAATACTTTTTCTTCCGAGAAGTTACTAATATTTTGAAAAAAATTCTGATGATGATGGTAAATTGAGACTGTAATCTATATCTCATCGATTAATCATTCATATTATAAATTATTTATTGACACCGAATATGTTAGATCAAATATTGATTGACGGGAGAAATAAAAATTGGATCTATATGCACCACCATTTGTATAGTAATTTATTTTATGCAAAATGGAAATGAAAAAGTTAACCTAAGTTTATATGAAATTTGGTTTACTAACACTCAACATTTAATTCCAAATTTGATAGTTAGCACCTGAAGTGTGTTAAGAGTATTAAGTGACTCACATATTAAGTGATAAATTGTGTGCATCCCTATCTTTAAAAATGTGGCAATTAATTGCCTAGTGTCTGAGCCATTTTAATAACAGTTTTAAATATTCTAACTAAAGTTAAGAACTCAAAATCCAAATCAATTATTCTGGTTCCAACCCCTACTTAATATTTTGTATTTGTTTTTGTTGAAAAGATCATATAACAGCTCATGATTTAGAAACTGATCCAGCATTGGGATTACACGAAGAACAACCTGATTCATGGACACCTACTGTTACCAAAGAAGTAATTAAAAATTTTGTAAATTTTTTTAATAACATTAATTATGATTTTGTCTTATAGACTGTGAAAAGTTTGAAAGATAATAATAATGAAATAAAACGCCAAGAACATATTTATGAATTTATATTAACAGAAAAACATCATTGCCTTACTTTAAAAGTCATGCAGAAAGTAATTTCAAACAGATTATTCTATTATAGTATGTTTTAATATTAAATAAATCAATTTGTTATAGATATTTGTTGATGGTTTACAAAAGCATTTCCAACTCGGCGATAAAGTTTATCGTATGTTCCCTAGATTAGCTGAGCTTACAGAAATTCACATTCGATTTTTAGAAAAGTTAAAAGAAAAACAACGTTTAGCAGCTATCTATAATAATGGTATTGTAGATTCCATCGCAGATTTACTATTAGATCAATTTTCAAATATAAATGCTCAACGTTTAAAGAGCTCTTATGGAGAATTCTGCTCACGACATAGGGATGCATTGGATGTTTATAAAGTTTTAGAAAAAGATCCAGCTTTTTTTAATTTTATGAAACACTGTCAGGTTAGTGAATTCAAAAATTGCATGATTTTAATAACTCCTGGTCTACAAATTGATTATATTTGCTTTAGGCCAATCCCTTGTTGAAAAAAAAAGGTATTCCTGAGTGTGTATTGTTTGTCACTCAAAGATTAACTAAGTATCCATTACTCATTGAACCTCTTATAAAAACTTCAAAAAAAAACAAAGTTGAAAGTGAAAAACTTTCTAGAGCATTAGCTATGGTTAAAGTAAGTTGAATGCTTAATTACATGTTGGTTAAATTAATTGATTTTATAAATGGTATTTATCTAGGAGATCTTGGTGGAAGTAGACTCTCAAGTAGCTGAAAAAGAAAAAGAAGATAGAAAACTTGAAATATATAATCGGATGGAAGCTAAGTCTTACACTAATTTTAGAGGACGTAAATTTAAAAAATCTGATTTATTGTCTGAGAATAGAAGACTGAGGTGAGTTTTGTTTTAAAAATATTTTTTATTGTTTTATGATAAAATTAAGGAATATATCATATAGATATCCCTAATTTCATTAAATAATTAAACTATTTAAACTACATTGTTTTCATAAGATTTTAAATATCATGATTACAATTAAATTTATCAATAAATACACTTCTAATGAAAAAGCTTAGATATTTTATTTATGATATATTTAAAACAAAATATTTTCCTTTAAATTAAAAGTCTGGTTTTATTTTTAACTTGGAATAGAATGAACAAATTAATAGTTATACTATGAAGAGTTCTTATAAAATAATTTTCAAAAGTTTCTTACAGAACCTTGATAGATCAGAATTTAATTAAAAAAGAAATGAAGAAGACAATGTTCTCCAACTTATATTTGTTTTCAAGGGAAATAAAGATAGTCATCACTTATCACATTTTATAGTTCTATTTTAATTTTAATTTTATATGATATTGTAGTAGAGTAAAATTAGGATTAATAATTGATCTTCTGTTATGTATTTTATATTATTGTAGTAAAAATATTAATAACTATAATCTATTTACAATAAGGATCTTCTCAGTTACTATTATTTATCAATGAGTCTAGGAAACGCTTGTATATTGAACCTAAAGGCTTAAAGTCTACCCTTTGTAGACTCCTTTCTACGTACAAGTCAGCTGCTGCTTTTTAACCCTAGTAGAGCATTATAAAATACATTTGAATTAATATAAAATTAAATTTATTATGAGTTTTCTCAATTGTCATAGCATTTGCACATTTTATTGAGTAAATATTAGTAAATAGTACCTATTACATATTATGTAATTATTATTGTAATTTTAGATATTAAATTTTTTTAAATCGATGAATTGGAATGATTACAATTGTTATGCAATTAATATTTTTTTTGATGTATTAAAGTTTAACAAAATTATGTATAACTTAAAGTATCTATGTTTAAAAAAATGAACTTAAATAATAAACCCCAACAATGTTTGTTCATTATTATTCTAATGTTTTTTTTTATATTATAAGTGTTGATTAAATGTAAATAATATTATGTAGTATACATGTTATTAAAGTAATATATTTTCTTAGATTTGAAGGGACAGCCTGGCTTATGCAACGTCATGCTAAAACACAAATGGTAATGGTTAATGTAATTGTTATGACCGATGTGCTATTTTTTATAGTTGAAAATAATCACAAGTATAACTTTTTTATGCCTGAAAGCAATAAAGAAAAAGAAACTAAAGTAATTTTTTTTGTTAAAAAGTTAAAATTGTTTATAATTCATCATGTTGTTTTTAAATATATAGGTTTTAAAACCAGTTGCTGGTGTAGTATCATTGCAAAAACTCTTAGTCAGGGTTAAAGCTGGAAATGATACTAAAGGTATTTATTTAATATCTTCTAATACAGCCGAACCAGAAATGTTTGAACTTAAAGTTCATAAACCTAAAGACATTCAAGTATGGATACAATCTATTCGTTCAGCTGTGAATGAATGTCCTGAAGAAGAAGACAATGGACATGTAACCTTCAGTTTTGAAGAAAGACAAAGGCAATTGGAAACTAAGAAAAACAATATAAGAGACATTGTTGGTATGTATCATCTTATTATTTAATATTTATATTACATTTTAGAGCTATATTGTGTTTTTTAATTTTTTATGTATAATTCAATGTATAGGAATATTGAGGCAAAAAGATGTGGAGCAAGCTCTGATTTTAGAAGAAAAAATGGGATTACAGCTAAAGCTTTTAGCATCTGCTGGAGTAGAAACATTACCAATTGAAACTCCATCATATTCTCATTTAGTTACAGAGCATCAAGATTCAGAAAAGATACGTAAAGAAGTGATGAATGCTATTCAGGTAAATTAAATATTATTTATATTATTAAGTATTTATTTCACTGAGTCTGGACTAAAATATGTATTTCTTAATTCTTGTATAAAATTCTAAATTAAACTTTGTGACTTATTCTTAACGTAATTTTAAACAAAATTCCTCTGCTATTATTTATAATATTATGTAATTGGAAAAATTAGCTAAGTTTATGAAACATTATATTGTTATATTTTAATATTGTAAAAACGCTTTTTTACTTGCGATTTTCTGTTTTCTCTCTTATAATTCTTTTATACTTGTTAAATGTATAAAATCATTAATTTTTAGTGCTGTTTTTTACTTTAATCATAAATCTGCTATTGATTAGTTATTATTATTATATTAAGGTAATACTATAGACTACAATATGAACTCACTTCCCTTCCGCTCAGCCATTAGCTTGGAAATGACCAATTTATTTTATTTTAAATTGTAATTTTTTTTTAGTAAAAAATTTTAGTTGGGAATAAATATATTGTTATTATCTATGTTTTTTTTGTTTTAAAATGTTTGGTTTATGTTTTCAGAAAGTCAATGAACTTGCTTGTTCATTGTATGCTTCTGGTACCAATTTGTCTCGTAGTGCAAGTTCTGTAGGTGAACATCAAAGTGTAACATATGTTTCACCAACATTACCTAAAAGAGCTGAAACATTTGGCGGATTTGATAATTCATTATCATCACCAAAAAGTAATTACAAACATAACGAGACTCACTTGTATATTCATTATTTATTTATTATAAATATTTATATTTAGATGCTCTAAGAAAATTACCAAAAGTTTTGGATAGTAATGAAAATAGTGTGGAATCTAGTAATTCTAGTCCGATGGGTACTCCAAATTCCACTCGTAAAGATTCCAAAATGGTAAAAATAGATCTTAAATCAAAATCATGATGTTTATTCATTTAAAAAAATGTACGTATTAATATAGAGAGATATCAATCTTACCTGGAAAGAAAATTGTAGTACTAGCTCATCTCAAAGTGCCACTACAATACAATCATCCAGCGAGTTCCCAACATTATTAGCACTGGGAAAAGAACAACAAGCTACTGCAATGGAATTAACACATCATATTTATACTTTATCTTCCATTATTTCACAACAAATGACTAATATTGATAGGTAAATATATTGTCATTTATAAATATTTAGGTTCTGTATTATAAACCATATTTTTCGTTTTATACCAGAATTAATTTTATGTAGTTCATTTTTATGTGTGATATTAGATGTTCAATCCAACTAGTTTATAAAATTTACCTTTAATTTTGTAATTAAGTTTATGGATGTTATAAATGAAATGACTACTAAAGAAAATTAGATAACAATTATATATATTGTATGACAAAAATAAAAAAACAAAAGGTTATAAAAATAATCAGCATTCAGAGGACCAAGCATTCATTTTTTCCATTTTACACATGTAAGACATAGCAAATTTGCATTTATTAGTTTCAATAGTGTACTGTTAGTTTTCATATTAGAATAAATCAACCTATTAAACAAATTAAAGGTAAGATTATTATATAAAGCATAGTCACATAGTCTTTTATAAATATTTTTATTTTTGTTAAACTGTACATTTTAAAATGATTATAATTTACTTAAAAATAATAATATCAGTTAAAGTCTATGTGGGGCCTTAGATAATAATCTTACCTTAAAATATTACGATTAGTAAATTCACTCTAATATCAAAACTAACTGCACACTATTGAAATCAGTGAACAAAAATTTGCTGTTTTGTATGTTTGTAAGACTGAGATAACTAACGTATAGTTTCATGTAACGTTCTCTTAAAACTAACCTGTTTTTTTTGTTTTTTTTTTTTCATTGACAATATATTTTGAAAATGTAACTTCTATTAATATCCATTTAGACAAAAGCCTATAGAAATGTTTACATTTCATATATTATTGTACATTATAATTCATTTTTATGATGAGTATGAGGTCAGTGGTGTTCAATATTTAAAAAAGAAAAGAAAATCAGTACAATATAATATTCAAATATTTATCAATGTTGAATTTTTTCTAAATTATAATTGTTGTCAATGCTTAGGTTACTAATATTATTATTATGGTTTATTAAACCTTGCCCATTAGTTATAATGATTTAAATTAAATGTATTGTTGTTATGGAATATAAAAGGGGTGATTGTAGAATGTTGAAAATCAAAAATAATTGGTTGAACAAATTGTTTTTAAGTCTTCAAGCTGAGTTAGCTGCTTACAAGTCTCAGAATCTCCTGGAAGACCCAACAGTAAACAGTTCAAACATGAGTTCTACTTCCTGTTTAAAAGATAAAAGGCCAGTTTATAGGCATAATCATCAATTGGAGGAACTACGTAATCTACAAGATAAGTTAACACATGAAAAAGAGTCTTGGATAAGAGAACGGGATTCCGAGATTAAGGATTTGGAAGAAAAAAGAGAACAATTGCTTAGATTACAGGTTAGTTTTAAAATTTAAAATAAACTGTTATTAGAAGCGTGCGCACTTTATTACTTTAATTAACAATAATCTATACATTACTTTTTAGTCCTGCTGGTATTTCTATTTAAACCTAATATGCAATATTATAAATTTGGTAGTTGATTTTCTGAAATTTAAATAATATCAATAATAAACTCTAATTTCAATTGTTTTTAGGAACAAGTACGATTAGAACAAACTGATGTAACTCAGCAACGAGAGCAGCTTTACCTTAAATTACAAATGTTAACCAATCAAGGTATTATTGTGTCACCTAATATGCAGCTACCACCTGTATCACCAAATCAACAGATGCAAAATCAATCTCTCTCTGATAGTGTAACTCAGCCATTGTCTCATTCAGAATCTGTGCGTAGTAAAAGAACCGATTCTCTGAAATGGAAACAGCATAATACTCTACCTTCAGCCACTTCCTCGTCTACATTACCTATTAACTTGATTAGTGCTACTAACCAACAAAAGGTAAGGAATATATTTATTTTAAAATAGAAAAATTACGTAAAATTCCCATGTGATCTATATTTTTATTTTATTTTTTAACTTTGTTTAGGTAGCTTCCAAAGTTCAAATAAAACAGAAATTACCATTTAAATTAGCTACTAAATTGGGTAACAATAATTCAAGTTCTACATCTGATACCATACCCAGTACCATAACTTCACCTTCTCAATCATCAAATGCTTTTCAACAACTTTTACCATTAAAGTTGTGTGAGAGTGCCAAAAACCCAATGAACCCTATTCAAGGCAGTTCTATTGAAATGCTATCGCCATCAAGTCAACTAGGCCCTAGTCATTCACGTACAGGATCTAGTCCAGCAATGATGCAAAGTGCTCAGGTATTTAGAATATATTTGCAGAAAAAATATGTATATATATAAGTTATGATTAAAAGTTTGACCATAAATATCCGTTCTATCATAATTGCCATTAATAATTTTAACATTTATTTTCATGAATATTATAAAATCATAAATGTTGACAAAAAATTTACTTTGAGATAAAGAATGTCTGAGTGTTGGTTTTATGATATAAGCTACTTACCAAATGAATTTTCTGCAGAACTGATTTTGTGATGTTAGGTTTCACTATTAGGGGAATTGACCAGTTATCAAACTTAATTGAATAAAATTATCAATTTATGTACATTTGGTTTTTAAAACATTTTAAATTTTTAAGCGAGTAATGTTTTTAAGATATTGCAATTTAAATATATTTATAACTTGCTTGAATATTAAAATTAAAAATATCTAAATTAAATACACAAAATTGATGTTGTTCAACAGTGAACTCAAATTTGTTATGTTATACATTTATAACTTGGAAAAAACACATTTGGGTATGGCATTTTCTTAATGTACAAAAATAAGAATTTATAGATAATTCTTATGAATAGTAAAAATATTAAATTAAAAATGAATAATTAATCAAACAATGATTTTTATTTAATTAAATATTTGAGTAGATAAATTAGTGTTGAAAACTTATTATTTAAAATTTGAATACCAGAATTTCTTAATGCAATAACACAACATTATTATGGTTCTATAATTGATATTTATCTTTGTAACTTTGTGTCTCTTACAATTATTTTTCATTCCTAATATTTAGATAATAGAAGGAAAACAATCTGGTAATAAACCTGGCAGAACAAACACATATCCAAAATTGCCTGAAAAATTTCGCATTCGAAGTCCAGAGTCAAAACAGTCCAAAACACAGACTACACAAAATAGTGGCAGCATTAATAACACCAATGCTACCTCCACTACTGAAGAAGAAGTGATATTCTTCTGATTGTAACATTTTTCTATATCTTAAACATTTTCATTACTAGTGGATCTCTTTGTTTATAATGAGTAAGACAAACTACTATGGACATTCTTGGACAATAATTTTAATAATCCTAATAACATTCTCCAGATATTATCTACATTTCCCATTCCACTATCTAACTTATAAGTTTTTTAAAATCCTAGAACATCTCACATTTTTTTCCCCACAATATATAATATTCTAATCAATGGTATTAAATATTAGTAGAATTCAAATTTCCAATGATTTTTTTTAAATATTATATACATAGCATATATATTTTTGTCATTGGTATTCAGTTGTTACAATATGTCTTTCCTATTGCATTTGTTTTTTTTTTCCAAAATGTTTATCGATTTTTTTCTCTGTGATTTTTTTTGTCTAAAATTATTTATTTTATTTCTTGTAGTTATCTATTTGAAATCCTTAAATTTAAGGCTATTGGTAATGTTGTTTAAGCTTTACCATGTGTTATTTTTTTTTTATACATAATGTTTTATATTTCTACTTCTATTTATATACTATTATTATTATTATGTTTTTTTATTTGGGAAAGTCCTTCTTTTAGGTGGCCTAAGCAATAATTGATGACTAAGACTTTCAAACTTCGCCTATATGTTGCCTAACATAACTAGGGCTGTGATGCACCTTTATTTTGTGGTTAAATTTATATAGTATTTTTTTTATTAATAATATTACCTAGCAATAATCAGTGATAACAGTTACTTAAGTGATGAAAAACAACTACTAAAATTTAATAGACAAATAGTAACTTAACTAGTAGATTTTTTTTAATTTTGCTAAAATTTGCATGTTTTATCATCATTTAAGAAACTGTTTTATACTAACAATGTGTCTTATATGCAATACTTATTTTCAATGTGATTAATTATAAAATATTGTTCTGGTAAATTTTATATAATTATTATTTTAATATTATAGTTCAAAAAGATATGTAGGTACTTATGTTTTGTAAATATCACCAAATCTTCAGGCTTATTTGAACCATTCTTAGTAAAAATTTTTATTATTTTTATTTTTATTCTTTGTTTAAACCATAATTTTGTTAATGACACCAGTGCTCGGTTATTATTATTATCATTTAACCGGTTTTATTTACTTTTTACTGTGTTTAAATCATGTTAAGCCTAATTTCACAGTATTATATAACTTGTACGACCAAAACTATGTTTTTTTTTTTGTTGCTCCTAGATTTTTGAATCTTTTATTTGTTATTATTATTACAAATATTTTTTTATTTTTGTAATAATACCTATATCAATCATCTTGGTTTATTAATAGTTATTTTTAATACGTTTTTACAAGCTCATTGTATTTTGTATGACGATACCTACCTTATATATTTATAATAATATATTATTATCATCATTATTATTTTTATTTTTATTATTGTATTGTATTACAGGTTATAATTTATTATATATTTATATAATATAAACATTCATATTTATAAATGATAATTAAAGAAAATATATATTGAACTTTTAATTGTGGTTGGTGTTTAAAAAAAAAATATTATGACATTTTAAATTTTATTTTTATATTTATAAATTTGATTCAGAAAATCAATCATGATTTACAATAATACTCCTGGTGTAATATGGTGATTTTATTTGAATTCTGAAATTTAATTTTTGTGTTACTTACATGATTTAGATCGGCCATGATTTGTTGATTTGTTCTCAAACATGTCTCATAAAATATTATCAACAAATGCTGTAAAAAAATAATCATAAATACCTTTTCATTTTTCAATGCAGTAATGTCTTTAAAATTATTTTTTTAATGCCTAAAACTTAACAATACGAGTGATAGGAAAACAGTGGTTTATCTTTAATTCAACATTTTAATTAAGTTAACAATATTACAAAAACAAAACACCAAACTTAGACACGCACAATAAAAATTCAGTTAGTATACTTGAAATAAATGTGATCCCATTGTATTCCAGATGTTATTGGTTTAAGTTTCGGTTAGTTAAACACATCCGATAATCACAATATAAATCTAAACACTATTACATTAATTTATAAAATAGTATAAAACAATTGTTATTTGATCCAAATGAAAAATATCTAACCAAAAGCTTTTAGAGCAAATATTATGAAAACAATATTTATATTTTTTAAATTCACATTGAATCTCGTACAATGTACTAAAATATGCACTAAACCTACCTGATAATTAAAAAAAAAGAAAATGCAAAACTGCAAAATTAAAGTTTCACCTTTGAAATATCTTTTAGATTTAGATGAAACAAATTACGAACTTGAATTGTATTTTCTTAGAACAATCAAAAAAAATATACTTTGCATTGAGATCCAGGCCCTGTTGATGAATATAAGAAATCTCGTTGGCAGTAGTTATTGGGAACCTTTTGCTCAAAACTAACAAAAAATTGCCATGTCGTTCGCGTGTATGAAAAAGTCAACACATGCACAAACGTCTTAAGCAACGTGCTCTTAACAAGAGACGCTACACTCAAATATATTTTCTTTGACTAATTCTAGACATTTTATTTACAGTCTTTTTTTCTTTTCTTTTCTTTTTTTTTTAAATGCAATCTACAATCTATACCCATTTGGCACAGCAAGTAGTTGTGAAACAGGTTAGTTATATACAATTTATTAAAAAAATACATCACATCCTTAATAACATTTATACATAAAACGTGACATTTTTTGGGAAAGCAGCCACCCATTAGTAACACTTCCATTTGCTATATTTCATTATTTTTATTTTTTTATATTTTCCGTTCTTTTTTTTTTCAATTAATATTAGGTGCCAAAAGATCACAACACCATTTATGTACAACCTATACAATATAACTAGTATAATAAGTGAATTTGATGCAAGAATCAATTATTTATTGACAGGCACAGCAGTGCCACCCGACCAGGTAGGTACTTTTTAGGTTAGGTAATATATTATATAAACAATAGTTTTTATTTTTTTTTATGTCGAGTGTTACTGCTACTCATCTCACGCACTCATAACCATCGTAATTTCAGTTTAAATGCTTATATTGTAAATATTATTACAGATTGTGTATTTTCTAATAAATGTTTAAAAAAAAAAATTTTTTTTGAATAGGTCTTTAGATCACTAGCTGTCTTACGAATTTTCTGCGTAAACTACTGAGAAATGAGTTGAAGAATAGTTATTTGATCAATGGATTACTGTGAAAGTTTAATTTTGAATGAAATTTAAAGAAATATAATTTTGCTAATTGATTAAGGGTAGGTAGACATTTTTAAGATTATAATTTGTGAAATACCAGGGAGGAGACGTCATTATAGTCGTAAGCAAATGGATTGAAACGATTGAAGCGTTTTGGTATTTGATGATTTTGCAGAACCCCATTACCTACTGATTACCGTATGTCCATAGTCCATACTGCCAAATAGTGGTCGAATTATTGACTTATATAATGGTTAGTTTATTCGATAGAGATAGTTTAGAGTCCTCTGACTTGCAAGTGTAAAACATGGCAAAAACTATTTTGTGTGGAAAAGGACTAAGAAGGCTGCAATCATAACTAAGAAACGACATTTTCACTTCATAAAATGTAGAACTGTCTGTGAAATATCTTTTTAATTTTTTCAATATCGTAACTACAAAAAACAGTTATTCAAATTTGAAAAACACAAAAATAATGGGTTTTAAAATGTATGAACTTTTTTCGAGTACCTATACCTAGGTACCCAAGTGATGTCAAGAAAATAAAAACGTTATTTCGCCAATAATGTTCTCAACTTTATTTTATGTCGTTTTGGAGTCTCTAATAACAATCACTATACAGCCTGAGTGTTTCAATCCCGCGCAAAACTTTGTTGCCAAGATGTACATGTGTAAGATGCAGACAAAACGTCATGCGGTTGTAGGATCCTCTTAAACATGTAATGAAATTATTTTATTGATGGAAAAATAACATCTACAAATATGGATTACGTTATCACTAGAATTTAAGTATTATTTATGTAGTAGTCCATTGCTTGTAGACTAGACAACTAGGTAATAATATAAGGGCTCCGAGTACAATATTATTATATAAGTATAGACAGGTATAGGTATAGGTATTATTAATTGTATTTATTTTTTTTTTCATTTAAAATATCTTATTCATACCCGGCAATTTGTATAATTAAAATATAACACACGGTACACACATAATAAGGTTATATTGGTAGGTACCTACTATAGGTATACTATTTATAGTTTAAGTTTTGTATATAATTTAGGATGAATATAATATACATACCTATAGGTATTTGACCTATAAAGCTTGAACGCTTGGTATCTATACTACCTACCTACCAATTACTATATATCTACCTGTCGAAATCGCTGGTTATAAGGCCAGTTAGTAGTTTGAGAAAAGTTTTGAGGGAAAAAAGATTTAAAACAATTTAAAATGATTCGGCGTTTGACGGATCGGTTCTAGTGGTTGTACAAATAGACAGGATGAATATTCAAGCAAACGATCGTCATTCCTGAGACACGCCTTGGATCAGCCCAACGTCGTTCACTTGCCAATCGCTCTTTTCCCTGGACTGTAAGTTTTCGATGATTTTTTTCAAGGCCAGATACCACGCCACGCCGGACACCGTGCAGAATACCACTTCGACAAAGTAACCGTCCAGCACGGTGACGCATTCCACTCCGACGAACTTCTCGCAATCCTGCGAAAATATATTTCAGATTACTTTTAATTCAATATAGGATATAATCTTGGTTACGTTGTACAGGCATCAATCACTGCACTTGAATATTTGGTACATTTAAGTTTTACAGAACACCTCCCTTTTTTTTTTTTTTATAGGTATAGGTATACGTGTAGTAGATAGTTGAGAATGGTGAAGTCAGAATTAGGTGGACTTTGTTTTGAAATTATAGTTACTCATTTGAAGTCCTGCCCAAGGACGTTTTACATAACAAGTCGTGGGATGTTTTTGATTTTAATTATCTTAGCGAGTGACCACGACGGTTGAACCTATTTGGAAATACGAATATATTAAAAATTCAAACAATATATAACTATTTAACATATACATACGTACGTTAAAGCGCAAAAATTGTTTCTGGTAAACAGAAAAGTTTCCTCCCTTACGGAGGCTATTCAAATAAAATTGATATAGTCACGAGTGACAGAAACACAGTTGGGTGTCACACCATACATTTTTGGAAAAAATTGGTTTTGACCTCAACCCTGCAAATGTTTGCACTTACTTATCACGTAGAGCTACGGGATCGGTTCCTACGCCTAATGTTTTGGTTTAATATCGTGGAAGTTTTTTGGTTGGATAATAGTAGGTTTGGTCGGTTTGGAAATATCTTGGGACATGATCGATTCGGGATTTTGGCTATTGATACACTATTTCCCCCGATTTAATTTGACTTCATGGAAAGATAGAAATTTAATTCATCTGCTTCACGGCCATCGCACGTAGTCGCATGAAGCACTATTTTAATTTTTGACTATTTTTGACTTATACTTCTTAACCCACTAAATCACAATATTATTGAAAATGCCACAGTAAAGTGTTTTGCTTGCACCTTAAGTTGAATCTCCATACTGAAACTGCAGGAATTCATAAATTAATATAGTTTAGAGTTTAGCACATATCACGCTAATGTTTAACCATCCGATTTCACGTATCGTCATTCTCCAAGTAAAATGTTATGTGCATTTTTTTTTTTATTAAAAAAAGAACAAAACTAATTATAATTGTTATTTAGTACGAATTAATATCACTAATGTCAGACATGGGTAATCTTCTTATATATCATATTGTTTATAGAAAACCTAAATCCAAGCAGGTCATTGTTCTTGCACTCAGAATTGAAAATGTTGACTTCAGATTATCATTATTTTGTTTTCTATAACTCCAATAATTTTATACTTTCGATTTATAGCAGAGTACAAGTTATTAATACAATGTTTCATAAAAATGCATATTATTTATTATTATGTCATAATGATAAATGAAAAACTTTAAAAATAGAATTTCAAAATGTATAATTTTGCATATTTTGTTGAATTTGGAAAATGTGTATGTTTCTTATTAAAAAAAACTTTTATGCATGTATAATTTCTGCAAAAAAACTTAAAATATGTTATACTTAAGAATTTATTATTTTAACAAAATTAAGAAAAAATGTTTCATATTAGTTTTTTTGTTGTTTCTCATTATTTAGTACCTACAGTACATAATATAATATATATTTATAATTTTTTTTTATGTTTAATATGAATACATAAATACATTATTTGTATCAAAAAATCTTTATTTAAAAATCTATATTGCACTAAAATGTGGTGTTCAGTATTTTATTAGTTTAAACAAATTAGCTAACTATAAATAGGCTAATTTAATTTAATTTAAACAATTATCATACTTAATTATCTTTTTACTCTTTAGCTTAATTACCTACTTAGCATAAATACAAGTTTAAAATGATCCTTGTTTGTTACCGAGGATACCTAGGTATATGGCATCGCCATTATACGGACCGTTTACAATAATTTATGTATTGCCACGCTATAACCTATTAACCACCCACGTAGTTCTAATTAGACTTTTTTTTTCGTAATAAAATCAAATACAAATTATATAGCCATATATAAGTACACGTAAATAATTAACAAATAAAATCGTAAGTAAATTTCTTAAATATCCAATTTTAATTCTTTGACGGTTGTCATAAATGTCTTTTCTTTTGATGATTTGATGATTTGATGTTGTAGTAAACATGTTATGCCGGTATAAAAAATATTATTAATGAGTAATTATATAATTAATCGTTAAAATTAGTTTTTATTTTTTTAATGATATCATAAAATAGAAACGCACTTGACACTGTTAACACATTTAAGTAAGCACCTACCTGTTCTCAGGCCCTGATTTACGCAAATGCAGATGGAGCACTTGCACTTGGCCCCTCAATTTTTGGGGGCCCCCGATCTCCGTGAATTGTAAAAAATTGTCTGTATTAAAATTTTTTTTTAAATTAATTATAATTCCCATAGACCTTATAGTAGTATAAGTCATTCCACACCTCAATACAACATATTAAAATAATAATAATAGAAAATTGTTTGAACATCGGAAATATTTGATACATAATAAGTAATAACTATTTATAGATTTCTTCCAGCCCAGTATTTACTTATTACCCGTCGTTGGTGATGCATTTCGCTCCTACAATTACCATTTTTAGAACCATTGGTTTAGGTTATTCAGTTATCCAAGATAAATGAAAAGCGAAAAACATTAATTAAATGTTATAATTATAAATAAACTAATATAGTTATTGTTGTCCAATGTTGTCGTACATGTTGGCGTTGTGCCCGCACGTCACTGATCGCTTTACCATAATATATTATTTATTTTATGACAATATTATTATCTTGTTATTTTATTATTATGAATATGCTTTGGCCGTTATTTCATATTTTCATAATATTATAATAATTATCAGTACCGTGGTTTATAAATTTGTTTTAATTTCCAAAAAAATTGTGCACTTGGCCCTAATTTTATTAAATCAGGGCCTGCCTGTCCTATCTAATATAGTCTGAAATAGTAGCAATTAGACATTCATATATTCACATAATATAGTATATGTAATAGATAGGTATGATTGGTACTTTTGACGTTAACATGATACCGGGTATATAATATATGACAAATATTAAGCATAATTTTTCAGCATTTTAATTTTTAGCTAAAACAGTCGGTGAGTGGTGACACGAACATTTTGGCCCATGATCCACGCACCTTATCATTATGTTCTAAAGTGGAAACTTGGTACATTTACCTTTTTTTGTTCCACCTATCGACAGGGGTGAATTGTTAGCTTGTGCGACACACTACTTACCCCATTGGTACATTTACCTGGTAAACTTTATCGATAATTTTTTTACTATTCTAAAATTGAGTGACCACTCATTTCACGTTTACGTAAATTTACGTAAAAGTTACCGAACATAATGTTACGTTAGAATTCCCTTCTCCAATCATGAGTTCTCAAACTAAACCCTACAGTTTCACTGTAAATTTCATATTCAAAAAACATGCTAATTATTTTCACCATTATGATAATCGGCAGCCACCCCACCCCCTAATTTCACCTATAGCTTTATAATAAAAAAAGAATTCAAGCGATGATCATTGACGCGCGATAAAACAACTAGGTTAGTGTCGCCGACCATAAGAATAGTCATTATATGATCTGTCTTTACTCAGATATACACTAAAAAATCACGAAGTGTCTTCTTAAAAATATAAATGCACCTAAAATCTTCGGAAAAGGATATGCTCGTAAAAATTAGTCTAATTTTTCTTTTAAATAAATAAATGTCGTGTGGTAAGGAATTAGTATAAATATTTTATTTACTTCATCATTAGCTGTTTTGAAACGACACTCGTTCACCCGGTCAGCCGAACATTGTTTGATCGTCAGCAAGTTGAGCATTCCCAGAGCTGTAATTCGAGATACAGCTATTCCTAAATACCAAACAGTATTCAACAGTGACATGTACGTACCACCAATTCGAGGGTCACTGATTTGTAAGAAAAACGACCTAACACTCAGGTAAACGACAACCAACAACACCTGTGGACGCGAAATAAACAGATTATTATAACTTACCTATTGATAATACGTAATATATTCTTTACCAGTCTCAAAATACGATGGAGTTCGTAAATCAGGAAAAAGTAAACTGTCCAGTTATGGTATTCGCCACCTATGAAATACGGAGTATAGTACACAAGGACTCCGGAAGAAATTCCCAACACTAACCTACAAAAAAAAATAATAATAATAGGTGCATAGAGATATACGTAGTAGGATAATATAATAATATGATATAAATAATATATATATATATATATATCAATATACTGAACGCTAAAGGTCGTTCATAAAAAACTATGACATTTTTATGAGAGAATTTTTTGAAAAACCTTATGATTTTTATTATGTAGGTATAAGTTGTTATCCAAGAACTATTATTTAATAATTACCTGTATGGCACAGTCTTGTAAAGTATTTTTAACGGTCTCGGTCCAGATGTATATTTAGAAATAAGAATAGGAATAAAAATCTTTATCGGAATTAATGATAGGTCAACTAGAGCCATCTCTTCTTTAGCCACGCCATACTCCATAAATTTTGGGTTGGACACGAACGATCCCATGGACGAAAATGACATCTAAAATGATAATATTTCAATCATAAAAACCAAATCGGTTCTTTAGTGCTTTAAATATATGAAAATACAAATTAACAGTCACCTAATTACTATATATTATATAATGTTAAAATATATATTTTCATATAATATTAGAAAAATGTTTATAAATAAATAATAATATATTACTTCATACGCTAGCATAACTAGGGTGAATATTTTCATCGTCCGAAGGTTTATGATCTTCCATAGCAATTTATAAATTTGATTAATATTGATTTGACTAATTTTGTCCGCTTGATTATATCTGTCTTTAACGAAAAACGCGATAGACGTAGAGGCCACAGTGAATATTATTCCCCAGAAGTATAAATATCCTGTAAGAAATTAATAATTGTGCAGTGCTTTTTTATTGGCAATTGGCCACAACACGTTTGAGACTAACGATATTTGTTGCCTGGTAACAATTGGGTGAACGTTTGGTTATTGATACTATTGATAGGTACACTTCATGTGTAAGTTCACATTTTTTTCAGACGCCAAAAATTAAGAAAACTTTATTTTTATTTTTTTTTATTTTACAATAAGACATTCCTAGCCTATAAGGCTATCTACATCTATGGATAAATAACATAATTTTTTTTTTTTGACTAATTTTAACATGATATAAGTATTTACAATTAAAATTAAGAGCGATAATTACAGCAGTGACTAGTTATTTAATACCATTATCGAATAAGATTGTGCGGGCGACCGCGTTTTAGTCGTCTTTGAGGTGGTGGACGTATGTGTAAGTTGAAGTGTATTGAGCCAGTTGATTTTTGGAGTGAACTATGGAAATTTTCTGCTAGAGCTTTTATATGATCTTGAATTTTTATGATTAAGAAAACGTTTAGATATATTATATTTTTGAAAAAACACTACGTTAGGATAAAACTTTTTAAACTTTTTTTTACTATTTTAATTTTTAAGCCTATATTAGCGATTCTCAGGAGACGCCCCGAGTGGGTTGGTTCTTAACGGGTTTTACAGTTAATTATTTCCCAACAATTATTTACAATTTGATATAATTTAAAAGTACGAGTATGATGGTCATTAGATTAAATTTATAAACATAAAAATATTTATTTTTGTCTAGCTTTTTTCTTAAAATTATTCAAAAACAGTACGCGTGTTTAGTATATATTTATGTTATTGTACGCTCTCTGAATTTCTAAGTTAAAGTATGGTATAAATTACAATATAAGATACATTTTATTTTACGTGTTTACTGTCTAAATGTTGTGACTATTTGTACCCGAACGTTGTTGGATTTCGAATAAAATGTTTCTAAACTTTTACTACTCGCTTTATAAGTGGTGAAAATCCAAGCAATGTCTAATCATATGGCACGAGGGCTATACAAAACGCGCAAAATCACGTGCAAAACAATTACAGGGAACGAGATCTCAAACACAGAGTAGGTACATAAGTTTATCCATTTAAAAAAATATTAATTATATTGTTTGTAATATGCCTGATAGGTATATTATCCGTAAACGATGGTGTTTTCATAAATGATAGTATACAATTTTAATATAATTGTATTTAACTCATAAGGTACCTAAAAATGTATTACGTATGAACGAGTTACCTTCCATCGAAATCATGCCTCCTTTTTGGGCTGTAAAACGTAGCCACTTGTTGCAAAATTCCTCGGACTCAAACAATATGAACATTACATACCCAAACGCTATTCCCAATGCTTGACCAGACGTATTGCACGTTGATGCGTATCCTACGTTCTCCCTACAAGCTCAAAAAAATTATACAATTTTCAAACCAAAAGCACTGTAATATTATTTGGTTCGAATTATTGTGCAGAGTGTGAAGAAGTCTATGTGTATAGTTAATCGATAAAAAAATGTCTAAGTTTACAATATAACCACAGCGAAAGGGTACAGTTAGCTAGTAGGTACTGATCTCCGTCATCTATAATGTACGCGTGTTTAGTGTGTGTGTGTGTGTGTGTGTGTGTGTGTGTGTGTGTGTGTGTGTGTGTGTGTGTGTGTGTGTGTGTGTGTGTGTGTGTGTGTGTGTGTGTTTCAGTCATCATAAAAATACATTATTGATAATAATAATTTATCGCATACGTGTACCTTCTCAGTAAAGTGAGCGACCACCCATCGATGGTGATGTCATTGGTTGCGGCCAAAGCGTTTACGCAAAAAAACACGTACGTCAACGTTGTCATATATGTATCGTTTTCCATCAACCAGTTGTTTATATTCGATGCTATGAATATCAGCGACAGTCCTGCATACAATATTCGCGTATTTTAGTCAATATCATTGTTATTCAGAAACTTAAACTCGAGATACTGTCTTGTAGCTGTGTAGGTACAGGTAATTTCAACATATAGGTACCTATACAAAACTGCACCGGTACCAGCCACGACTTCCGTTTGCCCATACGTCGTGAGTAAACGACGTCCACCAAAGGAGCCCATAATAGTTTCAAACTGTACGGTAAGTCAACCACACTGAACTTTGCCTATATAGAATACAAAAATCGGATTTGTATCATTGAATGAATATCATTTTCAGCAACCATTATATTCGTAGGAAATAGTCTCGCTACTATAGTTTGCATTTGTATATGTTTCCAGTATTTTTTCCATAGTAATTACTATACACTATGCCCAAGTCCAAGTGGGAATGTTTCCCTCAGAGGACACCGATTTATTGTATCACACGCATCACGGAGATTAGGTACCCACTCATTGTTCACCTATTTATCGTTCAAAAAAAATTTGAAAAAAATGTGATATGGTAAATATTTTTGTGTAAGCGGAAAATAGGTAGCCAATGAGTGCGTAATATCCGTGATATGTTATACGGTAAAGTCTGCCTCTGAGGGGAACATTCCGCATTGGGCTTGGAGTTACAGTGAGAAAACGCACTGTGAACATAAAAATGCATCCTACTCCCACTTGAATAAATAACAGGTGGTTCTAATCACTGTGTAAAACCTAAAGTATTTACAATTTTACATAATTAAAAACAGCAAGATTTAAACTCCACTGGTCAGTAAAATAAATTAGTTATAAATCACCATATATTAGATTACCAACGATAGTACACCATTCAGCCCCTCAAAATAGGTAAAATTTTGAAAAACTGACTCTAATAAGACGTCTTACCGGTTAAACATAGGTTTCCCGATTTTCATTTTTTTACTTTAATATAATTATAGTTAAATGCATACCTGTTGAACGTACGATACTTTTCTATTCTGCATGTACGTCCTAATGGCCAAGGAAATTCCTATCGGTATACCTTGCAACATGTATAGCACTATAAGCAAAGCCACATTGAGCATATCACCCTTTAGGTTGGATTTGATGTCTTTTTGTATTTCTGACGATGTTTTATCGTCACCGTTCCGCCACTCAACGTTGACAACGGGTTCCACCATCAACTGGTCTTCTCTCCCGTTTTCCGCTATCGGCTTTGCGATGACGACGTTCACGTCTCGGTAAGCAGACTCCAAGTCGACCAGTCCCATGTCCATCGTATGGTATTAAATTGGTATTAGTAATGTGCAAAATTTTGATATTTCATACAAAACCATACATAGATAACCTGATTAAATATATATATCTTTAATCTTTATATATTATATGAAATATATACATAAATATATTTTTAAATTAAATAACGACTATAATAATAATACCCAGTTCTCCCAAATGCATTCACTAAAAACTGCTTGAGTAGTTGAACATGTTCCGATATGATCTTAAAAATGATAAAATATGCAGTAAAAATATTTTAATTTTAGCGAGGCTATATAAGTAAGTCAAATAAGCCAAAGACCTTTAAATATGTAATTATATGAAAAATTTAATTAAATTTATTGAATGCCACCTTATAGCAAATGTCTATGTTACCCGATAACTTTTAACACGACTTGACAAGATTGATATGTAAATACATAAACTTACGAGCCCTCATAATAATACTTGTCATTGACGCGTATCTGTTTCAGTATAATATATTGCATATGTCATAATATTTTTTTAAGGGTTTATGTCGTCACGTGACGTATAATATATTATTATGGGTTTTTATTTGTATATTTATTAATGTTAGTAAACGTTCAGCTATATGTATCTTATCCGTTAAAAATCGATTCACTACTCAGTACTCAGTGTCTGCTCTGAGCTCTTATCGTCAAACTCTTGTGATATAAAAGTTACGAAACGCTTCATATTACATACAATATACTTATTAATTATTATACACAATATTATATGAAAGTGTAATTAATTATTTATAGAGATCGTTCAAACACAACATGAGCTACTGCTTTTATACAATAATATATACCCGTATACATTATCAATTGAAATCGAACACACAAACCAATCACCTACCCAATCGTCTCCTTTTCATGAATTTTAATATTGGTCGATCGATATTGCAGTGGTTTTTTTTTTGTTTCCAAAGGAAACGAAGAAGATTTGATTTACAATTTTTTTATGAAGTTTATTTTCCAAAACAGTATTTAAGATAGCTAAAATGCTCAGTAAATTTAGTAGATATCAAACGTGTTTAAGTTTGGAATTAAAAAAAGTAACACTTTAAAAGAGACAAATTTATAGAAATTCTCAATAGTTTATTTAAAAATCTCTGAAAATGGTAAATTTGATGATAAAGCAAAGTTATAAAATTGTTTAATTTGTTATACTATAATAAAACCGTATAAATATATTATTTGAAAACATTGTAGTATTTTGTATATCAGATTCATCAAAATTTAAATATATTAATAACTCAATAATATAGCATACCGCCATTAAAAAAAAATATCCAATGGCGTACAGTTCTAACCCAAAGTATTAATTTATTATCCTTATATAGTGACACAGGTTTTTTTTTTATTGTAATATTTATTTTAATTTCTACAATTTGTATAAAATATTTGTACAATAAGGACACATAAGAGGGTTGATTGAACAAACTATTCAATAATAGTACTTCATGGCATGGGTAGTGGTGGTTAGTCGATTAATCGACTAACAAGTCACGGCATCAGCTACGTTTTAGTGAAACTTAAAAAGAAAGAATTTGTTTAGCTGTATCATTATAATATTCTATCTTTAACTATGCAATCAGAAATTTACTGTAGTAAGTATCTATCTTTTGTTTTTTATATTTTAATTATCTAAATTTATTATTTTTCATTGCAGAGATAAACAATTTTTAATACATAAACAATTATGTGAACCGTTCTTATACTTCACAGTACGATTGAATTCCTTTTGTTTTAGTTTATTTTATACAATACAAGATAAAATGGTACGATACAAGAACAATGGGCGTATATTTAATGTATTATAAAAACATTTTGTAGGATTTGAATAATTTAAAGAAAATAGCCACTCACCAAATCACGTTGATGAAACTTTGTTTTTAATTAGTTATTTACTTATTGTTATTTGGAAAAAAATTATACTTTTAATGGTAAGTAATATTATTATTAAGAATGGGTAAGAGTTTTACCTTTATTAAAATATTGTTTTAGACGTTGCTAGCTATAAGGATTTACCATTATTGAAAAATGAAAGGTATTTTTAAAGCTGGGTATGAAAATAATTGTCGAATAGTGAAATTTTTTGTAAAATATGCAATAATTTATTTTTTAATTTGTCGAATAGGTAAGTTTTGTATGCAAAGAAAATTGTCAATGTATATTTCAGAATTATATGTGTATAATTTGAAGAGTGATAAGCTAAATTGTGTTATATTTGTATAATATTGCATACATTTATTAAAATTAATGAGTTTATTTTTGATAAAAATATAGAACAAATATATTATGAATTTAATGATAAAATACATAACAATAATTGATTTATTGACAATTTTGTATTATGTAAAATATCAATAATATTTATTGTAAAAGATATAATTAATTTTAAAACTTAAATTACATATGGATAGGCCTATTAAATAACAATATAAATATAATTTAGTACGAAAATATCCTTGATGTAGTATTGCATGGATGTAGTATTTTTTAGTTTTTTTTTCTAAAAATTATTTTAAATGAATCGCTTAAAAGTTCTGTTTTAATGAAACAAATTTAAGTTCTTTAAATTTGCATTGCATTTTAATGCATTTTATTTGTGATGTTTAAAACTTTTTCATCGCCGACACTTCACGTATTTGAATATCCAGAAATATTTTACCTCGAAGAATGATTTATTCATTCAACGTAGTATTAATATTTAGTGCGTGAAACTTTTTGTCTATGAGAACCCCTTAAAGTATACGCAGAGTTTCTCAACGTTTTAGTATTGGCTTACCGCAAAAATCTAAAACTTAGTTTATGTATTCATATGTATTCTTTTAGCCGATGCTTGAAAATGTATTTTGTTAATTTAATTACGATTAAAAAAACATTTTGCTGTAAATATCATAAAAGCGTGAACCTATTATTATTTACCATTTTTAAAAAATATTTCTTAAACTTGAATTAGATAAGACAAATGCTTATAGGCAACTTTCTAAGATATAATCACCATTATCGATTCACAATTTTATTTAATACATACCTAATGAGGAGAAAAAATTCGTTGATAATATTCATACGGTGTGTAATGTGTAATTCACACACCCGAGTTGGATATCATACAATGAATTTCAAATCGTTTTAAATATGTTTAGATCAGTATTACTATTAAATAAAAAATTTAAATTATTTGCTTTAATTTTTAAAATTTTTTTTATTAACTGTTAGATACTTAAAGCAAACAATTATAAATAACAAATAATATTAGATAATTTACATAATTTAATTTTCATGGAAAGCCATTAGGGAATATAATCCAAAACCGAGTATAATATTGTTATTATTTTGTATTTTAGGTTTATATCCGTAAACAAGAATAACAAACTAGTGAATTATTTAATTACCTTATTATTTGTAAACTATATGATATACTTAACAGTACATTTTAAAATTAAGGCCAAGTATTTAATACGTTTTCTTTGAATAATCATTGTATTTTTTGGATAATTAAAATTCACTTTGGCTGTTGAAAGTTTTACGACTGACTTTACCAAAATACACAATTGATGTATAAGAACAAATGCTATTCTAAATAAAAGGAATGTGTTAAACGGTCTTGAGTTTTCGTTTTGGACAGAAAAGTGATTTGCGGACGATACGCGTGAATACGTTTTTGGCCGGTTGGCGGTTACTATGCAAGTGAAGTACGTAAACAATTCGTTTGCCAAGTCCACCCGATCTTGTTAATGATTTATAAGTTATAACAAAACACAAAGTGTCTTGGCAAGTTGAAAACAACAAGAGCGTTTATTTTTTGTCAATATGGGTGGAACTACGTGAAACTCTAAACATATATTGTGTTAACTATATACAGAACGTTGTGTCAAAAAATAATATGTTTGAACGTTTATTTACCAAACATTATATTAGGAATATAATTCGATGTGAAATGTTTATTATTATTTATTAGGTACTAACGCATTGTTCTATATAAAATAAGACTTTATTTCTTTTTTAAGAATATTTTTGTTTGTAATATTGTAGATTGATTAAATTCGTAGTTTTTAATATTAAAATTAATATATATTTATATTATGTCATTATTTATCATATTTAGCTGAAATGATAGCTCCATATCTCCAACACAATCTGCATAAAGTTATAGGAGGTAAATTAATTAATCCTTCTCAAATGTAATGCTAATGTATTTAAAAAAATGTTTTTTATGATTTTAATAATAAAATAACAAGAAATAAACGTCATTGTAAAACCAATATATTCCTCGCTCCGCTCAGAACCTATAAACGCACTATAGTTTTACATTATTAAATTTCTTTAATTTGATAATAATAATTTATTTTATTCACTAATAAAATTGATATTTGATTCATAGTATTTAAAAGTCAACATTTTAATTGAAAAGGATTATGATTTATTTAATTAAATTTCTTATTGCATTATTGGCAATAATCACACGAACCAGATTGTTATTGTTAAATAATATATATATATGTTTTATTAATTAACCCGTGGCCATTGGGTGAAAAAATATTTTTATTAAATTAATAGTATAATGATATCAAACATTTACCTGGATAAAGTGCTAAGTGGTATAAGCTGTATCGATTTCGGATTTTTTTACCAGCAGTTAATGCATAATGTCTTCATATTGTCTAGTTTTGTGATTTATTGATATTACCTATACAATTTTGTTAACCAAAAAATTGCAAGGAGGGTTATGATAATACTTATTTGATTATTGCTGTTGTACAATCGCCAATTGACATATATTATTATATTAAAAACATAAAAGAAAATTGACAAAGATTAAAAAATATTTAAATAAAAGTAATATTCTATTGGTTGGATGTTGTGCTATAGACATTGACGATATTCCGATATTTGATGTCGACTGGCAAGCAACGGAAATTAACATAATATTTATATTTGATGCTTCAATCTTTAATTAAAATTTAATGAGCTATAACAATGCATAAATAGTACACAATAAACATTAATTTTTGTCTTATATTTTAGAATACATATAGTAACTAGTTAGGTATTAGAGTAGGATTATTAAATTATTGAATTAATCATTATTATTATCTTTAATTATTCTGCTAATCTATTTTCAAAACTCTATATTTTTATATCATAATTATATGATTAGTGTAATTAAAGTAGAAAAAATAAAATAACAATTATTTCGATGTAGAGTAATAGAGCTTGTAAAAAATGGATTGGTATCTAACCATATAACAGTGTTATCTTACAATTATTAATTTGTTTATCATACAGTTGAAAGCAATGATGTGATGACTCATAGCATTTGAAAATGTATACACGTATCTACAACAATATTACGATTGGGGCAAGATGACCAACCTACAGGAAACTATAAACAGTATAATGAATGCTATAGTTTGGCTGGTGTATAAACTTTGGTATGAGGTCAGAACTAACCATAAGTCTGTGCGAATGAAAAAATGAACATCTAGATTCAATTAGAGGAGTTTAATAAATCATTCGGCTATAACACATCGTCGTTCTAATTTGGTAACACATAAAAAAATTATACCAATAACTACTAGTGTCAATTATTCTAATACACAAAAACAAGAAATTATATAATATGTAATGTATAATATGTATTATAAGGAAAACTCTTTATAAAATATATCAATGGAATAATATTATGAAAAATATATCATTATTTTTATACACGATGTTCTGTATAATTGATTAGTATTGATGAGTGCTTCCATATAAAGCAAACTGTGATGATGAATATTTTACCAAAGTTTAAAGCCGTAATAAATTCAGGAGTTCCATTGATAATGCATTCATTCTATTACTAATAACTTATAATTTTATCAGTTATCATTTATCAAATTGGATCTCCTTTATTATTATTAATTATCAAACAATATCAAATAAATATTTTTTATTTTTTATTTTAGATAAAAAGTGATGTAAATTTATCAGATTATGTAGTTATGATAAAATTATTCTGTATAGATGTACAAAGAAATCTCTTAATTGTATTCATACAAGAAACTTACATTATATTTTCTCGCTCAAGTATCTATAAAACTGCATGAAATTATATATTTTTGATATATTTTTATTTTTCATATAGTAGAAACTAAAATAAAAAAATAATAAAGTACAACTAAATAAGAAAATCGTTCAATCAGATTTTGTTAATTTATGGGTGCACTACATATGTACTCAGGCGCGTAGCTAGAAATTTCTAGGGGGGGGGGGGGTGTTATTAAAAATTAATTGAATAAATTATAAACACAAAATTGATAACTTTACGTAGGTATACGATAGTTCATCATGATAATCAAATAATCAATAATTAAGAAGTTGTAAACGTTTTCTTACACGCTGCATAAAAAGATATATTAAATCGTGCATGAAACGAGTAATCGATAAAACGTCACAGAACGGTCTAAAATAGTAATTAATGCCGGATCCCGGCTTTAGTGCTTTACATTATTGTATTATCGTAATATAAACTAATATACTTCATTTTGATAAATAAGTGTAAATCACGATTTAAGATAATTCGTGCTTATGATGCATCTTTATCTTGATATAAAAATATTAAGTATACCACGGCTGAGGGGGGGGGGTGTTATTACACCTGTAACACCTCCCTGGCTACGCGCCTGTATGTACTATACTTAAAATGCTCATAAAAATTTATTTGAGTTAACAGTAAACTCTTTTTGTTTAAAGTTAGAAAAACTTAAAAGAATCTTGTATTCAATTTTATAAATTTAGATATAAATAAAACATTTCTAACTCAAGATAGTTAGCAAATTTCGTGATTTTGACAAGTGTTGTCAAAATGTTAACTTCAGGTTCAGACGCTCATAAAAATACGTTCAATTTTTTTTTAAATTTTAACTAACAACTACTTATGAGAAACGCTGATTAAATTTTATAAATTTTTTTGACAGAGTGAAAGACATCTGATGGACTAAAAAAAAAAAACTCATAAAAATCAAAATTTTCTTATGCCTTTAAATATCTCAAAAAGAGAGGAAATATTTTGAAAATTGTATTATGTATAGAAAACAATAATAAATATTCAATCTATTCCCCATATCACCTGTTTCTATGACCATGGTAAATTGGATTATTGATTTGAAAGTATAACAATTTGTACTCGATTAATAATATTCAGAAATACTGGAGTTGTAGTTTGATCTTTCGATTTATGAGGTTTATGTTTTTTTTTGTTATTATAATGAGTAAATAGATAAGTATAAATAATTAGTAATAATATTTTCAACTAGCTTATTTTTTTCAAAATTGTGTTAACGTCATCAGAAGACATCGAAGTACTAAAATTTTTCAAAACAAGTATCATATACAATAATTAGTAGAGCCAAAAAAATTAGTTAAAAATATTTTGTTTTAAATCAAGATAGGTAGTTATATTTATTTTATTTGAATACTTTATGATCAGGATAAACGGGTTTATTGAGCTGTATTAGTTGTCACTTTAGAGCTATTAATAAAAAAAAAAACAAAAGATAAACGGGTTAGGTGAGGTTTATCACATTTAAAATATGTTCTGAATGACATTTATTTAAATATTTTTAGTGCCGTTGTAGTGTGTTATATAGTTGTATCTTGTATCTTGTATGTATATAAGGTTAAAGAATTTAAATTGAGAAAATTGACATCTTGAAAATACCATATCAACAATGTTACCCAAACCTTGTGAAATTTGTATACTAAAAAAAGAGTTCATAAAAAATATGATAGACAATTTAAAAAGAAAAATGTTCAAGTAAATTTTTACTAGTCATTTTGTTCAGAATATAGTTGTGTAATTATTAACATAAGACTCAACAATTTTTTTTTTTTTTAAGTCCTTGAAAAACAAATAAACAAACTATTTTGAAAGTAATAATTTTACTCGCACTATTCAGAATGTTATTAATGTATTTATATATTATAATAAATTACTCTTTTTTCTGTCCTTTTTCCCCATAAATATGGATTTCTAGATTTAATATTTGTGAGTGTTTGTAAACGAAAAAGATACAAATATAGTAAAAATATAATGAAATAAAAACGAAAACATAATTTGTTTTTTACCATAGCAGCATGTATTTTATACATACCACAGGCCATAAGTAAAACGTTTTACATTGCTACGAAGAAAAACCTATTCATGTGGGTAAAAATTGTAAATGGAATATGTTATTTTGTTATTTACTTCTGGATCTTTAGGTACGTATAAACATGATTTAACTTACCTTTGTCAGTTTAATTCAAATACACATCATGAAATTCGCAAATCGAGCGTGTACCTACTTATTTTGCGATTTAGTCGTGCGTGTAGAGTATCATTATAAATGCCTTATACCAATTTAGTACCTATGTTAAATTGTTTTTAGCATCTTGCTGAAGAAAAAGGCCATTTGAAAAGAATATACAATAGCAAACAGACTATTTTTGGTTTATTTTAGATAATAATAGTACATTATTTTCGTTTAATTAAAATGTTTAACGATAATAATAAAAATTAGAACAATTTAAGTTTGTGTTAAGAATATTGATCAATCAGTAAAGTGTATCGTGTAATATAAACATAATATTATTAACATAATAATAATAATAATAATAATATTGTAATGTAATCAATGTGTAACACCGGATGTAGTCCCCGAACGAAAGGAATTACAAAAACATCGTCAATGTTGACATCGGTCGTCGTTGGGTCAGTTGAATTTGAACCTCACTTAGTAATCACCAACATAAAATAATATCATCATTGTTAGGTTACGTGCGTTATATATCTGTATAGTCGAGAGGTTATTAATTTCCAAGTGATATTTATTCGTTCAAAACTATATTGGTTGGTAAGAGGGTAGGTACTATACCTAGCGCATTTCCTGTATGGAAAATATCTTGTATAGGTAGATACGACTAACGAGAATGGTTCTGTAAAGTTATCGGTGGCAGTTGAATTGAGAAACTACTGAATAAAGCACGTCTATATCGTAGAACATTATATTATTAACTAGACAGTTGACACTCACGAAACGGATGTGTCAAACGCGACGATTGTCAAATGAAAATCCGGTGGTCTGGAGGACTAAATCGGTGCGGACGTGTTGATTTCAATGTGTAATTTATTTTTAGAGTCGTCGTTTATAATAAATGGGTCGTCACATAATATTCTTATATGGCGTATAATAATAATAATATTCATAAATGCGTACACCTATAGTGTACGTTATAATATGATTATAAAATATAAATAGAAACAAATCGATATCACAATAAGTACTTATAAGTAAGAATCATTATTTTAAAAATTGTTTTAATTGACAGATAAATAGTGGTCAAAATGCTGATGGTAATATACATATATGTAAACATACATAATACACATTGTTATATTATATTACATACATACAAATATATATATTATTGTATAATCGAATAGTGCGGCTTTTAAGGATCACTTAACGTTTATAGCTTAGATTTACACACATACGTCTACGTAGAAAGTACAAGAGTAGCGTTATAAAAAAATAAGTTTATTTTTATATTAATATTCTATATAAATTCATGCCAGGCGTAGCATTGAGAAATTCGCCGTAAATGTGAAATATATGGGATATTGTAAGGAACAGAAAGAACGTTCACGAAAAGTTTTTCTACCCATTGATTTTTTTCGAGATACCACCCGCATATGTCTGCTCGACCGGAATTATATCCTAAAAAACTTCCTTGGATAAACCAAACAGAATTTTAAGGATATTCGATTGTAGGACCCGTCGACAAATGTGAGACACAAAATATATATTGGTGGGAGAAAACACTTTTCGCATTATATAGATGGCGTGTACGTCCTGTGTTAAATATAAAAATGTACCTACAATATTATTGAAATAAAACTATTTATAAGAATATAATATAATACATTAAGTTAAAAAAAAAAACAGTTTTTTATAAACAAAATCAGTTATTACTATATTACAATATTATAATAGTAATTTGTCGGTCGTCTGCTGTGCTTTTTAAGAGCGTAGCAAACAGTTCATGCAGCTACTTAATAATATGTTAATAAATTATCACAAGCAGCCAATACTATAAACACTAAAAGTATACCCATATCGCAGGACGCTTAGCTCAATATTTAAAAATGTAAATAGCATCTATCGAAAATGTTCTCGTACAATGTTAAAGTAGGTGTCTACAGTTTCCTTTCACACACAGGGTGCTTATGGTGTTACATGTTTTTAGTTTTTGTAATTTTATATTTTGCATACATATAATAAAAATATATTTCATATACTGAATATATTAGATAAAATAATGCATATTATGTGTATACCTAAAAAAATATGACATTGGTGAGATGCGGTAGAAATATGTCTGTAGCGTTTCTGAATAAACAATTCGTATAACTACCTTCTCTCTAATGCATAGTAGCATAATATAGATAAGTAAATTCAATAATTTATTAATATGACATACTATTTGTAGGTACTAGGTATACACCGTCCTAAATACGGATAAAAATAAATAATTCACCGAATTATTAAAAAAAGAACAATCTTTACAGTTTCAAATAGTAAATATAGTTAAAAATTTCTTAAAAGCGTTAGAAAAAATAAATGTAATCTAAACGTCGTTCATACAACAATGATATTATGCGTTTTCGTATGAATCGATCATAGTATAAAACGATGTGACTCTATATCGTATATTAGGTATATGTATAATGTATATTATATATTATATACCAATTACTAGTATAAGATATGCCAGTAAATAAATTTCTAATAATGCACTGACATTATAATAATACAAGAAATCACGACGAGATCTTGAGAAGACGAAATGTTAGTAAAAAATAAAATAAAATGAAAAAATAAAACTAAAAAACGGACGAAAAATATTCTCTTGTATGTCACGAGATTAATGGAATCGTTGTAAAGTCAAATGGTGACGGTGACGACACGTGTCTTAACTCTTTTGGTACACTAGATCAAAAATAGGGGAAAAACCATAGAAAATTCAAGTCAAAACCCTACCATTGTAGTTTTGGGCGTTTGAATGCATGATACGTGTCCCGAATACATAAAAAAAAACTTTTCGAGTAGGTTTATGATTACCGTACGTATACTTATTATATAATTTTATAATATATACGTATTCGGAAACCTTCAAAATATTTTCCGCAAACGTGTACTAAATATTTTTTTTAGAATTTTCGCTTAAATTTTTCGTGCTCATTTTAGTGAACACGAGGGTCCGTGTACTGACCGTCACGAAATACAGAGATACAGAGACCCCTGCGTGTGCTAAACATTATTAAGTATAATTGTAATCTAAAAATCCAATAACATTAGGTCCTTGTAACGGAATAAAATTTAGTTCAGAAAATAATATAATAAATACAATTAACGGCAATACAATACTTGATTATATTATAATAGTTTTAAGAAGAATGTGTTTTGTAGTTTTGTTTACTATCTAAAGCTTCTAAATCATCACCATAACAATTTAATTTTGAAAACTACTGTATGGTTTTATGAGGTTAACCACATTAATCCCATATGAAATTCAGTTTCGTATTAAATTTTAAAAGTATTCGTAAAACTAGAACCACAAAAGGTTCAATGCAAAACATAATACACTTGAACATTCCAAAAATACCGGAAGTAAAATTAATAAACACATAGGTACGTATGACAAAAGGTTTTGTTGTCAGCTTCTAAATTTTAAAATTAATGTTTTCAGTGACTCGGATAAATCAACTATTGTCACCTACATTCCAAACAGAAAAATACGCTTTTAGACAGATAGAACATAATTTTTAATTTTTGTATTAAAATACTATTTAATGTTTTTTATTTATTATTTGTAAAATGCTGAGGTGTATTGTATATTTTTTATAGCACAAATTGTTTTTACTTACCAACACTGCCAGAAAACATTTGAAAGTAATAATGACTAAATTATATTAAAAATATCATTTACGATATTCATAATAGACTGTGACTTATTAGAATTTTAGATTATGAATAATAAAACGAAAAAAAAAATGATAGAGTTGTATTTCTGAGGAAAAAATTGTCCCATTGTACATATTTTATACTTCTCGTTCATTATGTACGAGTATATCAATGATTTACAAAATATTCACTACGTTTGGTCTGTAAGTTCAGCATCAAATCGTGTAAAGAATATATTAAATTGTATAGAAAACCCCGTCTTAAGTTGGCTCGTTCCTATATATACCAGACATAGTGTATAACTACGTTTTATTTTTACTTCTTTTCTTAATATCAAATGAAATTTTATTATTATTTTCGTGGTATACGATAACTTATCAATTAAAAATTAAGAACACAGGTTATTTTAGTTTTTAACCAATACAAAATGATTTTCCGAAAGGTTCAAAATAAATGGTTTATGGATGGATTTGTTTTTTCACTGACTGTGTAATATATGGCCATCGTGATAAGTTGAATGATCCATAATATATTATCTATTCCTTTATCTTCCACTGAATCAATATGATGATATAGAATTTTAATATAATATATCACGTAATTGATCTGTACGCACGTTATTTAAAAATATTAATATCATTTGCATCACAATAAATAAATAAAATCAGATGTTCCAAAGAAACGTGAATATAAATTATAATTTATGAATGAAAAACTAAAAATGAAAAATCCACATAAACTGCAAATGAAAGGATATAAAAACTGACCGGAACTTTCAGTCAGAATTTGGTACGAGCACTTACCTATAGGTATTTAAAAAAAAACTACAGTTGAATTGTTGAATACAGCATGTACAATATTATTATTAAAATGTTTCTTATGTTGGAAAATAATTGAAAACATGACGATTTAAAATTTATCGTATAAGTACATACAATTAAGTGACTTATGCAAATGTATTTCTAATGTGGTCAACTGTGATATTTTAATCTTGACGGAATATTCAACATCACTTATCGGAGTCAAAATGTAAATTGTATGTTTTAAACAATTATGCTAATCTAAAATTATATAGTACTTATATAACTATGAACATATCCTTATTCATACAATTTTAGTGTTTACTTCATTCCAAAACGAGATCTATTCTAACCTGATAATTTAAAATTAATGATACAAAAAGACAATTTAAGACGAAATGTTTGATGATTTTCAAATTCAATCTACATAGACTTAGTTTCAATTCATAGACTTAATTTATATTAATGAAGGTATAATTCAATTTAAAGTTATACAAATCATAGTAATGCTTGATTTATTGATTAATAATATCATGTTGAACATCAGTTCTTTGATATAAAAATGAGAGAAGATAACTATAATTTAACTATAAATCAGCGAATGAGTAAATTATAAAATCCAAAATTCATGAAATAAATATTTTATTCGATGGGAAAAAAGTCATTTTGCGCATTTATTTTTTATTTTTCTCTTTTGAAAAAGGATTAAGATAAAATATTGATATAGATGCCGACTGCCATTTCAATCCTAGACACAATAATCATCATTACAATGGGTTCTTATTTTTATAGATTTCAGTAATTTAATATTATTTAATAATCAGATTACTATTCACTTTGGTGGTACTGAAATTGTATTATAATTTTGGTTCGAAGAGATTTTATACTTAGATAATATGGTAAAATTTATGATTAACTACAGTATCGTTTATGCAACGCCAACATAATGTAATTCAATAATTGTAATTTTAAATAAAAAATAACTTCAAGTGAACAATGATAATGTTCTATGACAAAATTTATAATACTGAACGATAATCGATTGTCTTTCGAGCCATAAAATGAAAATACATTTGGGAGTATGAAATGATTAGAAGACTTAAATTGTTACAGGCCATATAAATTTAAAAATTTTATAACAAAATAATAAATATTTACATTTAATACAGCAATATTTTAATGATGTTATACTATATTGAAGTTTTAAAAATAATTTGTATTTTGAAAGAAGTAGTCTTGATTGCATTTACCTTATTATTCAGTAGGAGCTGAATAATAGCAATTGGTGTTTTCTACATTTTTGGTGTATTCAGGCGTGGAAGATAAACAACAAAATTATAGATATTGATCCGAGGAATCGGATGAATAATCAGTATTAAATTTGTATGTACATTAACAAGTCTGTTGAAAATTAGGGTAATTAAAAAAAAATTAGGTTTTGGTATTTTACATGAAATTCAAATACGTGTTTCATACATTTTTCTGCTCCACGATATTTTCCTTATTTTTTTTCAATATTTAAGCACTATTTCACTACGTTGGTTATTATTATTATACCACTTATACCTATAAGGAGTATATTTTTACCTGCGTAATATGCATAATATACGCCTAATATATGTGACTATATTATAACATTATGCGTGACGAAAGTCGTCGGATTTTTGCGATAAGTATTATTATAATAATATACATATTATATACAACAGACGTAGTGTCAAACAACATATATATATATATATTCGTTAAGCTATTTTTTTATTAGTTGTTCGAAATATGTGGTAATTATAGGTACCTATATTTTTTTCGGTTGAAGTTTGGCGAGCGGGAAAGTTTTAGGGAAGTTTCTTTAGTCATCCCTCCTCTCTCTCACTCACTCTCTCTCTCTCTCTCTCTCTCTCTCTCTCTCTCTCTCTCTCTCTCTCTCTCTCTCTCTCTCTCTCTCTCTCTCTCTATTTCTCTACCGCTCACTCATTCTATACATGGTATACGTAATAATATATAATACATATAATAAAATATTTGAATGCGCCTACTCGACAAATGCTTAAAATGAAGTAAATTATAAACTGTAACAAGAGTAATATTATCATGTTGGGGAAACAAACCTACCTGGCTAATAATATTATTATTATCAAAAGTATTGAGTTAAAATCATACGAGCGGATATTAAATTGTTATGGTACGTTTTTTGGCACTTTCACATGGGATTGTTGTTGTTGTAGAGGATGACGCTGAAACGTCTTTGGGCTTTTTTGAACACTGTTGTGACCGCGTTACTGGCCATCGACGTCCACGTGGCCGGGCCACCGCCGCCGTCCGAGTGCCGATAGTGCGGCACATGACGGTGGCCGTCGTCGGTCTCGTGGAACGGCAGCCGACCTCATGGGTGGTGGTGATGGTGCTGCTGCGGCAGCGGATGATGATGATGCAGTTGATGGTGCGACGGGAGCGGCTGTTGATGGTGGTGTTGGTGGTGTTGGGGCAGCGGGTAGCCGTCTGGGCCGACAACGACCGTGGACTGCAGCTGTAGGGGTGTGCCGTCGTCGTAGAAAACACCGCCACCACCCACGCTGCCCTGATGCTGATGATGTGGCTGATCTTCGCGATCGTCCACCGGGACACAGCCGCCGTCAACGACGTCCACCGGATCCAGATCGTCCGAGTACGTGGTACCCCGGCTCTGCACGAGTGACATACTTTTCTGGTAGCTGAACAACTGTCGTTCCAAGCTGTAGTTTTCGGCTTGCAGAGCTGTGATCTCGCGCCTGTCGTCATAAAAAAATTTGACAATTATATACCAGGTAAAATTTACGATTTTCAATATAATATTGTAATAATATAATTACGATTACCTATGTGCTTAAACAAATTAATAACAAAAAATAAAAATAGAATCAAAAACTGCCACATTAAATTAAGCTATATCAACAAACCTAAAAGTCCATATGTACATAATGACATAACCAGCGGTGTTATACGGATAGGAAATAACATGTCGTCGTAGTGAAATAAAATGAGTTAAGTAAGAAATATTTGAAAGAAAAATTCTAAAATTTTGAGAAGGTCTTAGTATAAAGGGCCACACCAAGATATAAACATTATATTGAAAAAAACAATACATTTATCGCTCCGTTCAGAATCTTAATTATAAGTTGTAACTCTAATGTTTTTGAATAATAATACAAGTTTAATAGGTTTGAACATTAATGGGTCTGTTTGTCATCGCCGTCTAATCTAAGCACTGCACGTGATTCCCATTTCCAAACCATTACCTGACGTGATTTTAAATGTCTATATAACTATATAATATATAATGCTCATATAATTTGCAAGTAATTACTGATGTTTAGAAGAGACTTTAATTTCACATCTATTATTACATCGTGTAGTTTTATTATTATTATTTTTTGTCACATAAAATATAATAGTGTATTTATGTCTTAAAGTAAACAATTACCGAGCCGGATAACACCCTAATATAATGTTTACATAACCGTCCCGAGAAGTGTTGAAAGATACGATATAAATGTTAAAATATCGGAAGAGGGGATGGCTGTACTCAACTGTAACCGACATGAATTTACTAGATGGTAAACGTAATAAATATTTTTATTACATTCGATTATACACAGTAAAAAAATGTCTTCATGTTCGCTATAAAATTGACTTTTCACCTATTAATTGCGTGGCTGTATATTTTTGTATATTATTTGAAACTATGACTACAGGCGGAGATCAGTGGATATAAAATAAAGGATAAGGGAATACACATGATAAATATTTAGGATTGGAAAATTGGAACAATAAGATGGGATGAGATATTTTGCAGGAATCATTTTTTATAAAATACTGAATAAGTTATGTACCTACGTCCTACATTGATTTCCACTCAGTCGAGATCCATACATTTTTCAGTACCGAATATATATTATACAAATAATATAATATATTGTGAAAATTATAGAAGAAGAAACAAAAATGTACACCTATATTTTATTTATTTATTTTAACTATTTTACGAATGTATATTACAAGTTTTACGTAAAACTCGATACACTAAAAATTATATACATTTATTAAGTATTTTATAAATATTTTAAACCAAACAATAATTAGTTTCTACAAATATGCAAATTTGTTATGTGTTAAATAATAACACCTACACATCGTCATTTTTTGTACACTAAAATACATAGTTACAAGGAAGGTATCAAGTTAATTAATCACACATCAACTTATTGCAATAGGTTCACGTGTGACGTCAATTCATCGAGTTATTAATATTATATGATGAAATATTAGGTAAAAAAAACAAATTCATTTTATTTTACCTAAACACTTACTCGTACTTATAAGTTTGATGCGATTAATCTTTAAATAATGGAACTGCTAACGAAGTTGAAATCTGATTAATCGAAGAACTCTATATAATAATAACGAATATTATTTGATTTGATTTATCTTGCAACACATTTAACGCTGTTTAATGAATATTTAATTTAATTTTGATTTATTTCAACTTAGCTGAGGTAAAAAATATTGAGTGTATTTATGTAATTGTTGTTGTTCTTTTTTCGCACAAACTTGTATTTTACATTTTAATTTAAAATGTTACACGTTTGTCCTAATTTTGTACATATTAGATTTAAAAATAAAATATTGAATTTAAAACACAGGGTATTACAATTTAAATTAAAGTGTAAATATTTGTTATTTTTATATTAGTATTAGATTGTGTTGATTGGAAAACGTTTCAAATAATTTATTTCAAATATTCTTAACACGTCGTTATCATCAGGTATCTTGTGCGCATACTATACCTAATATATTGATTGAGCTTTCATATTTTAATAGTTTATGAACGTTCTATTAATGCTTCAATTTATTATACAATTTATGCAATTTTTATACCAAATACGTCATTTCATCTATTTTTATTATCAATTGAATATTTGTTGATGCATAAAAACTGCAAAAATTGGTGTGCTTTGAATTTACAGGAAATTAAATGATTAGATTTGAATTAAAATGTTAGCATAATGTTAGTTTTTCTCTCTTTCTCTTTGGCCAATGCTCAACATCGACAAGACGAATCTACGCAAATTATTATTATTCTTTTTTTTTAATTAGATTTAGAATAAAATCAGCCATAAATGACTAAGAGTATGTTAGAAGGATTAATTATCAATTTGTTTAAACATTGTCTCAAAACAATTTAACTTTATAAATGTATACAATTTTTGTTTATAGCAAATAATAACTAAATATGAAACCTATATGCAAAAATTTCAAAAAGACTATTCTCTGTAATTATTTAAACTATAGGCGATTTTACTCTAAGATAACTCTAAAATCATAAAATAAAAAAGATTTAACATGAATAATTGTTTTTTCTATGAAACAAATATTGCGTTGACATCTTTTTAACATTAATTATACCAATTGTAACCGATATTATTTTTTTTTAAATGTTGGTCATAATATTGACTTTCACTCCAAGTGATCAAGTGTGTTGTATTAATTTAAATACCTATTAAAATAATATATTATAATTTATTTTATACAACTATTTGTTATAAGTAAGTATAGAAACTCCTCATGATTTTATTGAATATATTCGTGTAGATTTAATGAGTTGACTTACAGTTACAGGTTAATTATTCGTTCCTAAATTTAATGGTCATTACTCATTAAACAAATAAAAAATTTATCTTAAATAGCATTTATTACTAAAATCAATAACCATTTACAATAATCGACTTAAGTTACTTGCGCGTTTGCAAAACTACAAGAACATAATACATAGGTAAGTAGGTAACTTGAGTTATTAAAAAAGAAAAAGAAATTCAATATTTAAATTTAAAATACCAAAAGTATAAATACAAATACATCATAATAGCCGAATAAAACATGTATATGTTTATAATTTACAAAAAATATAAGTTTTATTTTTTTATTTTAGTAACATAAATCTACCATCATCGGCGACATAGCTAGGCCATTGGGTTACAATTTTTTTATATTATTTACATAAAAAAATGTATTATTTATAAAATATAAGTATTATTATAGATACAATTTTAAATTAGTATAATTATACATGCCTATAAATTATAATAATTTTATTAAATATTATTTGAAATTTATACGTTTACTTCAATTTCATTATTTCTCTCCGGAAATTAAAGAAATATGCAGTAATTATGGTGAGTAAAATGTCGTGTGTACTGGATATTAACAAAAAAAAATCACATTGTGCGAGTAATATTCACTATTATTCAGTACATTCAAAAACAATACTCCTGATTAAGTAACTGTGTGGATTACCATTCTGTAAAGTTGCACTGAATTATTAAAACACGAATAGAACCTTAAAATATTTAAGAAATACAAAACAGATACTATTATAGTCAACAAAATTTTATAAAACATATTTTTTCAAGTCAACTGGAATATATCAACAATGGCGACCGACATTTATATACTGTTCTGCAATCTTAACAAACACAGTTCATAAATAATTTATATGATATATTGTGGGAAATTACATGAATGATCATTCTGCTTTCCCCCCTGTATTTTAATTTAAAAATAGTTGGAATGAAAATAAAATTAATTTATTCATTTCAATGCCCTACTTATAAATTTTACCTTATCTTATACCCAAGAAAGTAACAAAGAAATAAAATAACATCCACTGAGTGATACTAGAATGCATTTATTTGGCCTTTAAGCTTATATGCGTTTTCTGTTTAGTTAAAATAATGTATTGTATCAAGTTATTGTAGATTAAATACTATTGTTTGTCACTATAGGTATGTAAAAATAAGAAAATATTAAAATGTTTTATCTTATTGAGTAGTTAAAAGATTTGTTGAAGATTTTAGCGACCAGGACTAATAAAATAAACAATTACCTACGAATGTAGTTTAAAATTTTAATTACTTTAGAATATACTACTAAATATTATGAAAATACACTGAAAAAAAAAATTAAAACTTAAAAGGATATTACTATCATATTATTTTTAAAATCGACGTTTAATACGCTATAATGTATCAATAAAATATAATATATTAATATATTATTACTTATATAGTTTAATCACTCAAGTTATAAATATGATACAGTCAATGTAGAAATCATTATTAAGTATTATAAAAGTGGAAAAAAATATGTATGGCCACTCGGCTTTACAGTAAGGTCGATAGTACCTCACTGTTTTCGTGTGGGACACTGCAATGGATGTGTTAAATTTAAATTCAATGATAAATCGTTGCATACAAAAAAAACAATTTTGAGCGGAGATGGATTGTCAGACTTTAATATAAACTACTTAGTACTTACATAGTACCTGGGATAATTTATTATATAATTATATTGCTATTATGGAAAAATTATTTTACTATTAGTGATATTATATTTATATTGTATGGAAAGTTATAAAAACATACCTACAATAGTACAATGAACATTAACAGTTTTCACAAATTAATATATTCATATTATATAAATATGGTAAACAAAATAGATTGAGTGGATTAAAATTAGTAATAGGGAAGGCGTCATACGATATAAATATGTAATATTTTGAAATTATGCAGTATTAAAATAGACGCAAAAAATAGGTAACTAAAACGGGCGGTTTGCGTTTGGGCGAATTGCCTTTTTACCTGTATAATAAAAGTAATGTGTTTGGGCGAGACAATATATTTTTTTTTATTCCTGAATTTTGTGATCGGGATTATTATTTTTCATATTTTGTTTATCATTTATCTTTAGATTGCACATAATCAGTGAGCGAAGGTCGTGGTTCGACGTAGTACCTACTGAGGATTTAATATTATTAAACAATTGATTGACATGCAGTGCGGACGCTACAGCGACACAATATTAAAGATAAAATTGTAATGATTATAAGAAAAAACAAAAAACAAATATATTTTTTCAATTTTAATTATATTTTAACTTCATTCATAAAAAATCTAAATCATTTCAATTTTTAATTTCACGCGCACACACATAAAATATAAACAATCCATTTTTAATCATACCCGTGGAATTCATGGACAGTCCCAAGTCTGTCAAAATAAGAGGTAAAATGGATTGATAAAATACAGCATCCCAGGGTATTCAAAATAAATAATAAAAAAAATGGTCACCCAAACGCATTACAATGTTTTAAAATCACTCGCCCAAACGCATTATGCTAAATTGCCCAAACACATTGCAATTTTTAAAAATTCGCCCAAACGCGTGACGCCCAACTTAAACCGTTGGTAATGCTTTGTTTAAATATCCTATGTATATTGTCTTATAGATTAAATTTCTAATGTTTATAAAAACGTCCTTTTAAATTTTATTTTATATTCTTCAATGTTAGTGAAATAATTATGACTTTTAATTAACTTTTTATCAAACTGTAAAATAAATATTGAACATTCAATACACTTTTTATAATAAAATATTTTAAAATCTTCAAATGTTTGCAAAATATTAACTGTAAATGCTTATAAAAAATAATGCATTTAAGTGTTTTTAATATTTTTAATTTGCGACGAGAACTAATTTTATGGGATCTCCTACTAAATGTTCAAGTTTGTGGACCATGTCTAAAAAATTTTAAATGCCTATTGATACCTTTTAAATTAACCTGACATTTTGAACATGTTATTGAATTAATTTAATGATAATTGTAATATCGGTGGAATGTTTCAAGTATCTTCATAACTTTTTGAATTACAATTAAAAAACTTCCTTTGATGAAAAATTGTGATTTTACGCTGGTATATTCAAGTTCATTAAAATTTAAATTTCATGTACTTATTAAAAAATATTTTTGAAATCATTTTCAATTTTTTTTTATAATTCTAGTAAGCTAGACGTAAATGGAACCAGAAGTATGAGTACGTTAAGGGTTTGTCTTAATAACTTTATTTCAGTTCTGTTTTGGATTGTTATAGATATAGATATAAAATCAATGAGTGTTAAAATATATTCAAACAATTCTGACAGTTTTATACTAAATAAATGCTGTGTTCTATTATTACCCATTACTAACGGTTTTATCGTGGGTAACAATTTTGATTAGAAATTCTTGTTTAATTTTGATCTACTAAGCTGAATATTGAATAAGCTTGTTGTTCACGTTTAAATTGGAATGTATATATATACCGGTTAATGTATTTTTTACGTATGTGGTGATAAATAATACTACATACGTACTACATAAGACTTGATTAGAGCTAACAATTAAAATTATAATTTTTACTAATAATTCACGTCAGATTATTCAGTTCATGTGGTTTTGACATGTTATAATGTATTTATGTTCGTTATACAAATATTGCAGGATTTAGGTTAGGTATATGGTAATTTATTATTTCGACAACGTAGCAGAGTAGAATATATTTCCACCTTTTTTATAATATATGCATAACCATTAACCATCCACATTATGTGTACCTATCTCTAATAATATTATACTTGTTTATTCTTCTTAATTATTCTGGCAGTAAGGTATTAGTGGTTTCTTATATATTGGTATAATATACATATATATATATAATTTACCTAATCATTATACCGACAATACCACGAAAATATACTTCAAAAATCATTTTATTCTTTATTATTTATAGAAAAAAACAATGTTTTAAGTTCTGAGAAGAATATTAACATTTTCTAGACATAGAAAAAAATGTGAAAATGTGTTGGATACTTTTAAGCTATTAAATTAATAATTGTAAGATTTGGTTAGAAACATAAGAATGCATATTAAGATTGAAATTAAGATAAATTAAAGTTACAAATATATTACGTCGTAAGTTCCTAAGATATAATATGCGTAATATAAATCATAAAAAAAATATATATATATACATACATATATAATAATGTTATTATAATTTTTTAAATGATTATCAAACTGCAGTGATTTGAAATAGTTTTAAAATTAAAATATGAATAAATTTGTGAAAAATTACATAATATAATAATTATTAGCAATTCATTTTTGAGTACTCTTATCTGACAATGTTTTAAAATTGTAATTCCATTTTATTATATTATTATGTGTTGTTATTTTTTCGTTTATTAAAACAGGAAATAATGATTATTGATTATATTATCCAAACAAAATAGTTTATATTTTTTACGTTATGATATAAGTACTGTTTACTTGTGTATAAAACATAATAAATTATCAGAGTGTACAACATTAACTACTTTGTAGGCAGTTTCAAAGAAAACTGTTTAAGTACCACAGGTATGGTTTGTAGGATATAAAATATTGTATACTATTGCGTGTATTAGAGGACTTAGATGAACGTTATACAGGCAGTTTTACACTGTAACCCATAAGAGCATAAATATAATAACTTGTACCATACAGATGTGTCTAAGACAGTTGCATTTTTCCCATTCCCTACTAACACTCTCACAAATTAGCCGGTTTTCAAAACCAAGTTAATACTTTTTAACAAAGTGGCTGCGGGCAGCTGGCCGGCGTGTTATCTGACTTGATTAATTATACTGTCAAAGGATATTCGTATTTGTGAGGAGGAAGGAAGGAAAAATAAGAGACCATTTTTATTTATTTTTTTTGCCATCTATCCCCATGTAACTAACTGCGGTTGAATAATTTCGATTAAATTACGTCCAAAAAAGGGGGTGTCTATAATACTCAATAGGTAGTTTAGCTAGTTGATTAATAAAAAAAAAACACAATTAACCCTTTTACCGTGAAGCATTCATACTAGTAAGCGGTGGTCGTCGTTTAAAGACGTCAAAATGGGAATTGTTTTTTACGCCTTTATGGGATTTATAAATAAATAATGAAGGCCAAGTGATTAACTGTATGCAAAATCCATTAAACAAAACCGACGTATATAAATGTATTAAACAATTCGGCTTTATTCGTTAACTCATTTTAAATGTATATAGTTCATAAAAAACTGGAAATCAAAATAAAATTTAAACCTTTTATATAAATTAATATAATTTTGGTGAAATTCAATTTTGAACAATATATTTTAGAAACAGAAAAATATAAGTTAAAAAAATAAGAATTATTTTAATAATCATGGGTCATCGTTGTAATAAACATTGGTCAATAACATTGTTTATATAATTAGTTGCAAACTTAATTCTTACATGGGTAATTAAGTTGTATTATTATTATAAGTTTTGATGGATGGAGTGATTTTAGATTAATATTTTTAGAAATTAACATATAAGAACTTTTTACTTTATAGTTTAAAAAAAAACACAAAAACAATAAAGTTTTTTAAATTTAAATTTGATTTAAAACTCTTGAATATTATTACAGTTGTTTATATTACATTAATCACTTTTAGGTGTTAGGTATTTTAATAATTAAAAAAAAATTATATACAAGTTAAGTATTAAGGTATATTGCATTCATTTAATTTCGCTCTCATATTAACGAAAGTAGTAATGTGATAGGTATATAATTCTAAATTGTATTAGAACAAAATATGAAATGAAAAGAGCTTGATTTTTTTGATTATGTTTTAAAATAATTTAGTTTGCAGCACATAACAATAATGAACGTATTAATTACTTAATATATTTTGAATATATTAGTTATATGGGAATTCATAAAATTGAAATCTAAAACGTCATTATGACCACAAATTTTTCCGTCTATATTTATACAAAAAATAAATCTGATAGAAAGAATCACAAAGAAAAAATGTCGTATTTTTAATGAAAATTTGTCTATTTATTATCAATAATAATTCTTAGTTCGTTTATATAGTTTGTCTCAATCTCCAATATAAGTAAATGTTGTTCTTTAAGCTTTTTATTAATTTGATTTCATCCGTTCTATACATTATACATCATGCATATGGTATATATGTTTGTTGATTATTTGTACTGCTTCATTATTAGCACACCAAAGAAATGTTATGTATGAGTTTACATTTTTGATAATTTGATAATTAATTATTCAAATTTCCTTTTAAAGAGCTAATTACATTAAGTTGTCTAAGTTTCAATGTAAAACATATCATACAATCTATCCAATGTTTGTAAGTTTATATACTATATATATTTTAATGGTTTGTAATACATTATTATTATCAGATTAATACAAAATAAACTGTGAAACAAGTACAGAGTCAAATATTGAAATATTATAGAATATAATTTATACTATAAATCAAAAATAATAAGTAAATTTGAAAACATTTGATATAATAAAACACAAATAATTATAGCTAAAGGGCTTTGATACAAAGTGATTAGCTTATATATATATATATATATATATAATATACACTAAATAGTAAATATAGTCGAAATAGATATATCTTGCGTCATGTATGATTTTGACAATACCTATCCTTTTTTTCGTACCTTCGTTTTTACAATCACTGTGAATATATTTCCGGTATCTTCTAAATCTTGATATATGATATTTCTCACGTCACATGTTTTAGATTCATTGCAAGTCGATGGTCTTTCAATGATTTGTAGCCTTTTGGAGCTCTAACAATGCTTCAGCTATTGACTTTGAGCGTGGTTTGCTTCCAGTGGTAAATTATTTAATATTGGATATTAGTATTGGGAGATGGTTAAATGTAAAGTTTATCATAATATCTATTTTTCTTTTATATGCAACCAAATAATTAAGATTTTAATTATCTGTATAAATATATAATTTCATCCAAATTAAAACTTAATCTATACATATAAAATCCAATTACCACTTAGTCATTGATCGCTGTAACTCAAAAACTAACGAAACGTACGAACTTGAAATTTGGAATAGAGATTTTTCCCATATTTTCACCGTGCAATTAAAAATGTTGCGTTTTAGTGGAGTAATTAACAACTATAATATTGTTCAACGCTAATACGTATTGTGCTGCACGGGCGCACGGCACAGGCGCACGGCGGCCCGCGGATTTCCAGCTACCTGCAACCTATCCTTTTTGTCTGTCATGTAGATAAGAATTGTTCCGAGAAGTTTACCGATAAAAATAATCTTTTGCATCACGCGTACACCAATATATTGTAAATATGAAAAAACCAAAAATATACACGGGTAAAGCCGGGTAATTCAGCTGTTTCTATACACCTATATTTCTATGCATTGACCATTACCTATGTGTATTCCACATATTGTACCTACCTATTTATTCTTATTTTACATAATTTTTTACGTTACATGTTTCATACATATACAAGGTATAACAGATAGAACTGACTTTTGGAATAACTTTAGTTCAAATTAATATTTTTTATTTTTTTTTCTGTTCATTAAGTGACCCTAGAATTACATATTGTATAATCATTTTTTTTATGTTTTATTATTAGTATTGAAAAAATTAATTAAATTTTATATAATTTTATACATTCGTCGGTTCCCTTAGAATCCAAAACATTTTTTTTTCTTTTTAAGGGGAACCCGCGGAAACAGGCCATTGGGTGTGGGGTGGTACGGTAGGGGTTATTTTTGTATATTTGTTTGTAGGTTTTTAAGTGGGTAGGGTTGTAACACGTTTTTGTGTATGTGTGGCAAGGATATGTTACTAAAAATCCCGGATGGTCACCCACGGTAAAGCACGATTGAGCATAGACCTTTTTAGCAACACGATTGAGCATAGAATATTTTATGTGATGTTGCCATATTCACAATATTTTGAAATTTATTATTTTCAGTTGTTATTACACCAATTATTATGATATCAGACGCGAACCGTGAGCCGAGCTCCTCGGCTTTATCGACAATGTTATCGATCAATAAATTAGTTCCGGAGCAAAACGACGTTTTAGACATTTAGCATCGGGGGGAAATATAAGTAGGCCTTAGTGAATTTATACAAATATAAATTAATTGGAGAGCGCAAAAAAGATAATCTTTTAAGATGGAGGTGTACGAATAATAAATGTTCAGCAATAATGTTCTCAGGTTTAGATAAACATAAAGTGATTGAAACTGCTGGACAACATAAACACGATCAAAATTCTATTGAAAAAATAGAAACACAAGTTTTGAGAGAAAATTGCAAGAGAAAAGCTGAAGAATCAATTTTCACACAGCCACTTAAAATTATTCGCACCGAACTTAATTTAACTAAATATTTTTGTACATATACAGTTCAAAATTGAAAATGGCAACGTTGCAAGGTTTTTTATGCTCAATCGTGTTGGTTTTCTTTTGTATTTCAGTTTCCTTTGATACGCCGACAATTCATGCTCAATCGTGTTGCGAAAAAGGTGTTTTATGCTCAATCGTGTCGCAGCCGGTCACCCATCCAGGAGCTAGCAACGGTGGTCGGTACGTACGCTCAGTGCGTTTCCACAGATTGAGCGTACGACCGCGCCTTACCAAGCCACTCTAAAACATTTAGATTAACTTTAAACGCTCTATGCGGTAATGACTTACAATTTTCAAATACCATCTAGTAATATATAAAATAATATTATAATTATTTATATTATTTAATATATGCGATATTATTTTGTCAATAATTAGTTCAACCTAATTTATTACTAATATCAGTAAGAATATGATATAGTAAAATAATCTTTGAAATATAGGATCATTATTTGTTAACTTCACTCAGAATCATATTTTGTATGCAATGATTTACCATTGAATTCAAATTTAACATACTTCAATAAATTAACCAATACAATCACGAAATACACTTGGCAATACAACATAGCGACTTCTTTGGTTATTTTTAAAAATGTTTTTCAATAATACAATTTTGGGACATCTCCATTATGAGTATTGAGTAATGAACTAAATATATCTTGTAGGTATACATTTACCAAAAATATGTATGTGCAGTTTTACTCTTTTGAAATGTTTGTTTAAGATCAATGATTGTTATAATAAAATAACCTTCAGAAGGTTTAAAAAAAAATTATAAATTTATGGTATCACGGCGTCCTGGATAGTCAATATCACTACACTTATGTCAGTAATCCATATTTTTTTTTATAGATAATAGTATTATTAAAATAAATGTGAATAATTATTAAAAACAAGATTAAATTATTAGTTATTTACTTCTTGTACAACTTCTTGTTATTTTATTTCATCTATGGTATATGAATGCAATTTTAGCCTTCAGTTAAACGATAAAATCGCTGGTAAATGGGTGTTTCTAGTAATAATTCATTTTCATATACACAATTGTATTGACATTGATCATCATCTAATTTATAATACTATGATATTATTTACTGTTATTATAATCTTGTAATAGTCATGTTATATTATACCATGTGATAACATACATTATGTTGAAAAGTATGCAAAGCAAGATTGTACACACAAATTAAGTTCTAAATTTACATTTGATACTTGTTATAAATGTTAATTGAATAGAAAAATTTTTATGGTTTCTAGTATAATTTAATAATGTATATAATAGGTATGCACTGTACAAAAAAATCAACCCTTACAATGCTCACTTTTTTCAGTATGGACTGGCGACACGCAACTTTAGCCAGATTTCATGCAAAATTTCAATTACAATGGAACCTAGGTTATTTTCAATAATGTATGTCTAAATAATAATCAGCGATTACTTAAAAACTAACACCTACCTATATATATATTTTTTTAATACCTTGATGCTCTTTATTTCAGAAAATTATTTATGAACATTTATTAGTGGTTAAATACAGATCATCAGAGAAACCGACTTGAAATCCTTAATATTAATGCATTAATAAAACTTTGTTTAGTCTATCTATTCATAATAATTTAGTTTATTATAACTATTTATAATAATGAATGATTTGAAATATGTTATTCGTGAGATTAGACTAGAATCTAGGTATGTAGTTAAAACAATAAATTGTCTTTAAAAATAAATATTTAATTTAGTACAAATACATAATTATTTTGTATTAAATGATATAATATTTTAAATATACAGTAGAAACTCGTTTAACTGTCACTCGATTTACCATCAGTTTCAGTTATCCGTCTACGGTCACTGTCAAAAAAAAAGTTAATGATACGATCGCCATAAAATCGTCGCGGTACATAACACGGCGGTTATCATGCGTATAAAAATAGTTTATAATATCAATCATCAATGCAATAAACTATTTTTTAAATGTCACCAGTGCATTGGCTGTTCTGACTGTACCAGACCTAAAGAATGGGTGGAATAAACTATGGCCTGAAATAACACCGTGAGAAGAAGATGACGGATTATTTTGTTTAATATTTTTAGAAAGGTATTCTTTATGTTATTACATATTATATACAGTAGACGCCGTTTATAAGACTCACTTTGGGACCAGCATCAAGTGAGTCTTATAACCGAATGAATCTTATAGGCGAAGTGGAAAAAAAAATTAATTACGTATTTATAAATTTTATTTTTCAACATATTTTGCTTTAATTTTAATACTTTAACATATATTACATATTATAGTATACTTATTATTGAATAAATTTAATAATCCCGATAAAAAAAAATAAAATTTTAATAGGTAAATATTACATACAAAAAAATTATAAAAATTATAAAGGATGTACGTAAAATGTATTTATTATTTATTTTGAAAAATTACTTTTCAAAAATATTTGTAATTTTAGTTTGTTTTTTATTTTATTCTAATATTGATATTTTCTCTTTTTTCCATCTATAGAACCACTCCTCTTTCGCTTTGAAGTTAACCTTCCCCATTTTTTCTGCCAATTCTTCAGCTTTTTGACAAAGCAAAGGACCTGACACGTGAGCATCTTTATCTCTAACTTTTACGAACCATTCTTTCAATGCACGTTCAATTATTATACGTTATAAGGTACGAACAGAAACTAGAAATAATCAACACGAATATTATTTAATTTTTCAATACCAATTTATTTTTAAATTATAACCAAAAAAGTTTATTTTCTACTATTTATTTAACGAAATTTGAGTCTTATAACCGAAGTGTTGAGTCTTATAACCGATTTTTTTAAAATGTATTTTGATATGTACGGACCGTTCCATACGATTTTGAGTCTAATAAGCAACTGAACTTTATATCCGTGAGTCTAATAAGCGCGGCGCCTACTGTATTATTAGTAGGTATTTATTATTATTTTATTATTTATTGTTATTGTTATTATTGTTATTATTATATTTATTTTTTTTTGTCAGAAAATTACGTAGTAAAATACATACGTTTATTGAAATTTATTTAATTGTTTTGTATTATTGTATTTCTGTTGACCGTCTATTCGATTAACCGTCACTGTCCCGGTCCTGACATTGACGGTTAATCGAGTTTCTACCGTAAATCCTATAATTTAGTTCTAAAATATCAATTGAAAAAAATGGCTTATAAAATTAAACTTAAAAATATGTATGTTAATACACGTATAATGCAACACCTTTATTTATAATTTTTTTACTTTTTAGTTAATTTATCAGTAGTAAATATAATTCAACAATGTCCACAGAACTTATAAAAATAAAATATTTTGATAGTCACAATCATAAAATATGTTTCAAATAATTTGAATCCTTTTACGTATTTTAATATATCTTGTTAATGCATTATAATTTATACTTATAAAATAAATCAATAAATAAATGAATAAGAAATATTTTTATATATTTATGACGGTGATATTGAATTGAGTCCGTGCTACTTTTATGTGTTTGAATTGAGTCCAGCTTATTATCTTAATATCTTTGAATTGAGTAGGATATAGTAGGTTTTTTAACAAAAATAGATTTGGATGTTTTGTGTGATGTAAAGGATATATATATATATACTATATATATACTATATACTATATACTATATACTATATACGGGACGTTTAAGAGCTATCCTAAATTTTTTACTCAAATTTTTACGAATCACGATTTCTATAAAGATTCATATGCTATTATTATTTTAAAAAATTGTTTTATGGTACATAACTATTATTATTAAAAAAAAAATTAATTTAAGCAAACACACATTTTTTGAGGGACTCAACTCGAATAACCTAACAATATCGGTCAGACTCAACTCCGATAACCCAAAAATATTTGCGGGACTCAATTCAATATTTGGGACTCAATTCAACGTCAGCCATTTATGATCATGATTAGCGCGACCTAAAAAGATTTATGGTAAATACTTTATGTATTAAATTTATCTACATAAAACGATTGATATCCACCCATTATTTAACCTTCTATTTAGTATAGATCAAATATCAATATTCATCACATTACAGCCTTTGAAACGTCGTTCTATAATATATATATATATATATTTTATTAAAAATACCCTCGGCAACAGGCCATTGGGCTTACGGTGCGAAAATTACAAATTACAGAAATTACAAAAGTTGTATATATATACATATATATTACATTAAATTTTGGATATAAGTTTTTATAATAGTATGCTGAAGTATAATAGTAAAATAAGTCTAGTAGGTACCTAGTATACTATAGTATTAAATAAAGCGTAAATTACTGATATTTATTTGTTGAAAATATTATTATAATTTATAATACTATATTATAGATATTCAAACCTATACACATAAAAATTCTAAAGTTTAAATATTTTTTAAAGGGATATTTACTATTTTTTAGCAAACTATACCGTAACTTATAACTGTTTTATAGATATAAATATATCATAATATACATTTTATGTATAATTTTTATTACACATGTCACATATGTACATATGATATGTGCTTGCATAAAATACATAACATTAGATGGATATTTAATTTTCCAATGTAATTATCTTAGCTTTGTGTTTGGTATTTTATGTTTACTTACATAATATATATATATATAATATTATACATGAATTTGACATATAAAATAATATTGATATTATCATTTTTATGAAAATTATACTTTTCAAAACTAAATTTAACGCATAGAACTTGGCACCAAGTAATATTAGTTTTAATAATAATTAAAGGTCATATTTGGTAAATATTTATTAGTAATTAATAATTATACGTGTTTTGTCCCTTTACACACTTGTTAAACAGAAAAAAGATAAACTAAAACCTTGTCCCTACACAAATTTACGTTCAAAACAGAATTCTTATGAACAATGTATTGTTTAAGTTATCAAAACTTATTTTAACGTCGTTAATATTAAAAGACGTTTGAATATTCGTTAAATATAACTACTACCTTAGTTAATAGTGTGAACATATTATTTAAGAGCTTATGAATAAAGATTTATTTTTTATTATCTACTCAATTTAATATATTGAACGAATCACAAAATCCAAAAAATTAACATTTCATAGACATTAATTTTGAAGTATAATTATCTTAATTTCAAAAAAGCATTGTATATTAATTATATATTGTTAATACTTATTTTTAGTAACTCTGAATATAAAATATGTTGTTTGAGATAATTTTGTCATGTCGATGGACAGAGATATAAATTTAATAGTTTTAGTGCTTTGTACATTAAGCTACTTAATTAATTTAAGTATTACTATTAAATGTATTTATACAATTATTTTAGGTCTTGAATAAATGAGATTATATTTAATTTTAAACTCGTTAAATTAAAATAAAAAATAATAACTTCTTTTTATATTATATGTTTCGCAAAGAAGCCTAATGGTTTTATTTAAAAAAAAAAATATTCTAGGAGTTTGAATGCAATTTACTTTAATTTTTCAATACATTTGATATAAATCCTAATCATACCTGCAACATTCTCCATATTTACAATTATAAATTATGATAATCCCATGTGTATATGTGTAATGTATATCCATGTATATTGTATATAGTGATACTATTCAATTTTAATATAATTTATGTACATGGTATATATAATTGATTATAAAAATATTAAAAAGTATTTGGTTCTAATTCTAAATAAATTGTGTAATTGTCATTTAAGAATAAATTAGAAGTACCCAAAGCTTAGTTATTCTTTCTATCCAGGGAAATAATATTTCCTGAGTGAAATGAAAGCAAAATATAAGTTATTATTTGGGTTTATTCAGCGGTAAAATGTAATACAAGTTTCAAACTGATTAGTTGTATATTGGAGAGAAACAATTAACATTGATAAAATTTATCAGATTTGTATTTAACCATTATATAAATATTATGGTTAGGGAAGACGAAATCTAACGAAAAATGGACAGTTAAATTTAATAGATATGTTTACTATTAAAACCACTTTTATATTAATTTTTGAGATCAATTACTAGATGGTTCATAATTTTATTGTTATTAATAATAATATTGTTCATATTTTGAAAGCAATAAACAAAGATATTTTATTTTTTAACTGACCAATAGTTAATGATATAATGCACTTAATTATAACATAATTATGTATAGTATACAATACAATTTGATTTTTATCGTATACAAAATTAAACAAACTTACCTTCATTTAAAATACTTAAACACTGTTTATTATACTTTTGTCAATATCAAAATTAATGGATGCTTATCATTTATTAATAACAAAAAAATAAATATTAAACTATTTTAGGTGCATATTTTTAAAGGTTTTTGATCATAAATGAATTTGTTAAGGATATTTTTTTCGAGGGCTAAATGAAATGAGCTCCAATCCCTAATTATTATAACATTCAAATGCCTCGTGGTAAATTGTAGATACTCTATCATCATTACTAAAATCTAAATAAGAAGATTTAGGTTTTAGCTTCTAAATAATTATTAGGTAGATATTAATATAAGGAAAAACAAGTTACCTGTTTTAATTTCAAATATTTCTACATACTATGTTCGTTAGGTTTTTCCTTGGATTTATTTATTATCCTTTGATAGCTTAATCTATTTAATATTCTCATTAAACCTAACATACCATAAGTGCTACTTAAAAGGTTATTACCAACACAATTTTCTCATTGTATCCTTCATTTATAATATCGTTTGACGTCTTAAACTTTCAATTTATTTTTTTATTTTAGTACATAATATGTCTGTAAGAGAAAACCTATAAAAACGTAAATGTTATAAGGAGTTTAATATTATATTTTTCAGTGAATAAAATATTGGCTTCGATAAATGTTAATTTTCAGTTGTCCAATCTAATATATTGGAAAAAAATATTTTGTTTTAAACAATAAATAATTGAATTTGCTTATATATTGTGAACAAGTATTTTTTTTACGGGTACGATACATAAATAAATACTTTTATAACTGCCATAAGAAACACTGCGTATTTGTGTATTTATTTATTAAAATAATATTGTGTATTATGTATGACATTTCAAAAATTTACAAGGAATTGATAACATTTTTGTTTTATATATCTGTTCAAACCGAATTTGAAAAATAATATTACTAAATTCACTAAGAAGTATTATTAAACATGCTTTGTATGGTGATATAGTTATGCTTTGCATAATATACATTTTATAAGATGGTTGATACAGGAATAATACCAATAACTACACATTAATTTAATAATTGATAATATTATAATATTTAAAATGAATCAAATAAATAACTTATAACAGGGTGATAAATTTTCACATGAGAAATATGTTTGTAAATTACTCTTCACTTTAATTTTTATGAAATGTTTAAAAATGTTGTCACGTTTACTTTATTTAAGATACAGTTCAAGTTAATGAACAGTTTTAAACAAAACTTTTATAATTACAACAATCTTAGAACCTGTAAAAATAACACTTGCTTAATTCCATAAACTATTTGAGAAGCCCACCGTTAATTTGTTAGCAATTTTAAGAAGATAAAATTGTTCAAAGTGCCATTTATTCAATCTAACTTAAAAATTATTAAAACAAAATCGATAGACCAAACATATTTAAATAATACTGTAAATTTTAAAACTTTTTAATTTTTCACATCATTTAGAATATTTAAGTATACGTTTAAAATGTTAAGTGCATTTTAAGTCTTTTAATTTTTTTTCGAACACACTTTAAAAATGTTATATACCAGTAATCTTACTATACAATTATAGAATAATAAAAATTCTCAAATAAGTGTGTCAGTAGTATTCTAAAAAAATTTAGTGTTTAAGCGTAAATCACAATATGTATAATTTGTTTGAAAAAAGTAATTTATAATATATAATACCTTAGGGTACATTAAAAACGTAAATTTGATTTTTGATTGATGATTTGAAAAATTTATGTTTGTTCATATATTTAAATACATAATTTTAGCAGATAGAAATGAAATATTATTTCGCATTCAAATTCAATATCTAGTTTCTCAGAGCTTACAATTATATAAAAGTCTATGACTGATGAGCATAGGTACTATTAAAATAATGTATGGTCATTTAATATGTAAGTACTAAGGTCTTAAAGGTTTATTGATTATATTATGGTTTTATTTTAAGTTGTTTGCAAGGGTCATAAAATAAAAAATTAAATATAATGAGGAAAACTTGATTTTAATTTAATGAAAATATATTTATTTACATCCAATAACTAATAAAAAAATTATTTTTTATTTTTTATTGTAAAGCATAATTATAATTAATTTGTTTGTTCAACATAATGTTTTCAGATACCATTTTAACATTATCATAGTTTTGGGTTAGATGACTATATGTTTTTTTTTAGTCAAAGAAAGACTATAATATTACGTCGTGGTTTGAAATAAATTTAAACAAATAAATATAGAATACAAATAGGATCTATATTAACATGTCCTAAAAACCGAAAATTCATTACAATCAAATACCATATCAGATATCTTATATCGGTAAGTCAGATAAATTTAAGCAATGTAATAAATCATCTGATATTTTATTTTACTAAATTTTGAAATACTAAGTATATGTCTTTAAGATTGATCACCTAGCCGAAGTTTGTTTCGTATGTCCACTGTGGATTCTGATTCAGTTAGTGCTTTTGTTAATTAGTTTGTGCCCTTGTAATTTGTACTTTATACTTTATAGTAATGTGAACCGTATCAACACTGTACTACATAGTATTTCAAAAGTCATAAATTATTTATTTGACTCCAACAGTGATCGGTGATCGTAATTATCATTAAGTATTATGGATGTTATTCTGTGTCAGACCAACGACGTTGGTAACAATTTTTATCATAATATAGTAAGTTATTATACCCTTAGATATGTTATAACTTTTATTTTTAATTGTTTTCAAGTAATAATAGATTGTAAATTAAATATATAGTACAAGCCATTTTTAAATGTATTAAAAAAATAAATATTAATTTCGATAATCTCAATTTTGTAATGATTATAGTGTAAGTAGGTTCAATGTAAATTCGTATTAGTATAGAATTACCTAATTGATTTTACTTTTATAATTGGCAATTTTTGTAGATTATGATTAATATTTATTTTTCTTAAATATATTACAATGGTATTCAATTTTAAGAAGAAAATTTAGTTAAAAACTATAAATGTCTTGTCAAATTATATTATATTTCTTTACCTGCATGTGTATGTCAATATTCAAAAACTGAATTTTATAGTACAATGACATTTTTTGAATTTGATTATACTTTCAACACTTCCATATAAAAACGTTAAGAAAATATTTCTAGAATATTTAAAATCAACACTCGACTAGTATAAACGATCTCGTTAAAATGAAAGGTATTTATTTTTTTCGTGTTAGATAATATCCATTTAAGTCTATTAAGAGAACGACAGTGAATTTCATATATTTAATATTATACTAGTCGTATTATATTACTATACTTTATAGATCTTCTCAACTTAATGTATAATACTAAGCATTGTACTGTTGTAATATTGTTATTATGTCAAGATAAATAAAGGATTTTCTTTATAGTTTTTATTGTATTCAAAGTGTTTCTTTGTTGTTCATACTTAACATTTGAAATGATAAAATATATTATGACATTTTTATAATTAGTTTAATTATTTTAGTTGATGTTTTGTTTAAAATTAAGGTTTTTTTTTATGAATTACACTTCTACGAATTTATTATATTTATTTAAGTTACAACGTAAGGGACATTGTTTTCAGGTCTTGTAAAATGTAATTCATTTAATTTTTTATTAATAATTAAAAGTTAAATAACATTTTAAAATAATGTATTTGAATGTAAATTGGTTATTTTTTTATTTATACATTTAAAGTATAATCTTTACATTTGAATTAGATTTTGTGAAATTTATATAATTTCTTTTATAATATACAAAACGAAATTATTTCATTATCATTTTTTGCTAAATATTGTATTTTGCGATAACTTTCTGACATACGAGTACAGTATAATATTTATTTATTTATCATTATCTCTAACCAGTGTACGAAATTTGACTTTTAAAACTGTTACAACTACACATGTACATCTATATTTTATCTTCATCACAAACAAAACTTACAGAAGATGGATAAATTATATAAATAAGAACGTATAGGCCCATAGGAATTGCTATTTTTGTTCAGTCTTGTGTGGAATGAAGACTTACGGACGAATATTGAATCAACTCTGTTAAGTTTTAGTAAACTGTACTAAGTAAGCAAGAACGTACATTGTTTCTATGTGTGTTTTAGACATTTTTTAATGCTAAAAATTTGCTTGAACGATAAACTATTTGGTGCTCGGTCATAGTCATCACTAACTTAGTTGTTTAGTTTACCTACACTATAATAAACATATAAAATGTGGTTTTTAATATTTTATTTTATTTATAATTATTATACAAGTGCTTAAGTGATAAAATGTGTATTCAAAAATAACAGTATATTATGGAAGACAATAATGCAAATATTTTATTAATAGTAAATTTAAATATTATTGTAACCCTTGTATTTATACTTAAGAAAATAAAGATAATTTATTTTATCAAGCTTTCTTATGATTTTTATCTTAGCATAACACAAAATCACGTGTTGCATTTATTTTTGGTATTCTAATAAATAAATACTTTACAAACTTTTTACTACTGTTCTAATGATAACGACATTTGAATGATTTTTTATTACGGTCAACAGCTCTTTTGTGTATAGTTTTTGATATCTCGTTTGAAAATAGTATGTATTAAACCGATACGTCACTCGGGAGATGATGGATATTAATCTGTTTTGTGAGAAGAATCCCTTGGTTGTATTATTGACAAACATGTACATATAAACGTCAACTACAGTTGGTGTACGTCTTGACAACAATATTATTTGTAAAGAGATATAAGGACATTTTAATATTAGATTTTGAGTAGGTAATACCTCCATGTAATCAAAATATTGTTGGAGTAGTATAAATTTTCAATTCTTCAAATATAAGCCAGATGTATACTATCTTTGTAAACGTTATTGTTCAAAATGTATTGAATTTGACGTAGGTATTTGATGCGTTCATGTTTATTTATTATCAGATTATTCGACTCAGTTAACATAAATCCGATATTTTAATACGTAAAATAAATATACTGACGTATATTAAAAATAGGTGTCGATAAAGTTATTATATGAAACCAATCATTTTTATCGTAAAATAAGTTTATTTAACGTGCAAAATATTATTAAGTGTTAACGTTAAAGACGTAATAGTTTGGGCAACCTAATATTAGTAGCAAATGACTATTTTCCACAACAACATTGAGAATAATAAATGCACAATAATTAATATACTTACAGCGCCATTATACATAATGTCTACAATGATAAATTTGTTAAAAGACGATTGATTTACGACTTTGACCAAGAAATGAAGTTAGAATTTACATATCTTTAGTCATGATAATAATTTTGCTTTAAAACAGTTAAATAAATACCCAACTTAAAAGACGAATTCAAAATAGGTTTATTTTTTGTTTGAGTAAATGTTTTATTTATTAAATATGGAGTTGAAATTAGCAAGGTATTATTTCGGAAGTGGAAACTTTGCATTTAAAATGTCCATAATATTTCAATTTATTTTATTTTATGTGTCTAATACAAGAAATTTACCTATTTTTGAAATATTTTTTTTTTTTTATTTCAAAAAATTTAGAAAAATATACAGTATAAACATTAGACAATAAACATACATGTTTAGTATAATAAATACAACGGATATTATATAATAGCTAGGGATTTTTGGTGAGGTGAATGAACCATTCAGTATACAGCACTTAGGCGTCAGTTTAATGAAGGTTACATTTCATGATATATGTTTAGTTAATTAAGTAATAACGTATTAGGGCCAATGCTACATAGAGCGTTCTGAAAAGATTTTCAGGAATAGGGATGAACTTTGATCGTATGGTGGTTGGTTTAAATTTTAGACTGGCTTCTGAATTTCAGACGATGAAAGATGAATAACAGAGCAATTCTGTTTTAGCAGAAGATTTTAAATGAGAATTTCGGTTTCGAGGTTGATTTTTATTTTTTTTTCGTTTGAGTTTTAGTAAAGATAAAGTCCTATATTTAATCTTAAATAAATACTTAATAATATAAAATTCTGGTCCATTAATTTATGTCCTATAGAACTTTTTTTCTGAATAACATATTTTATTCAAAACAAAATATATAGGTACAATCTTTAATAAAATTACCTCATCTGGTAGTTGTGAGTTCTACTGACGTCGTCATATTTATGGTATGTGGCTTGGAACAGTAAATAGCTTTCTTCCCATTCGACTTGTACTCTCAATTGTCCTTTGTCTGTCAAAAAAGGACAACCCGAATCACGGAGCTAGAAAAAAAAATAATACAACATATGGTCAAGATATTACTTTAGTACTTGTGAAAAGCCCATAATAGTGGGTTTAAAAAGTAGCGTGGATAGTGAATACAATGCGTTGAACTCTTTTATACAAGACGTAAGTTTTTTTTAAAGTTTTAAATGTTTTAATACAAAATTGATAATATTATGCAGTGAACATCATCGTTTATTTCATTTTTACATAATATATACTTGACATAAGTTTTCAAGATATAGTTATAAGTGTTTGGCATTATTCATCACATATTATGATAAAGCACAGGTGTGCAGCTAAGTTTTTTTTTATTAACCTATTAGTTTTTGGTATTACGTCAAAGCCACAAGACAAAATTATCGTACGTCAAAACAGCTTGGTACATAATAGTTAAAACATAAAATAGCGAGAGTTAATAATGGCTAAAATATCTTATTAGAGGTGCAATATACTAGTTAAAAATTTCAACGATTTAATATTTATTATTTTATTAATTGGTAAATGTTTTTGAGAAGAGTTAGCTAACAAAAAACGATACAATGATTAATATATTAAAGAATACGTTGATATAACTGAATTGCGAAGATTGTTATTTAAAAATTATTATTTTCCTATTTTTTTTTTTTTTTTTGTTGCTTCACACTGAAAAGTGTACACATTATTTAAAATAGTATATTCAAGTTTCATTACTTTGTTTTTTAAATGTAATCAAAAAATATTTAATACTTAATCACTCAAAAAAAAACCACTTGTATTATATTGTAGTAGGCATACTTATTTGACCTGAATTAATTTCTCGTTCAAATCAATATATGTTTTATCCTTGGAATTTTTAACTACCTACCTAGTGTATTGTGTATAATATTTAATTTTAACCATTTTTAACATTCATTACTATGTGTTTCAGCTATTGTATACCAAACTGGATTATCTTCGTTGTTTTGACATTTTTGGTATTTTGGTTTCGTAATGTTTGTGACTCTTATTTTTTTATCGCATAACATGTATGCAGTACTTTGGTATTCTTCGCACTACTATTTTTCGTCCACTTCTGTATACTCTGTGTATCAATTCGAAATTATATAAGTTCATCATTCAATAATTTCTGGATATGGTTAATGATTAACACTGTCTACAATAAAAAGACATAATATTTACTATAACGTGTTTATACAATTCTCGTGACACAAAAAATAAATTAAGGGTTAGTGTGCTTGAATAACTTGTAATATTGTAAGGGTTTGAAAAATATTTGATTAAAATACAACAAATACAATGCTAAGTAACAAAATAAAAAGGCGTTATTGAGTTATTATTAAAATAATTTATAATACCTATTCAAAATTGCGTTGTTAAGTTTAATCGATAATGTTGACAGCACAATATTATTATTGTACCACGTTCTTGTTAAAATATCATGAAAATTAAGACTCGTGTGGTAAATTTATCTTCAGGCATAAAGCATTTTTTCATATTGATATACGTATTTTCCATGCAGAAAAAAACAATAAATCAAATAATGGAAGGTTAAATATAATATTGACACAGGTTTGTATATGGTGTTAGGTTATTGACAACCGTTATATTTTCGACAGACATTGAAATAGGGTTCGCATGTCAAAAATTGGTTGGCACTGATCCTCGTTGATACTTTGACTACATAATACGACCGTCCAAAAGGTGCAAGTTTATCCCGATCATGTTTTGTAGTGTTTTCTCTTATTCAGTGTACTGTGATATTGCCTTTTAATTCGAGAGTTCACGTTATTTTGAATTGTTATACAAACATCATTATAATACAGTAACTATAAAACTGCTTTGTCATCAAACTCACCCAGGTGTATCGAGCTTCATAAAGTATAAATATATTTTTTTTTGGCAACAAAGAAACGGCGAAATAGGTAAACAAATAATTTTTGGGGGAAAATACTATTTATAGAATACAAAAACGATCTAATACATATTTTAGCCTTTAGGTATATAAATATTATGGTTTTGAATTTTAACAAGAAAAAACATATAAATATGCACATAAAATAGATTGACGTGTTGATAGTGCATATTAAATCAACAACATACTTAAATTATTATTAAATAATAATAATATAATATTGTTAACTATTGAATTGACGTGTTCAAAGGATTTTTCACCATCACAACTATTAAATTATTCATAAGGTAGGTAATCAATAGAACATAGATTGAGAATTATTTGGTTAATGTAAATAAAATAATTAAAGCAGGTATTAAGTTTTTGTATATTAGGTACCTACTAAATGTGTGTATTTTAAATTGAACATATATTTTGCTTCATGTTTTGATCGAACTCAACAAGTGCAAATATTTGTTTCTATATATCATATATTATAAATGATATAGCCTATCTTTTTTTTAAAAACAATAATCACTTTATTCGATTCAGTATATTATAACTTGTTGGTTTATGCCATCAGTATAGTACAATGAAATACTTTGATGATATTACAACAGATACTGTCTATCCTGATACCAATTAATATCTCTATATATATCATTATAGGTCAAAGAAAGTTTTTGGGTAATATCAATGTTGTTATTAAGTTTGTTACTTAATTCAGTAAAATATTATTTAATTTATGTAAAGCCTTAAGTGGTGACTTGTCGTAGTTTGGCATAATATAATAGTTATTTCTGAAGTAAAAACAATACGCATATTATAAGTATCATGTGACGTACGTAAAAAATAAACTGCAATGCACAGTAGCAAAAATGAGACAAACATTTTTTATTTGACCTTAGTTTTAAATATCAAAATAAATTAAAATATAAATTAATAACAATTTTTTTTATTCATATCAGCATTTCAATTGGATAAACTCTTAAAAATTGAAATACATTTCATTAGTAAGTTAGTTTTTAATTCATTAGTAATGACTAATTATTCAGTTCAGGACCGTTTATAAATTATTTAAGTCCCATGATTTATTTTGTGCAGCTTTTTCAACTAACTAGAATGTCACCAGTAGCTCACCAGCGCTATTTGGCCTGAAGTGGTCGACTGACGCAGCGGAAAACTCCCGTTTTTCCATTCAGTGTTTCTTCACCCACAAAATGTCAACGCTGTGCCAGATACTTAACATATTTTCTTTCTTTAGAATGTAATTCACTCCACGAAAACTCTACAGGTCAGACTGTTAAGTCAATAAACTTAACTTTTATACACATTAAATATGAAAATTATATTAAATAAATGGTGATTTTGAGATTTTCAAATAACGAAGAATCAATAATTAGCTATACACTTGTTTACATAAATCATTATAACATTTTAATCGATGCAAATAAGAATAGAATATTTTTTATTGTCTAATCTCTAATATAACATATTATTTAGGATTACCGGTAATTATTACCTGCATCGTATGCTATTATGACGTGTATTATTTATTCTTTAATCAAGTAATACAATTATTTTTTGGTACCCGTCGAAAACTTTGGTTTATATCATCACTGTAAATAGCAATATTTAAAATTTAATGTTTATTATCAACGTGAGCATCTAACATTTTTATTTTATTATTAAATTGTATTTATAAAATAAAATCAATAACAAACATGGATAACTACTTATCAAGTGATCGATGTTTGTGGCTTATGACTTTTACTGGTTGTTCATTAAAAAGTTTAAATATCAACCATTGCAATTTAATATAATAAATAATATCATTAAGTTATTTTCATAGTTAATATGAAATATTAGCATTTCTTTATATCTTATTAAGAATCCATATATGAAATACACAAATATTTGAATTTTATGTACTAGTTTTAAAATACAATGCACTTATATGGCACATAGTTTCTGAAATAATTGGTTATAGCTATATTAAATATAAAGCAAAATAATTTTCATAATTTATTATTATATTCTAATAAATTATGACGATCAATTTATATTTATTAAATTATTGAAAGTTATTCCCAATTACCTATATGTTTAAAACAAATTATATTTGGCGTGCTAATTACCATATAAGTCTATTTTTTTTTTTACATTTTTAAATATAATATTTATTTGCACTATTTAAATATTATATTCAATGTCCAAACATTTTCATTTCTCTAAACGCACAATTTTTTACATTAGAAAATGGGTTTATTCAGACTATATACAAATGTTATCTCATATATTCCTAGAATGCCCCACTTACCATAACGCCAGATCAAAAGCAAACATAAACACCTCCTCACTCAAAGACGCACTCGGACCAGGACAAGAATGTTATCGCTCTACGTTCAATGTACAATATATTATATACAGTAGTTATGAAAATCTAATTTGTAAATAAATTCGTATATAGATAGAAGCTACACAGAGTCCAATGTTTCTTTAGAAAAAGGTCTATAATTTATATCATTAAAAATCAAAAACCTTATAATAAAATAAAATGAACTAAAACTTCTAGTAATTAATTAATATACATTTTTGTTTATTGTTAAATAAAATCAATAACTATATAGTAATAATAATTAGTATAAATGGTTTTTATATAAAAATAAAAATTAAATAAATAATTAATATTTAGTATCGAGAAGATAAATAAATGTAAACATCTATTATTGACAGTGGTTGTTAAAAAATCACGTTATTTTTTCAGAAACCCTAACAAGTAACAACAGCGTTCAACTCATATACAGTAAATTTCCAATAATTTTACTCACTAAATTTGTTATCAATTTAGTATATTTCTATTAACTAGCCATTTGTATATTATAAACGTGAAATTTAACTAAATTAGAACATTGGATTCGGAGTGGAGCGATTGAAAACACTATCAAGAATCTTGAAAATGTGATACAATTATAAGGTTCCTTGTAACACATCGATAATGTTTACAGTGGTTAAAAATAGCAAAAACAAAGTTCAATATTTGTTTATTGCAATTTTAAGTTTAATAGTAAAAAATAGGATACTTGGATGAAAATAACGTTGTTTAAATAAATAACGTCTGTTAATAATTATTTTGTTATTCTATTATATTTCAAAATATGTTAATCGTTGGAATTTAAAACTTTTTGCTTATGAATATATATTATCTATATGCAATGCAATTTTTAAAACATTTATACTAATTTTAAGTTATTAATATCACAAACCTATTTGCACCATTATATTGTTATGGTATGTGAGTAGGTGATGGCAGCGGCGTAGCCAGGATTTTTTTCGGGGGGGGGGGGGCTGATCAATTTTTTACACAGCGGGGCATTAAATACCTATTAGAACGGCCGAAGCTATAGAAAACTAACAAAATAAAGATGACAATTTAAAATTAGTAAAATATAATTTAAGACCATCATATTGTAGACGATTGAAATAATTTTTAAATTTTATTAACATTTCGGGGAGGGCTGCAGCCCCCTCAGCCCTCCCCTTGGCTACGCCACTGGGTGATGGGTATTGACTTATACATTAATAGAAATATAGATAGCATAGGCGTGCGCAGACCTTTTTGACAGGGTGGGCCAAACCAATAATGATTTAGATATATAAATAGATACTTTAAGATATTTTATCAATTCAATTTTTTAATATGTTATATAATTATATCTACTATCATTGAAATTTATAATTTGTAATTTTATTATGAAATTTTCTTGATAAAACTTTATCAGGTCACAATATATATAACAAGTACAGTACGGCTCACAGGGTGGGCCATGGCCCACTTTGACCACCCTGTGCACACGCCTATAATAGGTAGTATATTATAATGATCAATAATAAAATATATTTTGCGATTTCTTTGTAAAAATTTGTACAACTTACCATACTACTAAGGTCTTAGGAACAAGATTCATATAAATAAATTATAAAATATCCTTATCAATAGAGGATGACACATCTTCTCCGCTCATAGTCGTATTTCGTATGCAACGAATTAAAATTTAATGTTAAAATATGATGAATCCACTTTAGGGACCTACTAAATGATGACAAATACCCAAAAATTACCTACTATTGAAGAATGATTTTAAAAAAAAATAGCTTTCCTAATAATTTCTTCCAACAAAAATGACATAATATGGTTTATTAAACTTAAGTATAGGCTGTTGTGACTAATAGCATATAAACTATACACCACTGCAACATAAGCACTTAGAATAATAATGTTAATATACCTATTGTCTGTTTTTACATTTTTATATTAAATTTACAAAAAAATGTAAATGTATACATCACTGCATAAAGTTGGCTTTGTTAATGTAGGTAGCTTCTTCTCCATCATTTGGGATAATTTTGTTAACAATTTATATTTATATGCATAATTTGCTTGCATATATATTGTATATTAATAATGTAACTTGATTTACCTATACTTATTGATTTACTTAACGGTGTTAACTTCTAATATTGTGAGGGAAAACAGTTAAATTGTATCATTAGTCTGGAGTGGGTTATGAATCATTTCCACAATGGAAACCTTCACAGTCGCGAATATTATAATAGTAGAAGGTTAAAGGAAGGTTAGAAGGTCCTCAATGGGCTATAAAAGCTAAAAAAAAAAAAGTATAATATGTTATAGGTAGTTATGTAATTATACATTAATTTATAAATGGATATCAGTATATAGAAATATTTAGTACAATTTTAAAATTATTTATTATTCATTATTCATTTAAAGTTACAGCATTAAACTCCATTTATTTATATTATAGTTTTTATATTATTCTTGTTTTTTTTTTTTTTATTAAATAATTGCTATATTATGTTCTATATGTTATTATAATTATTTTAATGTTTGTGAAAAGTCATAATTACTATATAAATACGTTTTACTTCGTACAATGTATAACATAATATTTAATTAGAATATGATTTAATATACAAAATAATATGTGCTTTGCATATTTGCATTTAGAATTTTAAATAATTAAATATGACGTATAAAAACTGTCACAAGCTTATAGCATGATTTAGGACTATACTAAAAATATACTGAAGTAGTAAATTGCCGTTATAAATCGATTCATTTTTGTGTTCTTGCGATACTACCTATGCGAAGAAAGTGTAATTTGGTATTTACTGCCTAAAAGACTTACATTTGGTTTTATTCCCAAAGGGACAATATTCGACTAATTCTACTCCACACTAACCGATTTTGTTTCGAGATCTTCAGACCACTATTATTTATACAGTCAACTCTAAGTAAAGTCTGAGAAAACTATAAAACGGCCAGTTTCTTAAAACACATTATAAATACAGTCTAGTTACTATAGTAACAATAAAAGGCTGTTCGATGAAATAATGTCTTGATTGTATAATTAACACAATAATGGTTCTTTTGCAAGACAGATTAATTATATTTTAAATTCAAGTCAATTGCTATGTGGGTCGTAAGGTGCAAATCAGATACAAAACAGAACATTTCTTTTTTAGATTTACATGAACAATATGGGACCCAAATAAGAATAAAACTGGGCTAACTATAGTTAGGTATATTATATTAACTATTTATGAACATTTTACATTTTTGACTTGTTTTTTTCTGTTTATGTTGATAACATTTTTGTCTGTCAGAAAACTTAAAATATAACATGGAGTTCCTCGTAATTTTTTTTTACGAGCATCTAAAATTCAAATTTATCATTATAACAACAAATTAAAATTTACAAATTATCCAGTAGTAGTTATCAACCCATAGAACTTATTATCTTAAATAAGGCAATACAAGATTTAAACTGATGTGCAAAGTGCAAACTTGGTTCAATTTATTTTCTTATACGTTGTTTATACTAGAATTTAAAAAAAAAAGTTGAACGTAAAGCCACATATTATAAGCAAAAACATTTTTAATGAAGGTTAACTAAAAAATTCAACATTCAAAAGTAAAATAACGATTCCATCTCCTCGCACGGCGGGTTTTGTTTAATTGTAATTAAATAAGTTATTTAATCTAGAAACTTGGAACATTTTAATGTTAATCAAATTATCATTTATTACATACAACGCAGATTTTCAAAATGATATGTTTTTTTTAGAGTTATTTATAGATAAATTACATATATATTGTATTTAATCTAGAAAATAGATTTATAATAATAATTTTTGATTTTGTCATGTAATTGGAAAACATAACTAATATTAAATTAGTAATATTAGGTACTATGCGTAAAAAAAAATAACTTTATTTAGCTAAATCGCGTTTACTTATTGCCTAAATTTTGTTAAGATTAACTGCGAAATATATTTAAATTTTAGAATGAATTAACTACTTATTGAATAGTATTAATGATAAGTTTAATAGAAATTATAAAACACTTTTTTTTTTTTAAATTAAACATTAAATTAATTGTTTCAACACATTTGTGTTTTGGCAACGATTTCCAATTAGGTACAAGTAACAGCAGAATGAAGTAGTAGTATAATATAGTTAATTTTCAAATTAATATGGCTACAAAATCCAATTTGTAGCCACTTTATTGTGTTTTTGATCTTCAATAATACCGATTATGTAATGCGTAGAATATTACGTACCTATAGTCTCGGGAGATTTCAAAAGATAATTTATACTAATACCGGCTGTATCATAATTTGAAACACGACTATTCAAATTAATAGGTATTAGAATAAGAAAAAAATGTCAAATATGATACAGTAACCAGATACCGAACATTCGTCTCGCTCTACTCACTTTGGCCAAATTAATGATGTATATAAACCTAATATTTAATTTATTTCAAGTTTGAATGTTATACATTTTTTTAGTACGCGATAAAAAAAATATCAAAAATATGTACGTACGTGTGAATAGTCACAATTTTTCCATTGAATGGTTTTAGTTTTTTTTTTTTTGTAATTAAAAATAACACTAACTGTAGGAAACTTAAAATTTTCAAAATTACATAAATGATTATTATTATCAATTTATCATATTATGCAAAAAAGTTTTTAAAATGAATTATATCATTAAATACATTTTAACAAATTAATATTCATAAAAGTAAAAACTAAAAATAAATAAGTTTTATAGTAATAAATAATAAAACATATCCATAGAAAATAGTTTAAATATCTGCTGCAGGTAATGAGATTATACAACAATAGGGAATCAACTTATACCGGGCGGAACAGTTTTCGGCCAAAATGAACCTTTCCCTTTTCGGCCATTCTGAAATGACCGTTTTCGGCTGGCACACTATTTTTGTCACCAATGAAATATTCTTTTCACGTTTTATTTTTGTTAAACTACCTAAACCCTACTTTTTTTAATAGACTGTATAAAATAATAATATATATATAAAAAAATTAATATATTAATTATATAGGTATACATTAAGATCCAATTATTTTGCATGTCTAAGTACTTAATTGATATATACGGCAGCAGACACAATGATACCTTCATACATGAACACGGATAGAAATACACTGAAATATAATTGAACAATGACATCGATCGACCAGATATCGACAAGAATAAGATATCTATAATACAATATAATAAAGATAAAAGTAATAATAATAATAATAATAATAATAATAATAATAATAATAATAATAATAATAATAATAATGACATGTAAAATTATTGTATAAGAGTATGCGTCAACAATTGTCAATTATTAATTTATAATATTATATTGAATTAAGTTAAAAAGTATACAAAATAAAAGTTATATTATATTATTCATTTACAAAACAAGTATAAGATTAAGTGGATTTTTAATTTTTTTTATAGTTATAACCATAGACCTTATGTCCTTATATGTATCAGTATGGTTATAACACATACGTTTAATAAATTCTATTCGTGTTATTTCTCCTCTCGCATAAAATAATATTTCATTGGTGACCAATATAGCGTGCTGGCCGAAAACGGTCATTTTAGAATGGTCGAAAAGTGAACTGGCCGAAAACGGTGCCACCCCTCACCTACCTCTTAATGACCCGGGAATTAATTCGTATATACCTAATAATGGCCCGAGAATCAACTCACCTATTGCGATGACACCAACCATTTAAAAACCTTTTAAATTGTTTTGGGGAAAAAAAATTTAGATTTTAAAAACATTTAAAATGTTTTACTAAATTAGAATTTTGAATTTATACAATATTTCCACAAATAATGCATTTTTTATTCAATTTTTTGAAATAAGAATTAATATTATAAACAATTTAAAATCTGCAGTTTATGAAATCATTGTCAATTTTTATTTTTTAATGCTCTATTTGTGTTTCTTGAAAAATCAGTGTTCAGCACATTGGTTTTTCATGTCAAAAACGGTATACTCTAAAATAGGTGGATTTGAATGTATTTTTATTCCAATGTTTTATGATAGCAGACAACTATAATAATAGTCTATAGTAGGTAGTTAACATATTGATTTAGAACCAATATATAAAGTTTGTTATTATTTTTTTTATGTACCTATGAGGCTCTTATAATGAAGCACAGAACCCTAACAAATAAACTATTGTTCCCTAACTAATAACGTCCTTTCATATAGTAGGTATTAATTGATCCATATATAATATGTGATGGCCTCAGTATGGTCCATTTTCCTATGTATGTTGTGAAAACACAATGGCTCACTATAATATAGTCACTCTATATACTATTATTAGAATCTTGTTTTTTTTTTCTATTATATTAAATTATACACTTACGTACATGACTTTAGTCTTAAAAATTGCATTTATTATCTGTCCTTTAGCCAGAAAACATTTTTAAATTTAAATACAAATCACGTTTTATGTGCATTTTACGGTTGTATTATGTTTATATTATGTTAAGTGTTTTTTTCTATTTTAAGGCACTATTGCTTATTAATTATTAGCGTAACCCAAAAGATACCACCAGTAAATTGGTTTTTGTCAGTTAATCGTCTCCAAAATATTTTTTTATGACTTATTACATTATTATATTAAATGTATAAGAATTGAAAATATTTTTTTTTGTATTTCGTGTGTAAAAGTATGTTGATTATTTATAAATATTATCGTTGATTTCATATTTGAGCAATGTGTTCAAATATTCACTACCCAACTCACTGGTTTAATATTTGGCTCATTATTTATTACGAATGTTTCCAAATGCAGGAAATATCAAGATGATGATAAATATTATATATATATAATATTATATAAAATATAGGTAATATGTTCACTATTTTTGTACACATAATAGTACGGAATTATTGTATTATAAACTTGTATTGTTTTTTTTTTTTTTTTAATTTAGCAAAATCTGTATCATAATTCATTTCTACATATAAAGTACAGAATGATTTTTATCTTCTCCAATATTGCAGTCCATATACTATTTTTAAATTAACCAGAGTTGTTTTACAAATAGATAAATAACATATATTTATTCATAATAATTTCTTTTTCTTGTTTAAAACCCCTTAGTCACAACTGATTTGAATATTAAATGTAGTTCTCATTTGCTTTGAATAGAAAGTAACTAAAAGTGTTGTTATATTTGATACGGCATATCATTGTAAAAACTGTCCATTGCACGTAAATCTTATATAATCCATATTAAAACGACTTAAACTACACTACAAAAAACCCTTAAAAAAATATAAATGATTTGTAGGTTTAAAAAGTCTCTGTGGGACACCCTGTATTGTCATTATTTTATCAATAATTACTATAACCATATATTTTTTCAATACAGGTTTATTTGTTTTTAAGGAATTTTAATATCATATTTTTATACATTAATGTAAATTATTAATCATAAGTTGGTGAAATAATCATCAAATTTTAATTAAAATACTATATTAGAGTATCATCGAAATAGGTACTTGTATAGAAATATTTATGAATAAATATCAAATGTTAAGTGAATAGTTTTTTTTATCGGCAACTACTTCTTTGATCTTAATTTTAAACACTTATTGATAAAGCTAAAAATATTTATAAATAAATTTTAAAAAAGAATTGAATTATCTTTGTTTATTTGCTCAATATTAATTTTGTGTGTATGTGTGTGTGTGTGTTTTAACCGTTTTCGTATAATGCAAATGTAAACAAAAATTGGGATATATAGGTATAAACAATCATAATATTGTAAAAAGATAAAATGTTAATTGAAATCAGATGGGATTTACTGAATATTTATATTTATTATAATAATTCTAGGCACGGTCGTCCCATCATGAATGTTTTTATACATACCTAATTATGTGTTATATTTGAGGTGGTTCAACTATATTTTATTTTACTAATTATTTATCCAACTTCTGATTTTTTGAATTATTTAGTATAATATTATCTACTCAATGACCATATTTTTAAACGGTGTTTATATAATATGCAATTTGAAGAGTGTCATGTAGCGATAAAAACTTATTATTTTTAATAAGAATTACAATTTGTTGTGATTTATTATTAGGGAAAATATTTATTTTTTTAATTATAGTTCAAACGAGTAATTTAAAAGTTACTTAAATGTATGCACTGATAATAATAATCCATATTAATAGGCTTAGAAAATACGAAGGATTTTTATGAAAATCAGAATAATTAATATTAGTTTGAATGTGTTTAAATTTGTAGATATTTTCATATAAATATTTAAATATATTACATATTTTTATGAAAAATCGTTATAAAATAAATTAATTTGTTAGTAAATTAATAAATTTAATAACTCGGAAACTATTCATTTGAATTTGGATTAAATTACTTAACTAATATTTTTTTTCATCTCATTAAAGTTTACAATTGAGAATGGAATAGTGGTTCTCAGAAAATTTCTTCTTGAGTGAAAAAAATTCTCTGAATGTTGAAAACATGCACTATTTGTTTATTTACAAATTCCAAAAACCAAAATTTAAATAAACGAATTATAATAGAACAAGAGTTGTAGAGCATACTCGGCGAATCACCATGTATTCTTTTCTACCCACCTGCTGTTATTACTTCAAAATTACATTACTATTTTAATACTTAATGGAAATTAACTATTCAGATTTTTAAAATATTTACATAAATTACCCTTATAAATAAGTATCTCAGATTTTTAAGCTACACGAAAATAAACATAAACTTTTTTTAGGTTAAATGAACTATACGACACCTAGTTAAAATTATAATAAATGTGGCTCTTTAATCAGTTAGAATTAAAAATATATATTGTCGTAGATTTTCATAATATACAACACATAAATATAAAATAATTTATTGTTGTTCGGGAGCAAATGTTAATGATTTAATTTAATAACAATATCGAATTGCTTATGCGTTTTCAAGAACCAGCCTAAGTAAGGTATCAGTATCAGCAAATTTCGAAATAAATTATTATGTACATTGTGTATTAAAAGATAAACGATCAAACATTTCATGAGCACGTAACATGTAAGAATCGAAATACAAAACAAATATACAGCTAGCCGTATACGTATAATTTAAAAAAATTAAATTTCATTTTTCCATCCCACTGATACTAATAATTAATAAGGATATTTGCATATATAAAAACACATAAAATATCTTTGTATTTAGTCATAATTTGAGCAAAAATAAATACATAAAATAACTATCCAAAAAGAAAATCTGAAATAATAAAATCAAAAATTTGTGAAGAGCTGGATAATATTTATGAAATACTGCATAGCTAAAAATATTATACAAAACCATTACAATAAAAAACAGTTAATAAAATATGTTAGTGTATCATAATATTTTAATATTTATATTTCTCACAGTCATAAAAACAAATTAATATAGTGATTATTCCTAATTTAATTAATAAAAATGTGGAAGTTTGCTCATTCAAACGATAACTTTTTATACAAAATTATTAAGACTATTTATTTGTTTAGTCTTACAATAAAACACCGAATAAACAAACAAGTTGGTAAAAACAGAATACATTTAAGTTTTCACTGAAAAACAGAAACTCTATAGCATAGTTGTTTTTAGTTTAAAAAAGAATATGAAAAATAAGCACTTTAAAATTTAAACCAAATATTGTATATGTTAGGTGAAGATTCCATTATGAATATTAAATAAATGCAAGAAGTAATTTTATTAAGCTTCTTTAGGTTAAAATAAAACACAGGTATCTCGTAGTTTCATACGTATACAATTTATCTTTAAATGTGTAATTTACATTTGATAATAATACAAAAAATTAAAATACGTAAAAGTATTATATAGTATGTAAAATAAATATACACACTATAATCATAAATAAAAAATATTTAATATTTTTAAGTACGAAAAAACTGGCTCTTTTAATATTTGAAGAATAAAAAGCATTTCTTAGATTGATAAATATATTGATCCAGCAGTAAAAATAATTTATTTAGAATCTGATTCAAGTTTTATTTTAAATTTTCAGTCTATAATTTTGAAACATTCAATATAAATGGGCTTAAGCATTTACAGACGATGAAGACAAACTGGTCAATAAGAGTACTAGATATTAAAATGTTGATTCATTTCCTTATTATGAGATAAAAAGTAAGGCACCTATTTAAAAAATGAAGATTTATATATTTTTTAAATTGTTTTAAATGAAATGAAATAAAGAAGATTGCTTTATTGAAATAAAATATATCAACAGTTAAAAATATAAAATTTTAATAAATATGATCAGTATAATTTGGTACTTATAAAAATATATAGTTATGAAATAATCTAGAAATTGATAATTAGTCAAAATATAAAACTAGTTCTTAAAAAAATAGGTAGGTATATTAACTAAAATTAAAATAAGATATGTGTTTATAGATAATACGGTAATATTTTATACATTTATTTCTTATGCTGAGATCTGAAATTTACTTCTGTTTAATATTTAATTTTAATGATTATTTTGTGTTTATTAAAGGTTTTAGTAAAACGATATACTCAATTTATTTCGGATTAAATTATCTATTAAAACATTAGTTTAGTTACTAATGCTATTTTTTCTAGGTACACCAAGTGATAGACCAAAATCCCATCTCAGCTGATAAGGGATAATTTCATAAGACTATTTTTATTTAAATACAACAATAATAATTACATCATTGTAAACATGTTCCAATTTTATATTGTATAGTATTTTAGAGTATCTTCTGCTGTGGGGAAAATTGTACTTTCATTGTGCAGTTTATCTACACTGAAATAGCCTCACACTGACTTTTGTTGGTGTAGTCTAGATTTTCTAGGTTTTGAGAATTAAGACTTGGACATTCAAGTAAGAAATTATGAATATCAAATGGTACAACCAATCATTAACGGATGTGAAACAAAAAACTGGATAATAAACTTTATAAAATTGCATCACACCTAACTCAGGTGACATACATTTTAAATTTCATAAGCTATGTTATGTTTTATAAAGTAATTAAATATGTTTGTAAGAATATACACATATTATATTCAAGGTATCTCAAATATTTATAATTTCAAAAATGCTTATTACTGCGTACATTAGATTAGACTTTATACTATATAACAATTTGAAATACCAAATAGGTAAACTATTAAAATTGACCAGAATGTGCATGTAGAAAGCACAAAATGAAATTAATTATAGACCAGACAGTTTCTAGGGAAATTTATTGATACTGGATAAAAACAAGGATAGGTGAAAAACTCATTATAATCAACATTACATATGGGGTAATGATGTTAGATGGATGCTATTGAAGCTAACTTGAATATAAATGGGTCAGCATTAAATTTAAGATTTGGATTTCTGTGAACTGGATGTAACCAAGCACTAACAGTGATACGAATAATACTGACAAATATGAGGAGAATACCAACAATTATTGACTTATTAAATATTGAACTTGAAGCAAATTGCACAAATTATTGGACATTCAAAAAATTAAGTAAAAAGTAACTGAATTTAAATAACTTGACGAGATACCAAAAACTTACGAGTAATAGCTGGTGCAAGAGAAATAGACGTGGGTACAGCAAAGGCTGAGAAAATACTTTTTGTATTACACACATTTTTTATAAGTGAAATGTAGTTTTTTTAAATCTAGTAGTAAAGTGTTCAATTATAGTTGCGATGCAAGGACTTCGATGCCAGCTCAACAAAACTAAAACTCAGAATTTTTTTAAATATCATTTTGTGGGTAATTTGTGACCAAAAATTTAAAAACAATAATGTGGTACAATAATGTAGGCACAGGAAAAAATACAATAAAGAACAACGGGAGAAAATAGAATTTATATCAGTCACAAAATGTATAAAAATTCAAAGGTACCTTGGACATGTTGCGCAGAAACGATAAAAACCCCATTTAAATTGGTCATGAATTGCAATCCAGGAGACAAAAATCTCAAGGGAGCCCCAGAAAAGGTGACTGCATGGGATTTGCAAAGACTTAAAGTACCTACACAAATGGATGAAGATGAAAACCTTTGTAGTGCTATAAAATCTAGAGAAAAAATAAATGTAGCATGCTACTACATATTTATCCTCTGAAAGGTAAATTGAAGAATGGGGAATCAGATATTATTTTGGGTATAGTGCAGTGGAAAAATACTCAAGTAGCATGTTACATTTTGTTAGAAATTTAATAAACTAAGAATAATTGATTCATTTTTTATACATATTTTATTTAATTTTTTCTATTTATTTATTTATTAATAGCAATGAACAAAAGTTAAGCAAAAAAATCAATTAGAAAAAAAGTTGTTTGTACTACTCTCTACCTGTATCTACTCTATAGTAATTTGATCATAAACATTACCAGACATACACTAATAAACTTGATTATATCGCTTTATTATATTTAGCAATTTATTCTAAACATGGATACTTATTAAATTTTCATTAGATTGTAGCAAAATATATTTATATACCTACGTTTAACCATAAGGATGGTTTAAAAAATATATATATATTATTACTATTAATTTATAGTTTATTATGTATCATAAGTTTTCAAACGCTTGGTTCTTAGGTAAAATAAAATATGTAGTATGTAGGCAATAGATACATTATACATTATATAATATTTCATACTCTGTTGATGCATTTATTAGGTTTTACAATATAAGATAAGATCACTATTTAAAATGCTCGTATTTTCAGAAGTACATTAATTTACATACATAGTGTAATATACAAGTATATGAAGTATACAACTAATTGTTATTGGAATAATCCTTTTAAATATAAAAATAATATAAAAATTAATCATTATAAATTTGATTTATTATTAAAACATGTAGTCTGTTGTATTTCAAACATTTTTTGACAATTTATTGAAACATGAAAATTAAATGACGTAAAAATTATATTTATATCAAAATATGAAATTTTAATTGAATAAGTCTCAAGCAGCTGTCTAATACACTTATTTTTAGTTGATGTTATGCAAGTGGCCTTGTATGAACTAGACTGACCTACAGTAGCCACAATAAATTCCTGATTATGTTATTGAGTTGTGTCGATATTCATCTATAGAACACGTGACAAGCTGGCAATAACTTTTAAATGATATAATTTCATATGGAGATGACTATAAAGATAGCTAGGAAAATTATTGGTATTATAATCTTATTTCGAGCTAATAGACTGGCAAGGGAAACCTGCAATGTACCAATTAATGGTAAAACTATATTATTTGAAGAGGAATCATTATTTCAGAGGGGAAATTCAATAATATTTGCAGCCTTACATTTCTGGAATTCTCTGGTAAGCTACCAGACGATATAACACGGCATGCCTGATACAATAGCTATTAATCGCACTGTGCTACGTATAGTACAAGATATTACAACGTTATGGTTGACTACCTACCCTCAACACGCATCATCCGTTAAGATTATATACATGTTTTAGAATTGTGATGGTTATACATTTCCATAACGTATCAAATACAATGGATACAAAATATGCTTCTATTATTATTTAAATAAGAGTTCTATACAAAAATATTTATACTATCTTAAACATACACACATTTCTCAAGATGGCACAAAGAAAAGCTGGAAAAATCTGGATTTTGACACTGATTAAATGATATGAAATTGGGTGAAATATATGTCATTTTTTAAATATCATATCCAGATATCGTTAACGCTTTACATATTTTCACGTTATTTGTAAAATATTTGTTGCGACGAGAAAATGTCACCCCTCATTATTAACGTGCAATGTAATTCTTGTTAATATTCAAAACACGTGAATGAAAGATTTTTAATTTTCTGGTAATACTTATATTATAGTATAAAAATAAATATTGAAGTTAACTATATGTTATTTTTATATAGGTACTCAAAACATTAAATAATATTTATACTACGATATACTAAATATTATAAAATCGAGAGTAGAAACAAAAATAGTCATAATACTAAATCTTAAATTATTAATTAACACTATGGAAAAAATTATGTTTTATTAGCTCTTAATGCTCTTATAATTTTTAATTTTTTTTTAGTGTAAGCTACTAGTATAAACTATTATAGACTCTTTTAAATTACACAAATATAATAATTCATTTTCAGAATATAATATGTGCGTATTTAATGAGATGAAAATTTGAAAAATATTCGAACAAATATTTTAACGCATATTCATGTAAATATGATTTGTAGGCAATATATACAAATCTTGGAATTTTTAGATAACCTTATAAAAACATTTGAGAAGTGCTAATCGTGAAAATGGCTGACAATATGCATCAATTCCTCATTTATTGACATCTATAGGACGTTTTAGCACCTATTGTACTAATTTATGGGAATCTGAATGATGATGTACACCAATTATCAACTAACTCAGAGAAATCAAAAATACTAGCAGATTACGTATAGAACATTCAAGGATATCAAACCTTAGGCAAACCTTTCACACACAAGCTACATAGAAAGCAGTAAAAATGTCTGGCAATAATCTTTTCGAAGCTCTTTTGTCCAATCAAAAACTACAATATCAAACCATTTCATTTTTAAAACTTATGGATATGTATAACACAATCTTAGAAAACATTATACCTATTTATATGTAGCTAATATTCATTTTGCTGTAAGCTAATAATCTAGTAGTTTATGATATATCATGAAAAAAGGTGAAATGAGTGTTAATTTTATTAATTAATTAAAAATGATTTAATATTTTTTTTTTGATTAAAAATAAAATTTAAAGACCATTTAAGATAAAGAATTATACTAAGATACATCAAACAAAAACGCTTATTTCGAATATCGCTATGCCGTTTATGGTATTCATAAATAGGTAAAATCATTTATATTTATAATTATCGTTCATTCCATAGGTGTCCTATGGAATAAACGCCCCTTAACATTTTACCCGGAATAAGTAACTCATAATACCACAGGAGTTCTAAAGATATGTATCCATTTTTAATAATATAAGTAGTTATTTCATAAATGGTTTAGTTAGTTCACTACTAATGACAGGAGACAAATATAACAAAAGGATTTCTCTAAGGAATTCACACCATTCATTAATATCACTAATTGCAAGTGCTTAAAATTAAACGAAGTAGCTCAAAGTACACTAGAGTAAAGAAACTAGTGTAAAATGTAATTTATAACATGTATTTTACATAATATATACCAACCTACTAAATTAATATTTTAGTAATTATTTTTTTTTTAACTTGAAGCTCTAATCGCAGTAATATAATTTAATATAACATTGTTTCAAAAATATAGTTTTTTCCTGTGAATTTTTTTTAGTAAAAATTCATAGAATATCTCATTAAATATCATTGCAGCTAGTAAATTACATATTGATGGTGCTTTTATGTGGTCGATTTTCGATTTTCTGTACTTACGCTTTTCGTACCTAAGGAACATTTTAAATTCATATTGTTGTGCATAATATACGAGTATACCACGGGTGGCCGACTTCCGGGTCGCATCATAGTCGTATGCGGCTCGCGTCTAATTAAAAAAAAACCAATATTTATTTATTGACGATAAAAACGATAAAATTATAAAAATTATGAAATGTTTTTATAAACATTTTGGCACTTGATATCATTGTATTTATCCTATGTAGCTCATAGACGTATACATGTTGGCCATCCATGACATTATAATATTCTATAATTTTTTTAATGATTTATTTGTAAGTATTTAAAAAACATGGAAACTTATGGGGAAATACCACAAATCTGTTCATATTCATCACAGTAATTTGAACATGTTACTAGAAAACGGAAACATAGTGTAGACAATAAATTGAAATATTATTTATAACGAATTAACCAGTAACATTTGTTCCGATATTCTTTGAGTCGTTTTTGTTTATATTCAATTCATATAAACTCAGCTGGTTTATTATCACCTTATAGTGACTACATTTAATATACCTTTGTTTGTTCGTTTGATTGATATGCTTGTTGAAAGATAAGGTTGATGTCAGTTAAAATGTCCTAAGGAATTAGTTTAATGTAATAAGGGAATACAAGTAAGTGACACATTTAACCAGTATACAATTTTGTCATTTGATCTTTATTTGAATGACAACTAATGCCAGTTGGTTTTCATACTTACTTAAAATAACGCAATCATCATTAATTTTATTTTTAAAAGTTTTTTTTTTAACCAAAACTTGGGGATTCTAGCAATCATTAGGTATACATTTTTAAATGTCATAAATATCTTCATACACATTGACGGATTTTGGTATTTTTTGGGGAGATGACCTAACTCCTAGCAATAATTTTTCTCAACAAATATTAAATAGCTTCATTATAAATTCATATCTAATTAAGAATTATGCCTTAATACCTTATGAGTGGTAATTTTTTTGTAATAAAATCTCAGGACGGCTACTTAAATTTTTAATCATAAAAAAATTATGACAGAAATAAAGTATAAACAATTTAACTGAATATTATATTATAACTAATTCAAAACTTACATTTACAATAATAATTTTATATTTCAAGAAAAATAATTAAGCGATAACCAATAATACAGCTGGCCCGAAATCACAAAACGTTAATACAATATTTTAAGACTTACGTAACTAATATTATAGTTCACAGTTTACTGGAAATTCAAATAAAAATTTTATAACTATAAAATCAACGCTAATTCCTACTATCTGGTATAAAATTAAAAATAAATTATTCAATTTTAAGCAGTTTTAAAATATTTCGTCATTAATAAATTAATAATATTTTGCGATACTTCAGTAATGAATAGAACTAGAAAAAAATTAGGGAGAGTTTTAACCCCCAGGATACCTTACCCCTAAATACGCAACAGTTCATACACAAGCTATTTTTGGTTCATTTTTATATAAATCATAATATAATTATAATTATTATTTATTTTATTTTTCTATAAATGTAATAATGCTAAATTTTTTGATCGAATTAATGGTACTATCACAAATTTGTTATTTGTTTTATAGGTAAAAAATATATTAAAATTTGTTTTCGTGAAATTACATGATGTGTGGTGTGTGTGGGGAGGGGGGAATGCAACGAAAAAATACAGGGCAATTCGTAACAGCATCTAAAATATGCACTTGGTTATGGAAACTTATTCTACACTATAAAGGTTGTTTTATTTTCAAATAACTTTCATAAGGTCTGTTAAAAACTCAGTTCAAAATCCAAATCCAAATACACTCTTTTTTTTCACTTTCTGTTTTCAAATCATGTTACCTCAGGGAATTTCTAAAACAATCTACTATTTTACAACAACTTCAAATTATATTTTATAAAAAATACATTTTTATATCACCTACATTTTATGATTTATCCACTTGTCTCGATACTTATGTCGATTAACTTGTGTCAGTAATATTAGGTACAATTCACTAGAAACAAAAATTACATTAGTAAATGTTATACCAACTATCCATCCACCTTTATAATTGTATTACACAGAACTTGCCACCACTTATTGGACTTTCACCAATCAATTGATTCATTTACCAATTGGTCTAAAACAGAGGAATCCCGAATTCTAGGCTTGTGAACACATGGACAAAATTATTTAATGGGCTACTCTAATTTATAAGGTCAACGAAACTATTAATATAACAAATAAGATAATTTTTGATAGTTAATAAAAAAATATGTTCAACATTTCAAACAAAATTAACACTACGAGCGGATGGTTATAGAGTGATTGAAGACAGAAAAATTCAATTTTTGATAGATTTGTCTAGAAAAATAATTTGATATATATATTTATTGATTTGTCTGATTGTAAAATACAAACTGAACATTATAAAATGCATAGGTAATTAATAAATAAATAATATTGTATATTTACAAGTGCATAATATTTATACATTTACTTATAAGTTATAATTGTTTAATATTATTACATACACATATTTTGTCATAAATTATCTGGTACTATGATGAGTCCATTAAGTACTGATAACTGTAATATAATATTTATAATTTTAATGTACTTATACTACTATATAAAAATTGATCATAAATATTAATCTATTTTATCTGATAAAGGTGTTGAATTAATGTATTTAAATTAAATGTATAAGTGGATATTATGTGGTGAGTTTGTAAAAAGGTTATCCTTGTTTAGTTACCTATTGTTGTTAGTTCAGTTATTTGAAACATATTATTTTATTCTAAACTATAATCTTTTAGTAAACCCAAACGTATCCTCAACATAGTTAAACAAATAACATACAGAAATAATTACATACTTTGTAATCCACAGCTTTCCTAATGGCTATTTTCCGAGAAGTCAAAACAGAATACGTCCATAACGTATAACACATACATAATTGTACATTTGTACCAATTGGGTTTTATTTTTATATTGATATAAATGAAAAATAATGAATATTATAATATTTTATTTATCATTACCTAGTGTTACTATTTATTTAATTACTTAGCTTAAATTATATAATATATATTTTTATATTTTTATTGTTCTCAAACATAATAATTAATTACTAGCATAAAGTAGTGTTATACTCAGAAGAATAAGTCAGTGAATCTACTTGATATTAAAATGCATCAAAAAATCAAAATGTTTTAACTTTTTTTGTTCAAAAAGAATGATAATTGATAGTTGAAGATTATTGTAAAGGATACGCTGAAACCTCAAATAGTTGTTCCTGACATCGAAGGTTGTATTAAGTAAAAACGATAAACTTGATATAACTTTGAAACTTTAAAGTTAGGAATTATACTGCACTAACACACTTAGCAAGGTCCTACCTGATATACTGCTCGTATAATCACCAGCGAGTCTCATGGGGAACACGCCGGACGGAATGGTTATAAATTATAATATAATGTGATCGAACGTGTCCTGAACTGACTCACTGATTGATCAATGTAAAGCTTAATGATTGCTTGAGGCTTGAAATTTTCACGGTACCTTTGTACATCCATGTAAATGTACACTAGGAAAACATATTCCAAAATTTATTTTTAAGTGGTTGTTGCATAAGTTGTTTGAGATTCAAGATGTCCGATGAAAATGTTTAAGCTTTGAACAAGATTACACCGAATAAATAACAAATAGAAATAAATAGAACAAATTATGAATAGAATTTTCAAGTGCAATGCTTCATTGTAAACGTTATTTTGGATGATTTACTCATAAAAAGATATTGGTTTCAAAATTGTAATACAATTTATAATAATCAAATTGACTACTACCTATTAAATCGAGTGTATCGTTATAATCATTATTGTTATTTTATACACACATAACAAATATTTATTGCATAGGTATTATAAAATATGTGTTCTTCTGTATTTTAAATTCTAGTCATTTTTATGCAATTTTAAATATATCTATTGATACTATTGATTTGTTTTATGTTTGTCTTTGCCTATTTCACAATAAATAATTTTGACGAAATTCAATAGGAATATTATAAATCTATTTTTGATAAATATTGACAAATTTCAACATAAATTTGGTCAAAGCGTCGAAATTTGTACAGTAAATTACAAAAAAAAAAAATGTACAGTATGCATCACTAAGCAATCATATAATATACCTACACAAGTACACAACATAATATAATCCGTACACATCATCGTACAAAGGTAAATAAAGAAATTGTATTGGCTTAGGGTAAGTATATATACCTACCTATAGAACTGAATGATATATTTTAGATTTACAACAATAAATGAAATACAATAGGCAGGTTCGTACAGATATTACTTTTTAAATTCGCGAGATGAAAATATTTAAATTTTCCTTTATGTTTAGTTATTTTGTGTTATATTGTTTAGTTATAGGTATATATATATATATATATATATGTATATATATATATGTATATATATTTAAGTAATCCACTTCCAGTATGAATAATAAAATAAAAAACTTCCAACGAGCACATTATTCATGCATGGAGATTATATTATTAAGATATTATTTTTGGATTTGCAATATAATATCATTATCATAGTAGGCAATACAATTATTGTAGGTTGTCAACATACACATATCGATAAATATAAAACTTTTCTAGCCTTAATATATTGTAATAATATGATAGTTTTAATTTAATCTGTAAACTTTTTAACAACTTTTAAACAATTTTTACTTTATGATTTTGATTTCATATTCTTAAGTTCTGGGTCAAGCGTATTCAGTTGAAAGATTTCTTTTTCGGAATAATTTAAAATATCAATTCTACACTCTGTTTATCCACTTATTATGTGAAATATAAATAACTATATAAATAAACGACTTGTCGTTAACTTTAAAGATAATTCAGCAATTCTAGATTAGATATATATATTAATTTTATATAATATATATATATATATATATCCCATATCTATAATTATAGTATATATTAATATCTAATTCATAAATTGTATTTTTGTTATCTGTAGATTTTAAATATATTATATCATGATCACAAAGTTATCAATTTTAATTTTTTTTTTTTTTTAATATCTAGGTATCTAGTTTATAAATGTAAGTACTTTTAGCTATATTTGACCAGGTCACTTATGAATACGAAACACATTATCTTCCGACGAATTAACTTTTGTAATAAAATTAAACGACTCCAACAAATTAATAAACAACTGCCCACATGTATTTTTCAGTATTTTATTTAAACATCAAATATTGATTTAAATATCAATAAAATTAGTTATATGCAGTATACACATATTACCATACATTTTTTTTTAATTGTTTATGAATTTCATAGTGGAGTTTATAATTAGGGAAAAATAAATAATAATAATATATATGTTAGGTAAAAGTACGAATACCAGTTAAACCTAGGATTTACCGGAAAATCCTAGGTTTTTCCGACTACGGTAAAACCTAGGATACACAACATTGTTTGGTCAAACCCCGAATGATTTTTGTAGTAAGGACTTTTACAAACGAGATTTGGTAAATCTTAGAATAAACAATCAGTGTTATTAAAAGTCCAAAAACTTTTACCAAAGTTATTAATTATTATTATTATTTAAGTATATTAGATAGGTTCTACATCAATGACTAATATAATATTAAATACACACATTTATATTATTGTTAAATATTATATAATATTATAACAACTAAACTGCGATTGGCTTTTATCTTGATTATCTTGATTATCATAATTATTATTATTTAAGTATTCACTTTGGGAATTTTCATTTCGACTTTCATATACATCATGATAATCGAAGACCTTGACACGTGCACCTACCTATTACTCATACAATCAAATCACTATCTATAGAATCACAACACAATCAATAAATTAGCCAAAAAGGTACCTAGGTATGTGATAAAAGTTGTTGCTACTTAATACTGTCTTGCACATACAATTTAGTTTATGATACGGAACAGGTCTGATAATAGATTAATTATAGATTGAACAGATTAAAAACAACTCGAGATGTCACAGTAGTCAAGCCTGCACAATTAAATTATTTAATAATACAATTAATTTAATTATAATAAAAATAACATACTATATAGTAATAAATGTACTTAGTGTATTTAATATGTCAATTTTTGCATTAGTACTTAATAATAATAATAAAATAATAAATTAGCATTACAGTAATAATATTATGTAATAATTATATAAATTTGTTGTCATAATATAATATAACAATAATATAAATGTATGTATTTAACATGTAGTACCTGCCTACCTTTTTTTCTTCTTACAAGTTACTCTCTTGTGCTTTGATTACTAGTAACATTATTTTTATCATTTATTATTTGGCATAATCATTCATTTTAAATTTCACACCATAAAGTCATTATTATTATTAGTACCTATTATAATTTGGCCATATTCATAAGCAATACATAAGGTTACCAAGTAACGTGCGTTGTTTACTAAATAATACCAGTCAATTTGTATTCATTCAATATTTCAACTTACACATTTTGAGACATTATTTCAAAAACCTCTAAACATTCTTGATAGACGTTTAAACATTTAAACAAACTTACAAGTTAAACACTTTTGAACTATTGTATTCCACTATCTACGATATGGACTTTTCTGTAATTAGCATTTCGAAATCAGGTAGTCATACTATTCATTGTTACTGTATTATTAATAGTTGACACTTAAAGTAATAAATTAACATATTTCGGTAATATGAAATGAACTTGACTATAGTGACTATCAAATGATTTTGTCACTGTAATTTTTTAACATGTATTATTTGTTTATTAAAAATATAATTTATAGTCTTCAGATCTTAAATATTGAATACAAAGGTCATGGGATCTATCCTGCTAATTATATTTTTTGACGAACACTGAATTTTATGTCTGGACGATTGGATAAGTAGTGGACAAGTCATTAAAAGTTAGATATCTACTGACTATAAAATAGTTTATGTTTAGTTTTGTTAAATTTAATAATAATTTAATTGATGTATTAATAGTATCTATTATTAAAGTATAAAATGTAAAAGTAGTTAACTAAGTTGTTTGTGTTTTATATGGTTTTCGATGTTTACATATGGATCCGAATAATAACCTTTAAGTTTGATAATAGATCAATATTTAAAATTAACACTAACAAAAATAAACAAATAAATACGTATTACCGAACGTATTTGGTATCTATCCATAATTTTAGATTCTGAGCGGAGCGAGGAATGTATTGATTTTACCATGATGTCACATCATTGATGTGTGTGTGTTTATTTTTTTTTGTGTTTGTCATCACGTTTTGGACAGTAAAAGTGCTTCGATTTTCAACTTCAGTACCTCGTTCGATCAGAAAGTGAATTTAGTTGGTACTTTGAAGGGTCAAAAATTCTTAATATTTTTCTAAATAATCGGGATAAACAAACTAAAAATTAACGGAAAACGGGAAATTTTACGCACAATTAGTTTTCGACAAAATTGATTTTGGTTTTTGATGTAACTTTAAAACAAATGGCCATAGATTCATGAAATTTTCACCGAATGTTTATATATAAGTATATTCTACCATGCTAATTTTGACTTAAGTTGAACTATTCATAGGCGTATGCAATTTTCGATCATTATTAGTTTTTTTTTAAATTTATATTGATAAAAATTAATTTTTTGGGTAGAAAAGCTCGAAAATGTAATACAAAGTTTTTAACATATTGTTAAAATAGCAATTGTAAAGTAAAAGAAATTCATAGTCACAACAGTTTTTTTTTATAAGCATTCAAAGTTTGAATTTTGACAAAATACTTAAAAATCACAAAAAATTCGCAAATTATTTTAAGCTAGAAATTCATAAAAAAATTTCTTTATAAATCTAAGATTAGAAAATTTAATACAAGATTCTTTACAAGTTTGTCAATCTTTATCACAAAAAAAAAATGTCTACCAGAAATTCAAAATAAATTTTTACGATCGTTTGAAATTTAGATTTTTATCACATTGGATTTTTACTGGATTTCACATCTAGTGATTTTCTTATTTTGGCGTTACTCTAAAACAAATGACCGCAAATACTTGAAATTTTCACTGAATATTTATATAGTCCTTTTTTATATTTGATAAAATTTCCAAAATATTTTTATTTGTTTGAGCTGTTTACTGACATTTTAATTTTTCAACTTTTTTCTATAAATATTGATAATAATTTATTTGTTGGGTATAAAAGCTTGAAAATTCAATACAAGGCTTCTAACACATTGTAACAATAGCAGTTGAAAAATATTAAGAATACATAGGCACGATTTTTTTTAAAAGCATTTAAAGTTCAAATTTTGACTAAAAACGTAAAAATTACGTCAATGTTCAAATTATCTTAGATATCTGTTCATAAAAGTTTTTCTTTTTAAATCTAAGATTTGAAATATTTTAATAATGTATAATATATCCTAGACAGATAAACCGTCTCCACTCAGAATCGTTTTTCATATACAATGATATAATGTCATATGATTCTAAATTTAATTCCATCCTTTACAGTAACCCACTTGTAACCTACTGTACAGCAGAGCCGACATCCACGACTTACCCGCTTTTTTTTCGCATTTTAGTTTTTTCCCTCATAAAACGAATAAAATTTTAATGTAATTTATAAAAAAAAAAAAACTAAAAATATTGAAAATTTCAAATGTCTATAAATAATTTAAAAAGTTTTGAAATATTTTGAAAAATGTATCAAGTATAGAAAATGTGAGTTACACTAATATCTAAAACCGTTTTCTCAAAAATTTATTTTGAGTAAAATTTCCCGTTTTTCCATAATTTTTTGTCTTTTGTTTTTCCCGATGCTTTTAAAAACTACTAGGAATTTCAAAATTTGACCTCCCCAATGCACCAGGTATATTCACTTCCCAACCAAAAAAGCTACTGAAGTTGAAAATCGAAGCATTATTTCGACAACTTATCGTGTACACAGATACACAAAAAAAACCCCCCATCATTGCAAAATCAATACATTCATCGCTCCGCTCAGAATCTAAAAAAAATATGTATTATAGTCGAATATAATCAATGTTTACCAATATTGACTATGGTCATGTGAAAATATAGGTATAAATCAAAATTAATTCAAATCAATGTGTTTTATAGAATTTGTAATAAGAACCTAAGTAATATGCACTAAAATGCCTAAATATTGTCTAACAACAATTTAATAACCATTTAAATTTACCAAATTTTAAAGATTGATAAATATTATAAGAATGAATCGATGATGTTTGTATGTGGGTTTTTCTTATGATATAGTTCAAATTATAAGTGAGTTTGAGCATTTTTAATTTTCACTAGATACTTTACATATATGAAACTTACTAAAAGATTGAACTTCCGTAAGAAACTCGCACACAAACACAGATAATGTTCTTATCATTAAGTTTTATAATAGATAGAACATTCACTTTTTTAAACTTCTAAAGCTTAGCATAATCTGCATAACGCCAATTTGTTAAAAAAAAAAAAGTTAAACATCTGTAAGTCGGAAAAAACAAATGCGTGTAGCGTCTTCTTTAAGGTTTAACGTCTATTAATGTACCATAACAGTGTATAATATTCTAATTTTAATTAAAAATCATTAGCCGATAATAACCGTGGTCGTGGTATAGAATGCCATTCGACCGCCATTACTGGTGAAAATATGTTCGGCAATAGTCGACCATACAGTGCTCAAGATATTATTGACGACGAATGCATAATCAACAACAACAGAAACGTAACCACTTTGAAACCGATAAAAAATCTGGTTCATCTACTTGACGAGTTGGAATTGTTGCGGACCGAAAATTTTCAGCTCCGGTTGCGCATCTACAACGCGGAGCAGCGGGTGGACAGGCTGTCAGCGGCCGTACTTAGACGGGACCAGAAACAGTTCATCGACAGTACAGATACTGACAGTGACAGTACGGGTACTGACGTTGAAAGTAAGGATACTGACAGCGAAAGTAAGGATACTGACAGCGAAAGTAAGGATACTGACAGCGAAAGTACGGGTACTGGCATCGGCAATGCTAGTAGTGCAGGCCATGCGGTGAGCAGTACCAGCCAGAATAAAACGGCGGCAAAGACGAAAGCCAAATCGACCGTGAGCTTTATCCACGACTTGTTGGCGCTTAACCTGAAATGGCTGTCATTAATGGAGGCTACAGTGTCGGCCAAATCGGTATCCGTTTCCGCCGAAGACAAGCAACGCTGGCAGCAACTACAAAATGACATCGAAGAATACGCCATAGACCCGGTAAAAACACTAATATTATTAAGATGGCTCATGACGTATATTAATTGTTTTTTCATAGAATAATTATTTAAATTAAATTAAATTTTTCTTTATTTCATACATAACAATGAGGAGACAAGCAAAGACGACGATGATAGTGATGACGAATTTTTTGATGCCTCTGACGCAGACTTCGAGGCGTTGTACAAAGCGTGGGCAGTGTCCGCGGAACGTTCAGTGACGAGACGGAACGTTAAACGTTCGCCTCCACTGCAAACACAGCCAACAGCGTCCATGCCTATTGAAACCTTGGTCATGGATGACGAAAGTGCCAGATCAGAGATGACCTGTTTTCGACTACCGTGTAAATCAATCCGGTCAGTGCATCAGCAGATGAAAACGGAACTGTCGGCCCGGAACTGGATGTTTCTTGGCAAAGCTGAGGAGCAACGGATCATGAGGCAGGTGGCTTACGTGGGCGTACAGAGAGACAAGAGCGCATCTCCGCCGCCGCAACATAATTTGCAGCAGTTTTGTATGAAAGCCACGGATTTGACTGCTTCACCGTCGTCGACCAAAGAAGTCTTGGCAATACGGTCTGACACGCAAACACTCTGCACTGCAAAAGCACCTGAAGCGGCCTGCACAAAATCACATACTGCAACAAGGTCATCACCGCTGACAATAGCCACGACGCCACCGCCATCTGAGCCGTCGGACTACTCGGAAGAGAATTGTTTCATCAGTTGCGACGAAGAAGATGACGGAGACGACCATGGCCGCCGAAATGACTTCACGGAGTCCATCTGCACTTGGTCTTCCGAAGAGGAGACTGCGGATTGGAATTGGAATGATTGTGATGACGAAGAGTCTGTGCTGTTAACTGCGGTCCGCGCTCCGGTGGAGGCTTCGACGAGTACGCGGAGGCGCTGTCGATTTTATCAACCAATCAAAGGCATCGGCGATTCGGCTACCGTCACTTTGGCGAAGTCGTCATCAACGGAGTCTGTAACCGTGGAGGACGAAGCGAACGAATTGAATGTTGATGGCGTTATTACGACAGAGACGATCGCTACGTCACCCTACACCGTAAGTGTCGACAGTGGTCTGAATAAAATCCAACGGTGTTTCAGTGGTGGCATATTTGTAACCATGGAGGTAGAAAATCGTTGGAGACCACTATCCGTGGCCGATGCACAAGTGCAGTGCGAAAACGTAGTGGTTGACCACATAATGTGCAGTAGTGTTCTTGGCGACGATCAACTTCAGCTGTCACAGTTGCGACACGAATTAGATGCTCAGCGGCGTGAAAACGGTCGACTTAATGACATGTTACTAAGATATCAACTAGGAACGCCACCGGGTGACTGGGAAAAGGGCGAAAGTGGTTTAAGAATTTCATCATTATCGGACTTAGATCCAAGTGGTTCACCCGAACAAGGTCAGCAGGCTGCCGGAGTGCTGCACGGCAACATGGCCAAACCGGTACCACTGCTCCTGCCTATGCATTCGATTTCGGACGGTGACATTGGCGGCGGTGATGGAGACCATCAGCGATGCCAATCGGATGGTGTGAAAAAATAGCTTCAACTACAGCTCACCCGCCTCCGAGAACTCATAATGACGTACGAACATCAAGAATTTGACAGCATCGACAACCACGCAGATGCAGTCTCGCAGCAAATGCCGTTAAACGACGTTCCGGATCTGGTAAACGTGGCGCTCCCGCAGGTCCTAGAACGACTCCGACGGGCGCTTGTAGTGTTGCATCATTGATCAGAAAATGGTTTCGAAAAATGATTTTTGTTTTTGTTTTTGTTTTTTGTCACACATGACGAAAATAAGTTATATATATAATCTATACTTTTATTGTAACATACATCATGAGATGTAAGAATTTACAGTGATAATAGCAATTATTTTGCGTACAAACAATTTAAAAATTAATATGTTATACAGAATAACAAAATGTTAACAGCAAGAATAACTGTGGTAATTTTTGCTGTTTACATTTGTTTATTTATATTAAATTTTTATTCACCAAATATCCTACAACTATAACCGTTGTAAATTGATACGGTGCATATTTCAATATATTAATATATATAGTAGATACCTATAATACTAATATATTAATTTGCAAATAAGCTTATTATTTTCGTTGTTTACTTCATATTACTATTGTTATATAATATATATTTAATTAATAAAAATAATTTATTGTTATAACAACAATCTAAGTCAATGATGGCCCATAGATGTGGCCGCCTAGAGTACCTGAGTGACCCCTGTCATGTTCGAAAAGCACCAGTCAACTGAGTACAAGTCAAATGGGTAAATTGTTTACAACTTTTATTTAAAATAATAATTCTTTTTGCATTATTATAAATGTATAAAGATATGTTTTACGAAATTAGGTTATACCATTTGTACATTTTTTTGTTGATAAAATGTTTTGTTGAATTGATTTCTCTAACCATTTATGATTCTTAACACAAACCACAATATAATCTGTATGTAGGTATTTGGTAGAATTTTAATGAATTATTTTTAAAACTATTAAAGGCAAATAATTACCTTACTTAGTATACGACCTGTTGACATGGTGTGGTTAGATGGTGTCGATTGTACAGTTTGCATCCATCTATTAATATTATTATTGGATATTGTTACTTTATGTTTTGATTCATAGACTGGTGGTGTAACCAAGGTTGTAGATAAATAATGTTTCAGGAGTTCAATTTAAATTTTTATAAATATTTATCAAACAAAACTTGAAAATGTAACACAGAGTTTCTCATAAATGTTATAATAGCATTTAAAAACATTAAAGATACACAACAACGATTTTATTTTATAATAATTTTAAAAAATTGACAAATTTCATCAAAATCATGAAAATTCGTAAATTATTCTGTAGTTAAAAATTTATAAATTGGTTAATTTGTATAGCTATGAATTGATAATTTAAATAGGGTGTTTCATATAAGTAGTTCATATTGTAACTAAAAAATCTAAAAATATGATAATATTTAACACAATTTTTTTTTTTTTTTGATAGTCATTTTAATTGAAAATTTGAACGAAATGAGATATTTTAACAAAAAATAACAATTTTTATTATTTTGTTATAATTTAAAAATATTGTCCGTGGGTACTTGAAACATTTAAAGTATATTATTATAGTATTATATTTTATACACACAATGACAATCTCAAAATGTATTTAACAAAAACTAATTAAACCCACTAAATTAAAAATTAAGTGAAATAAATTACTTTGATCAAAATCATATCTTAATATGTCCTTAATAATATATTCTGATTAACCATCTATGATCAGAATAGATTTTCATACAAAGTTTTTTATCATTAAATTCAAATTAAATACATCCATTACAGTGAACCACTCGACACCTACACCTGCCATACAGCAGAGCTGTAGATTGATAGTCACTTGCCCTCATTTTTTATAATCGATTAATTAGGTATGATAAATATTACAAATTAATACTTATTTCGATTTCTAATAGCAAACATAATGCTAAATAAACATAATTTATTCTCTAATATAATTTAAGACTTTTTTTGTCACAAGTGAAAACACCCTTGTAATAATTATGATTCTTGTCTTAGAATAACCAAAATTTTCCAAAATAATGTAATTTATTTTCATTAGTTAAGTTAAGACAAACTATCATATTTCACGTTGTTAAATATATAACGAAGCTTTCGAGTGTTTACAAAACATTTTTTTTGTTTTATATTATTTTTCAAATCTTAATATTATTATTTAATGGTATACATACACCATTGTCCGTAATGAGTAAAAGAAAAAAAAAAACCAAAACTTAAATGATAAATCCTACTAGTGGGACCAATTCGTATACAACATAATAGTTGTTATAACCTATAAACTGATTTACAATCACTGCCATTTACATATAATATTATAGTGAGTTACGCCGCCGGGAGATGTTTAATTTCACGAGGGAATACATTGGCACGTACTTACCTCTTTGACACTTATGTCGGTTTCCATTATAATCCCTTCGTCAGTGGCATCAGTTGCGTAATAGTGGCTGAATGGTGCACCTGGTAATGGTACCGGTTCCACATGGCCTGTTTTACCGTGGTAACGTAGCAGGTACGCCGTCCAACAAACATACCTGTCGCATATAATTACAATAATAAATTCAATTTAATAACATCGCCATATATTTTATTATGATATATTATGTGCAACGTGTGAGATAATCGAAATCTGTAATAATATGTAAATTTAATATCTCTCAATTTATTGCAAGCGTATTGTGTATACGAATTACATAATCCATAACAGTGCATACGGAATATATTATTACACCAATAATATTATGATTTCAAATATTGTGTTTTGTACCTGCCATATAACAGAATAAATTTCAAAGGACTGTTATATTTAGCCATGTGTTTACTAATCTGAGATAGATATTTCCTTGTTGAAATATTTCAAAGGTACCTACTACCTACTCGATATTTTTAACGGATAGCTTACGAAAAAAAAAATTAAAATTAAAATTAGAGTTTTGGAAAAATTAAATTTGTATACGTTAAAGTACTTATATTAAGACTATAATGGATATTTTATTAAAAAATTAAAAATTATACCTAATAATTTAGTAATATTTTATATATCATAAACATTTATAGCAAACTCTATATTATTATGTTCCTAAGTATCATATAAAATATTAACTTGTGCAATAACTACAACTGTAGGGTTGTAAGATTTAAATGTTTGATGTATTTTTAGTTAATTAACTGACATTAAAGTCTGTTTATTCGAAACGGTTTAACATTATTGAAAATGGACTAGGTATAGTATATTGTACAAAGCGAATTATCTACTTATTTAATAATTAATAGAGCTATAACATAAATATCAATTTTTAACGAAATGTTTCAATGTCCAAACGATTTAATAATTGATCATCGTTTATTCTAAATAAACCTTATTTACCCTTGTAAAATGATGATAATTGATCCTGAATTCACAGGTATATATTTATAGTTATATTTGTTACAGTTAGTTGAATAGTAGTTTGAAAATCTAATGTCAAATGTTATGGTATATTTAATTTCACATTTAACTATGAAATAAAATATACGAAAAAACTTAAAAGAACAACTATCAATTTTAATAATTTACATTTTATAAAAAAGGATTTCATGTTCTTTTGGATCAAGGTAAAATTTCCTACAAGTGTGCGTCGAAACATATTTATATCTTGTAGTGCTGAACCTTTTTTTTTACCATGATGTAGAAAAGCTACTAGAAAATTCTAAAAGTGAATTATTTAAAAGACTAGAAGTGATGCAACTTTTAAAGCAGATACCTTTTACCCGTATAAGTGATAAATATCACCAACACATATTATATGGTTTTAAAAGAAACGAATTCTTCACTTTGATCAGCATTTAAATAAAATATAGGTACCTAATAAGAGTTCTAAATTAAAGTAGCCAATATTATTATTTTTAGGTTTTCATAGAAAATAAATAAATAACTACACTATATTAAGATTTAGATAAGTTATATGTGTTTATAAATATATTATCACAAATTAAATAGTTATTCAGTTATATTTGCAATATTTCCAATTGGATATATACCATGGTAACTGCACCTATACAAATTAAATCATTAGTTATATATTAAAGAGTAAAAGGGAATTTCGTAGTATTCAATGTTAATATTATTTGATCGTTGATGTATTCTTATAAAGTTACAATTAAGGGTGATTTGAAAACTTCGTGCTATTAATATAATTTATACTACAAGGTATTCACATGTTTTTTGTAACATCTACTTATTCATTCATATCCATATTTTTTATAAGTATTATGTTTATAGAAATGTAAATATTTATGAACTTAATATAAATTTTAATTAAAATAGGTGCACATTCAACGTTCTAACATTCTATGTTAATTAATTTTGTTTCCATGTAAATCATTATTTATTTTTTTATTTATTTATTTAGTGATATGAACTTTTCATGCTTATAGTTACGAAAAAATGAAAAAATAAATAACACTAACAGGTAAATATTCATTTTTATTGTTTAATGAAATATGAAGTAATATTTTCATGAATAAGTAATAATTTACGAGTGCTATTGAAACTGTATTAGGGGACAAAAAATTTTTTTGATCTACTTAAAAATATGTTTTTTTTAATTTTCAGTGTGTACACGTAGGTGCAACGAATTAAATATTTGAGTCATCAAAATACAAATAATAACTCAGTTTGAGATTTTTAATATACAAATGTTAACCTATCTTCTAGATGCATTTCACACAAAGAACAATAATGAATATAAATAACATACATTATTTTGTTTATTTTTTCAATAATAAAAAGAATAAAAAACTTGTGAAAGTATATTTTGTAAAAAAAATATAGTAAAACAAGTTGTTAGATAATACACAGCACACCGTTTTTGGAATCTCAATATGCTTGCTGGGTTAAATGAAAAATATTATAACAGTATACATTCTTTCCGCTGTGTTTCTTTTTTTACCCAAAATTGTGGACAATATTAGCTGCTGAATATCTTAAGAGATTTCCGTTATTCTGTAGCAGGTAAACTGTAAGATAGAGAATAAGGTGGAAAGTGTAATATGTCGTGGTGTAAGATGTTTAGTTTCATAAAAAATAAATAAAATATATTAATTTTTTCAACCCCTTTAACTACGATATTATTTTATCGATGCTTTGTAGTCTATACGTAGTCCGTGCACCGCACATATATTTATATAGCGTTCTCTATAAAAACTTATAATATTAAAATATATTCAGTTGTTTTTTCAAGTAACTTAATATTTTCACTTACCATTCAATATTAAATTTAAGATGTGTTAAATATTTATCAATACTTTATAAAGTTTAAGGTTGTACATTTCATCATGAAATATTTTTATCTATTAAATTAGATATTATTTTAAAATACCAATTAGTTTATTATTCTATAATTCTATATATAATCATAACTTAATAACTAACACTATTATAATACGTTGTATGTAAGTCAGCTGCTGGCAAAAGCTGAAGAAAAAAGTGCAAGGATAATAACTAGCTACTCAATCAAAGGTCAGCTATAATTAAAGTCCGATTTGTAATAACATTCGAGTCATTTTTTAAAATAATTTAGATACTTCAACAATATTGTGTCACTGTTATTTATTAATGGTGTATAACTGTGTGTTTCTTTGGTTAATTGACAGATTACGAATGAACTAACAATATAACAAACACAAACAGGGTTTTTTGATTACACTACTTTTATACTATTATTTTATTATAATTTGAGTTAGAATTGTACTAAAATATTTTAATATCGGATATTCAATATTTTATATACTTTTGTTGAAGTACTTTAAAAAGCTGTCATGAGGTAAATGTGATGATATACTACACTGTACACCATCGATAAATTTAATTACAATATCATATTATTATTAATAACGCAGAGTATAACAAATACAATGCAGTTATAAAAAGTGAGTTATAGAAATAATTAAGATTAAATCAAAAGATTGTAAATGGAAAAAAAATTAAGTAACTGTTGACATTATGAAGAGAAATGTACAATGCATTAGACCATCTCTTATAAAATAAAATGTCAAGGAACTTCAAAAGACGTATTGTTGAGTTAAAGCCAAAAAGTATATTACAGAACCTTCACAACATTACATTCTTAATTATAATTTGAATTTAGTCTTATTATCTATAATTTTAAACTATTTTAAATTAATGTTGATCTAATTGTTACTTTTAATTATTATGAAATTATAAAGTTTTTAATTAATCAAAGTATATTGTATTTCGACAGAAATGTATTTAAAGCTTTTAAATGAATTTAACTTTTTCTTTAAATTGATATGACATTGGAAAAACTAACAGACCAGTATGCAATGAATGCCTATAACAATATTATTAATAATTTTCATACAACCTATTGACTAAATTCATATTAATATTATATATAAATATAATATCAGAGGTAAACATGTTATTCTATTGAAGTCTATTGACAATTGTTTTTTTATGATATTATGTTGTAGACCAAATTAAATATTTAAATAAATAATGTATTATAGGTATTACTATAAAATTAAACTTAAGTTAAGTAATAATTAACAGAATTTTCCATTCTACGGGCCATTCTTTTTGTTTTATTGAAATTGAAAATGATGTACCTCTATTGGAACATTAAATCGTATTGTTTTATTATGATACAATATTTTTTTTTTTTTACATACTTATAACATTCAACTATATATTTTATCCAGAAATTTCTATAGCTTTGGTCCAATAACTATAACCAAATGATTAAATAACAGGTACCAATTGTTCATAATAATACAGTTTAGTAAAAAGATTCAAATCATACAAACTTAAGATTTAAACGCAGAGAAAAATAAATAAATGGAGTCATCTCAAATATTATTATAGTTTTCAAATTAATTAATCTATATAGTGATATTATCGTAAACGTATTATTTACGACATAAAAAGTAGATTGGTAAAAATAAACAATTCGATTTGATAATATAATAATTAAGCAATCTATGGTCCCGTCAAGTTACATTATAAAACTACTGTTACTATAGCTACCAACTAGAAAATATATATTAATATATAAGTGAACAAAAATACCATGTACAAAGTAGTAATGTAATATTGAACTGGGAGATGGTTGAAAACATGGGAAAATTCGTTTAAAATACCAAAGTGATTGTGGACAATTTAGGGTAATGTTAATTATTTAGCCTTAACAATTAAGCGTATTTTGATTTTACTAATTACGAACTCTAATAAATACCAAGGATTAACACCGTATATAAAACCCAGAATCAGTGGCAGTATAAGCCTAACATTATAGCTAATTATGAAACCATGTGTAGAATTTAATGAATGACGTACGCATAAATTGTATTTAGAATAAATTTACTTAAACATTAATTTCTGATTATTACATTAAATCAACCATGGAAAAAAAATTGCTACGATTTTTAGACCGATAAAGATTTTAAAAAAATTTAGGAAAGTTGATTGAAATCTGAAATATAATAAAACGAGATGAAATGTATTTCATTACTGAACAGATAAATTTTAGTATTAAATATAGTGAAACTTTACTTTTCAAACAATATCGTTGTGTAGGTATTATTAAGTTAAAACTTAAAATAGTAACATTTTTCTAATAAAAAAATAATAAAACTATTGTCAAATATTATCCTTGACCAAAATGTAAAAACTTAGTATCTTAGAGTATATCATTGTAATATAAATCAATGTTTTCGGAACTCTGTTAATAAAATAAATAAAATATATGTGGCATGAATTATCATCACATGAAAAACTGTTACTAATCGTGATAAAAGTTTTAAAAATAATAGATATTATCTATATTCTTTTTATATTTTAATAAGCACATTTAAAGTTTTCATCAAAGTTAAGACAAAATTATTATGATAAATGGATTTTTAAATAATTTAATTAATCACAAACTGTATAGTTTTATTTTTACTGTATAGTGGAAAATATATAAATATGAACTGTTCAATTAAAAATGCAATGTTTGCTTTAAAGTATTTTTATTTATTTTATATTTATATATATTTTTTTATTTAGTACGATGGTATAACTGAATGTCACGTTGGATTCATCATCCAAATTCGATATTTCCATTCCATATCTTCCATCAAATTCAATGAGACTTTTATGAAAGAAAAAAAAATTAATTTATGCAGCAATAATTAAAAGCGTCCAAAAAACTATCAATATTATTTTATTCTCATGTGAAATGAAAATAGAAAAAGAAAATAAAAAATAGAAAAAATAGATTTTATCAACAAAAAAAATTATGACCTGCAAATAAATTTTGTATTTATACACCGTCTGAATATTTATTTTAATCCCCTTATTAATACGTTCCAAACGAAATTGACGTTATTTTAAAAAGGTATTTTTATTATTATCGATATCGCATGAATTGAATACTCATGTTGTAGTAGGTAGTACTAGTATTGTTTGCTTTTCTCTTCTTCTCTGCGATTATTCCGTTCACTTGTCACGTCATTATATTATACTATTGCAGAGGAAAATCGTTAAACGGTTCTTTCATTATTATAAATATTTCATAACCGATATATTGTATTACAAAAAAAAAACAACAATAACGAAGCTCAAACATACAACGATGAGACGTGTGCGTTGTCGGTGTATAAAAAGTTAAAAACGCACTCACGGGGATCCGTGCTATTATACCGCCAGAAAAGCGTTAATGATATGAACACAAGCACGCGGAACGATACAAGGGAAGCAGGTGGTTGGTTTGACAAAGAAAAGAACACACCTCATTACATGATCCATATCTAAGCATCAATTATTATTTTATTGTTTCTGTTCGAATGTGCATTTTTAGTCGGTATTTCAGAATAGCATATAATGCACACACAAAAAATCGTTACCTCGCAACATAAGTATTAATATTTAAAAACAACAGAACCTGTGTTGTAAAAATGAAAATGTAAAATTGGATTTATTTTTGTTGTTCTGATTTTAGATTATACCTTAAACATTAATAAAATTCACTAGAATTTCCACTATTTACATCATTTAAGGCAATTAACATTTTTTAAGTAAATCTGTACTTTAAGAGAAAACTGGTCAAATAGATGGCAAGTCTGATAAAAAGCTGTGTTCGGTCGTGTTGGTAATAGACGAATACAATGTTATTTTATGTGCACTTGTCGCCATTAGCACGAGCTTATCATGATTGCTTAGGACGCAAAAGAACTATGGTTGTCGTAAAACTAATAACGAACAATAACGAGCCCTTTAGCAGTGCATAAACATGACGAAGTGTTGAACGTTGAGCAGTCATAAAAATGATTATTCTACGAATTTAATTTAGCCATGCGTTAATAGTAATAATAATAATAGCAATAATTAGCAAACAGTTGTTATTCAAACTAACTCGGTGTAATTGAGATAAATAGAAATTCTGCAACAAGACTAAAGAAATTATTTTTAAATGTAAGTATCGATATAGTCATAATGAAATAAATTGTTGTTTATAGTGTCAAAAGATATACATAAGAACTCATGTAATTTCATTAATGTATACCTATAAAGATAAAATAACAGAATTTAAAATTTAGATTTAGAATTTTTTATGTATAATGTAAATAAATGGTACTAAAAATTATTTTACCAAGAATTACTGACTATTATTATAGTAATAGATAAAATGTATTAAATAAATGTAATTACTTGCATTACTTTACCATATACTATAATATTAATTGATTATAGGCAGATGCTTTTTTCTTTTTTTACAGGTGTAGTAAAGTATTATAAAATTACTATATTAAATATTTTGTACGTTATGCTTTGTGTGAAACGTAAAAAAGTGTACCAGCAAATTATATACATGTTCTGCATAACAATATTAATGAAAATACATCCAGGCAAAAAAAAAATGAAATTAATTGGTATTATAGTAAGTGTTTTTAAATTAGTTCTGTGCAAAACGAATTATTGTACGTGTTGTACAATCGTTGGTGCGCTGTTTAAAAAATAATCCTTCAGTGTGATTTGAAATATCTGTCAGTATATGCCAAGAAACAATTTTATTCTACCCAAATGAGTCATTTGTATTGAATAAATACATGTCCAAACATTGTAAATGGTATGCACAACAAAATTATATTTAATAGCAGGTACACTAATATTTCTAATGGTTATATTATTTAATGGTCTGCAAACTCTTTAGGTACATTTAAACATTAAAATATTGTCGATAAAAGTTTACAAAAACGTATAATGATAAAATGAATCACAGTAACAAATTTTATGTAAATTCATTTAAGACCAACTAGACCAAGACTCTTTACATTTGTGGTATGCGTACGATAAATAAAGTGATGATATAAATTACAATTGGTCACTGGTCGCTATCGATACTCTCTTACATAAAATTAATTTATCCATGATTATATTAGCATACAGCATTCATTTATTACTTGATAAATTATTGAAAATGTTTTTCTACTAAAGGTATTGTTGTTTCCCACAGCACACATTGTGAATGTGAATATTGTTACAATGCCTTCATAACTAATATTGTGTATTTTGTGTTGTATAATGTTAGGGAAATCCCACTAGATTTAGCTTTACTAATCAGTACCTACAAAGCCATAGGAATATACTTTGAAAGTAATCACAAATTTAAATGAAAAACAAACATCATTAGGTAAAAAATAAAAATAGCATTTAAAATATTTGTTTGGTTTTTTATTTAGTTTGCGGAAAATAAAAAGTAGATTTTCGGTTATGAGAGAGTATCTTATACGAAAGTGATGTAAATGATAACGTACAAAATTAAATACAACAAAAAAAATGTAGGGATTCGTTGTTAATGCGAAGACTATGCCATCTAAAATACAATGGTTATGGTTGACACTAAATAGGGATTTAAAACTATATAGTTAAAGTATAACCAAATACTTCGTTATAATGACGTATTACACATTTATACATATCACAATATAAAAATGTTCAATGTAAACATCTAATATAATTTTTTACCTATTATGGAATATGTTTTTTTATTTATAATATTTAAAATACATCAGCACATATTAACGCTTTGACAAGTTTGGATAACAACTAGAATGTATTTTAAGTGCAGGCATAATATATAATAAAAAAAGGTACAAATACTCTACGTATAGGTCAATAATAAAAATATAATATCATAACAAAAGCAATTGATACTAACTATAAGAAGATATAATCGTTTATTGATTTAGGTTAATCGTATGAAATCTAAATAATAGAATTCAATAGAATTATGACCTGTCACATTTGGACATTCACTAGCATTGGCTTTTATAACAATAATATGGCACATACCTTTATGATAATTATTATGATGTAGTGAACATTGGTAATTGCCAGTTAGTGTCAACATTTCAATTGATACTATTTAGCGTAATATAAACCAATAAACCGTTATTCAATATAATATTATATCAAAACCATTAAGAGGCATCATGATAATATAAAAATAATTATTATAGTAATTTAATATTTAAATTATTCGTCTATATAGATGAGAAAATAAAGATACACTATATTTGTACATATATTAAACTTTCTTCTTCTAAATCTTATAAAACATTACTATATTGTTAGTTACCTAATTTTGTATTAATTATAATAAATATTTAAGAGTTAAAAAATAAAATTTTAATATAATACAATAAATCGAATTTTTATATTAAATGTGTTTTAGGTTATGAGATCGATTAATAAATAGGTTTTTCAATTATGTGTATTTTGTTTGTATCTCTTAACTCTAAAGATATACTTTTTAAACCAGTTAAAATGATTCAGTCTTCATTTTGAGAAGAGTTTCCGATAGAAAACTAGGTGTAATTCGAAGTTTAAGTTTTAGGAAAGTTAAAAGTTAAAAGTTCCCCGTACTTTTAAAAATAATAGGAAAAAGCAACAATAACAACAACAAAAATTATGGAAAAACATGAACATATTATGGATATTATTATTTTGTTGGAATTCAAAAATGAATACTCGTAGATATTCAACATTTTCACCTAACATATATAATATTTCAGCTGTTTACCCTAAAAAATATGATATTTTTAGTTCTATTATGTATAGCTGTTTATTTTTGTCTTTTTATGAATTATTAAATTTTTTTTATTTATATTGATATACTTTTTTTTTCTTAATAAAAATCTTGAAATACTAAAAAAAAGCTTGTAATAACTAGTTTTATAAATAATAAATTATCACTGATGACGAACTAGGCTTAAAACCTTTCCAGGTATACCATCAGACCAATTTCCACGGTTTTTATTTTGTATTGTATATCATAATATAAATATTATAGCTACTTAATTTAATTTGTTATACACAGACTAGAGTTATTTAATATGCCCAATTATTATTGTTACGCTTGTTTAATATATTTTTGTACAAATTATATAAATTAACTAATTACTATAATTAACGCCAATTGCTTTAAATAAAATTGTTTAAAATAGCATAAAAGAGTGGAAAATATAAAAGCATAAACAGATATCTCAAATCCAAAGAATATAAACAGTAAAAAAGAATTATATAAATCAACAAAATGTATTCGGAATGAGTTTTAATATAACTACTTTTGTGATATAAAAAAGTAAAAAGAAACGGATACATATGTATTGCACATTTCACTATGTATATTATATATTTTTATTTTTGTATTTTCTTCAAAAGCTCGTTTTTCATTTAATTTCCTTGTGAAAAAAAACTTTGTGGTTGACTCAGCTATAATTTTGTCATAGATTTATTTAAATTAGGTTGTGAGAGCTAAAAATATCAAGAATCATTTGCACTAATTTTTTTTTTTTTTTATTCAAAAGAAAAATAATAAATAGGTTAAAGAGTAAAACACGTAGATAAAAAAACTATAAAAAAAATCGGAAAATCGGCAAGTGATAAGTTTAAATGATGTGTCGAACATTTTTTATAAAATAATAACAACGTACATAATATTAAATATTATATAAACGCTAAAACTGTACGTTTGGATGAAAATACTGTTGGATCGACAAGTCTACAAAATTATGAAAGAATTTCGGTGATTACCGTAACGAGTGAAAAGTAAAACGATTATTGATCGACCAATATAAACTCTGATTACATTTTCGACTTCCATTTAATAAGTACCTACCTATATTTAATGCATTTGGAAAACAAGACGAACGCAGTAATTTGTATTTGGGTGGAATTTTTTGATACAAGTGAATATACAATTTAAAAAGTAATAAATCGTATACAGATACTTAAGAATTTATGGTGTTTGCACTCATCATTTATCTGTAATATCAATTTTAAGATAGTGATTATAACTATGGTAAATAACAATCCTAAGGTTTTGTTCTAACTATTTATATAAGTTTTAAAATTTTAAGTATATAGGTATGTATTATATTATGTAATATGTCAGAAAATTATAAAACAATCAGTCAATATAAACTAATATTGTATTTTATAATTTACAGAATTAAATAATTAGGTAATTATTTATTTTATATTAATATTATTAGGTAATATTTGGTTGAAAATAAGCCAAAAACTAAAATAGATACAGTTAAATTTTATCATTTATCAGCTGTGTTATTGATACTTTGCATTTTTATCGAAAATACGAATAACTTTCTAATACTTTGAATTTTGATATCACGTGTTACCGCGCTGTACTTATATATCCAATTCCTAACCAATTGATAGATACAGCAATATTATAAAACATTCCCTTTACCCAATCGCATATTTACAAACATTCTAAATAAATATACTGGTACCAAGCCAACAGATTTTTGGTTCCACTATAAGAATCTAAAATAAATTTAAATCTATAATATTGTGTAGTCTCATGCGTGTGTCTTTGAAAACGTCAGATAAATTCGCAGCTCAGTTTATTTAATGGAAACGCAATGAGACTGGATTTAGAGTATCGAATGACGAACGCCATATAGATAACATAACCTCGTCTTTGTCCCCTTTTGAAAGTAGAACTTTGAATAATATGTACGATTGAAACGATCATTTTCTAATGCGCTTTTATGCGAAATTTAGTGCCCAAATGATTGTGTAAAGAGTAAGAGACACAATATAAAAAAAAAGCTTTATACGAGTAGGTTATATTAAAATATTCATACAATTTTTATCATTATTAGTTATTACAATAGAGAATGAGGTTAATGATACTGTCGTTTTTCTATATTATGTCATCTGTAATAATATAACACTCGGTTTTTTTTATATATATATTATATATCTGCTTTATTGTTATGCTTATAAAATGTTCTTCGTTATGCCATTCCATAACATTGAAAGTACTTGTTAGTTATCGAAATCACTGTTTGATTTAGATCCTAATAAATCTTATTCGAGTTATTTTACGATAGGCGATGATTTTATACGATAATAAATACGTATTTACAAAAAGAATTAAGTATATAGTTGAATTGTTCATACAAATGTTAATAAAATGTTCATTTTATAATGGCTTTGTACAAATCTTTATCAAAATTAATATAAATATGCTATTTGTGTTAGGGTTAGGATTATACCTTAGTAAAATAACCTCCTCAGACAGGTACAATTAAATTTCGACAAGAATTTTCGATCTAAATAAGAAGTCCTACTGTGATTTCGAAAAGATCTAAGACCCTCTACAGGCTTTCCGATGCCCATCATGTCATGGGTTCAAAATCAAAAGAGGTTATCTTAAAATATCAAAATATTGTTCAGAAAATAAATTTTAAATTTCAAGCTGTAAGTACGTAGTATCTTAATTCGTTTATGATAAATTATTTTTGAAAATTGTCAAATCTACGTATGAATTGATATAGCTTATCAGCGTTATGTCTTGAAACATTTTTTTTTTTTAAGTAATAAGGTAGGTAATGAAATATCTTAGAGTTTTGTAATTTGAATTAAATATGTGTTGTCTTGGAAATAAATTCAGTAAAATAAAATAGTAAATAAAATATAAAGTAATATTAAACATAGAATAATTTAATGCTACTATTATATATATAAAATGATTGTACTATTTATAGTAAAACTATTAAAGAACATAATTTTAAATTATTTTAGTTTAGTTTTTTTTATCTAATAATCATGCATGATTTTTCACAAGATTGAATTATACAGAATTGATTACTAAACCTATAAATTTATAAAAAAAAGGGGAATTTTCAAAAAAAATTTGATTAAGCATTCTTTGGATTTGAGCCCACAATGTTTCAACCAAGTAAGAGAAACACATATTGGGGTTCATACCATAGCATACCTTTAAAATTTAGATAATTTTCAAAGCAGTTGATATATTTTAACTTGTGTGAAAAGTATCCTGTAGATCAATTTCAATTAGATCAATTTTATGATGTGACAAAAAAAAAAAAAACAAACAAGCAAACAGACAAAATTTGTTTAAAAAGATAGCTTACAATTTAAGTGATTATAAATTATTTAACTTATAAATTATTCATTCAGTTATTTAATTAGTAAATAAAAAACTGCCAATAAGCTTTTTTTTAGATACACTGCAGTAAGCACGAATAATAGATATTAAGTATATTTTCTGTTGGAAAATAACATTTCATTTTGTTACAAATCTGTAATATACATAAAAAAAAAATCATAAAGTAAATTCCTAATTAATAGTCTTTATAAGTTTTTAATAGAATTTCCCGTAAATACGTATTTTAAGTATGGTTTTAAAAATTGAAGTTGAATCTAAATCTAACAAAGAGCAAGGTTAGTATATTCACTTATTCACTTTTAAGAGATATAACAACCCAAAAAATATTCGTATAAATAACCAGGCTATTCGATGGAATAAAAAAGACAGCTCAATCAAATACTCGGGTGTTCACCTAGATGAAAAACTTAACTGGAACATTCAAATAAACAAAAAACTCGTACGGGGCTATATAAGGATGATAATTCTTTACCCTCTAGTAAACTACAAATCAAGTCATCACTCCTTCTACATACCTCAATAATAAGACCACTGTTAACATATGCCTACCTTGTTTTGAAGGCAGCCTCTCCTACTAAAATTAAAAAGTCCAAACTCTCCAAAACAAAATCCTTAAGATTTCCCTTAAAGCAACATGGTTAATGAGGAATTGCCAAATCCATAACGATACTGGAATACCCTTAATAAGTATCTGTATTAAAACCCATTTCTAAAACTTTCACGCCAAGCTTAAAGTCTCGGATGGCACCTGTCATCGCCAACAAGTGAGCAAAACCTAAAATAGGCGCTTACAACCTCAATTGTCCAGACATACTCCCAACGGATACCGGAAAGCACTCATCAGAAGATGAAGAATAACTAAAACTATTATTAATATTAAACTTATAACTATAAACTAATACCATTATTATCATAAATATAAATGTAAACTTAAATTGTATTTAACTATATTTGTAATAGCACCCGATGTGCTGAAACATTTTAAAATAATAATAAATGAAAATAATAATGATGATTAATGAACAATATTCGACATTCGTATATGCTGTAAAACGTATGTTATTTTACTTCATATATTGATTATTAAAATTGTTCTAGATTTAAATTCAAACATCACGACCATTAAAAGTTTATTGATATTCTATATTTTTGATCTTGAAACATTAAAATAAGCGAGTATACATATTTTATGAATTATTTATTTTATATTTCCTATTTATGAATGTTTCATAAAGTTTTAACGGTGGTTTTTATTGTTCAGATTAATGCAAGTACTTACATAGTATAGTATCACAAACATAAACTGTTACCTAGTGCTTGAAAAATATACTATGTCTAACGACCAATAATAACAAAAGTTCGCTCAGAGAGATTACATACTACCTTTCAGTTGAGTTTAGTGAGACCGCTGTAAGTTTTGTTTATGACTGTCGTACTACATTTAATTTGCCAATTACGTCGTGGCAAGCATTCATTTCTAGTGGCGTCGACCCTGGCATTATTATACAATCGATCAGCCTATTTCACATAGACATAATAATATATGAGTGTACCTACTATATTATTCTATCTAATTTTGTACTCTTGATATATTGTTCGAAATCAAGAAAACATACATAATTCAGTGATTAATTATTAGCGATATTCAGCTTTTGATAAATATTATATAATATATACTATACCGTTATATATTATGAAATCTTGCTATTATATTGTACAGGAAGTAACTATCATAAAAACTATCAATTCAAACTCTCCTTACTTTAGTTGACCCGTAGGTCAACGTAACTTCTTCTTACGATTAACGTAAGGTTTTGAGATGTATAGTAGACTTCAAAGGTAGATACTTCAGAATGCGCAATTATATAGATGTTATGTAGCTTCAAATTATTAATGATTACAACCTTAAGGTTATATAATACATATTTCAATATATAATAAGAAAATAGTGTGAAATACAATCATATTATGAATTGTATAAAAAAAATACAATTCCCCTTAAAAAAAAAAAAACACACACTGATGGCACATTATAATATGTAGAAACAGAATTTAAAATTCATTGAATTGTAGATTGAAATATAACGCGATGAAATTCGCTTTAATACGAGTTTTGTCAACTTAACTACAACTTATGGAATATATTTCGTTTCAATAATTTTTGCCGAATTATTTGGTTGTTATGACTATTGACTATTTTTAAATCACTATTAAAAAGGACATCATAATTATTATGATATTTAACAGAAATTTATAATTTATGGCTTATCAGTTTTATACATTGATTTTACGGTATAACTGTCTCGGCAAGTAAGTTTTAAGATTAGGTCGAATGAAGAATTCATGAGTTTAATATAGTGTACAGTATAGATATGTACAGTGGGACATTTTAAGTAGTAATTTACAGTGTTGATTATAATAATATTTAAATTAGTAAAATTATAGCTCAACATATATGTAAAATTCCTACTAAATAATTAAATACATTTTTCTATTTATACCTAATAAATAAACTATTTGAAAATTTAAACGTAATTATAAGCTTTTATTGAAAAATATTTAAAAACTAAAAGAAAAAAAATGATTCTTTATAATATGATATCATGCTACTTCAAAAAAACCAAATTTAATTTATAATATCATAAAACAGTGGCTGTTTCTTTTAATATTCTTTAAAAAGAAAAATCCATACCATTTAGAATACATTTATTTTTTTAAACATTTTAATTTTAATATTATATTATATGTTCAGTCTTTTCCGTTACCTGACAACCAATCTTCCGTAACCTAATCGAGGTTTAGGTTCATACATAAACTACCTAACCTACCTAAAACAGTATTAGGATTTCAACTTGCACAGATAGATGTTAAGTTGACTTTGCCTAGTACTTTAAAGGGAGCATCATCCTCATGAAAAGTTTTGAGCGTAGCCGGCAGATGTAGGAAACGGTCCTCTAATCTAATGGTTTTCGATCAGTGGGTTGCTACCAAATTATGGATCAAGTAATCTATAAAATTGGGTCACGATAAGTCTTTAATTAAATTTTAAAAAATCCATATTTACATATTACTATATTATAATGTTCTCCATATTTTTCTTAGTTTTAACACGGCGTATTGTATAGGCAAAAGCAGTACACTGATGTATAGGAATGTATTTCTTAACATTCTTTGCTTTTAAATTTGTAAGTAACTGGTTTAAAAGAATCCTTAATTATCAATTGCAAGTGATGTTATAAAGTAGGGGTCGGAAAGTAATTTCTACTGGAATCTTGAAAATTAAAATAATAAATAAATGAGGTCCAAATAAAATTTTTTGTCAATTCTTTATATTTTTATGATAGTTATATGAAGATAAAAAAATTTAAGATATGTTTAAGTCCAGTTTTCTGCCTTCCACGGTTCGCCAGTTGCCTAACATTGTTATTGAGTAAACAATAAAATATAAAACAAATTGCCTTTTTATAGACTGCTTTTGCAAACTGTTGCTATAAATATATAAAATATGGGTTTGGATATAAAGTATTTTAATAATTATATAAAAGTTATGGGTAAATTCAATTAAATAAATTTCTCATATTTTAGTGGAAAAGGGCATTCTTTATATGAAAAAAAATTAAGATTTAAATTTTATAATAAATAACCAAGTATTTAGAATCATCGTTTTATAATAATATAATACAAATAAAACAATAAATTGTTTTTATTTTTGTAAAGCTACTTCTAACTTGTCTTTTTATTTCCTTTGATATTCTTTATTTAAAGTAAATTAAGTCATTTCTTTTGATAAGCGCTTTAAAAATATTTAAAAAAATATAAATTCATATACATATAATTCTATATGAAGAAATAAATTACCCATGAAAACGAATTACATATCATGTAAAACAAATATTTTGGTATTATTTAACTTAATTTTAAAAACAAAAATTAAGTATTAAAATATTTATAACATTGATGAAGGTATCTGTTGTTTATTGGTATTGCATATATTTTGAACTATTCACATATGGTGATTGGAAAATCAATAATATTATGACTATTTTTGTAAATATAAAAAATGTACACTTTTAGTTCTTAAAAAAGCGGGTAAGTGGATGTCGCTCTGCTGTACATTAAGGGGTGGGGTGGACCTCTGACTAGGGTAGGTTAAATTTGAATGCAATGATAGGTATCATTGTATACGAAAAACGATTCTGAACGGAGACGGTTTATCTGTCCAGGATATATTATAGATAATTAAATATTTTCAAATCTTAGATTTAAAAAGAAAATTTTTTATGAATTTCTAGCTTAAAATAATTTGTGAATTTTCATGATTTTTACGTATTTTGTCAAAATTCAAATTTTGAATGCTTTTAAAAAAAATGTTGCATATAATTTCTTTTATATTTCAACTGCTATAGTAAAAATATAATAGTAGCCTTGTATTAAATTTTCAAATCTTAGATTTAAAAAGAAAAACTTTTATGAATTTCTATCTCAGATAATTTGAACATTGCCGTAATTTTTACATATTAAGTCAATATTTGAACTTCAAATGATAATAAAAAAAAATTGTGCCTATGTATTCTTATAATTTTTTAATCACTATAAGAATAACCTATGAGAAACGTTGTATTAAAATTTCAAGTATTTTGATTGGGCCAAAAAAATTTTATCGACACTTCAAAGAAAATTTTCAGAAAAATTGAAAATTTCAGTTGTCTTTAAATATCTCAAAAAAAGTCAAAATATTTAAAAAATTAAATCATGGAAATAAAATGCCAATCTAAATAACTTGTGGAATTTCCAAGTATCTACGACTTATACTTTTTGAATAATTACAAATATTTAAAATTATTTGAGGATAAATCGTTATCGTTACGCTATTTCGTAAAAATTTCAAATTCAAACGCACTTTAAATTTTTCCTATGATGATGCTTCGAGTTTTCTCTATAGCTACTTGAAGGAAAACTTAGTGTTGTATTTTTAATCCTTAGTTATAGACACAAACAATTTTATGATTTTTCAACTTCAAAATTACTTGCAAATTTTCGCGTTTTCGACAGATTTCGTAAAATTTTGAACTGTAAACGCTCATTAAAAAAAATTGTGACTTACGATTTTTTAGCTACGATAAGAATAACTCATAAGGAACCTTGTATTAAATTTTCAAGTTTTTTTAGTTATCCAAAATTTTTTACCGACACTTCAACAAAAAAATTCTCATAAAAATCGAAAATTTCAGTGGTCTATAAATAACTCAAAAAAAGTCAAAAATTTTTGAAAATTAATTTGTATATAGATAACACATACATAAACATTTGGTGAAAATTTCAAGTATTTACAGTGATTAGTTTTTGAATTAAAACCATATAAAAAAATCAATTTGGTCGAAAACTGGTTTTGCGTAAAAATTCCCGTTTTTCTATCATTTTTTTTTTTTTCTCAATTTTTTTGAAAACTGTTGGAAAATGTTTACTTTTGACCTATATAATGCACCAAGTATACTAACTTTTACACCGGAAACCACCCCCAAAGTTTGAAATTGAAGAATTATTTCGACTAGTTATGCTGTACACAGACATAAAACCAAAAAAAAAAAAAAACACATCATTGTAAAATCAATACATACATCACTTCGTTCAGAATCTAAAAGGTGAGTATTGTTTCAAATACACCACAAATAAATTATACTCATTGTATTTCATATGGATCAGAAAAAAATATTGTAAACATTATATAATGGAATAAAAATTTTACTATTTTTAACAATTGATTTTAATTTTTCAGTTTTTACTAAATTTATATATTTTGTATTTTTTTCTCAATGATTTTTGTAACTATAAACATTATGAAAATCAATTTATTTTTAATTTAAGTTGAATGACGATATCAATGCATTAAAATATAGAGTATTATTTTAGCAAGTTGAACCCCAAAACGAAGTAATTATATTACTATGAATTATGATTTCATAATACAAACATAAATTATGATAACAATCAAAGCATGTTCACGTATAAATAAGCGTGCTCAGACTAGTATAAACAACGTCAGGTATAATACATAAATACGTGAAATATTGAACAGATAGTTGATATTAAACTATAATATGGATATGTATCATATTTTTATTCACATACATTTAATTGATAACTATATAGCGACCGTTAAAACTTTATTATTAAAAAATATGTCACGTATCAAATATAATTTTTTCGTTATATTAAAACTCAAAATAATGTTTGGAACAATTATAATGAACAATTTTAAAATAGTATTGTTTTTTTATAATTTGTAATAATTAATATTATTTATAAGAAACTAAAATGTTATTATACCTAGTACTATTTGGCATATTTATTTCACAATATTAAAAACGAAGTGTTATATGTCATAAGCTATGACATAAAAAGCAAAATTTTATAGTTTCTAAATGTCATTCTATAATGACTATAATAAAATTCATTTTAATTAGGTACGATCATATTATATATATTTGCAGTTTTATACATTTTGCCATACTGTTTATTGTTAACAAATTTTATATAATAATAAATGCAAATAATGAATTATATTGGTTCGTTATCGAAATTTTGAGTCCCAATTTTTGTATTTTTGTATTTTTTTTTACCGCTGTTTCGAAAACTTACTTATGTGTACCCAGTGAAATTGGATATATAAATCCACTTTATTCATAAACCTATCACAAACTTGACAGTTTACTTTTTTTGATACCTACTGATTTATTCTGTGTTTTTATTAACAACATCATACAAATAATTATCTAGTTTAATTTTTAGGAATTACGTCCATGGATTGGTGCGTCATTCGATATTATATATTTATTTATAAACTAATTTGTCCTTGTCGTGCGTCATGTTCCATGCTAAATGTAAATTGATTTTTTTAATATTCACCAGACAAATGATATTTGAAACAATCTTATTGGTTAAGTAAGACTGTTTAAAATAGTAAATATTACATGGCTAAGTTTAAATTCACATATCAAAAAACATTTTAACGGATACGAATCTATTACTATAGTTCCCATAATTTCATTGCACAATTTTCAATATTTTATTATGGTGTTTGCTTACCTGAGATGATTTCTGGGGACGTTCTGAATATCCTTGTAAACCATATGAAGTCGGACCGTTTCTGATTGGCAATCGCTCCTTATGGACCAGGCGTGCTTGTCACGGTCATAACATTGCGTTTTCGTGGGCGACGCCACAACTCCACTAGACGTTGCAGACGACACCCCGTGCTGATTGATACCCGTTATAACTATGCTGGATATAACTTCACTCAATGTGTTTGCCAATAACATCTCTAAATGTACCCGAATCGTGCCCTAAAACAGTATGGATAATTATTGTAAATATTAAAACAAAATATTTTACGATTAAAATATATATATTATATATTAAGAGTAGATATACATAATGCAGTCTATTATGATTTTATTTCTAAATTTATCAATTGTATTTTGATATTCCAGCAGTATTTTTAAAATTTCATCTCGAAGCTTACTTCGATTGGTTAGGTTTGATTAAATTTACACAAGTGCTCATTATTATTAAGGAAAACAATTGCATAAGAGTACAATGTTATTTATATGTGCTTAAATTTTAAATATTTAATAATAATTTATAAGTTTATAACTATTAACAATGCAGTGCACATGGAACGAAAAAAATCAACTTTAATTTAATTTATATACCTACATATCATACAGTTTTGGTTATGGTGTGTATAATATACATGCATGATTATCCTAGGCTATTTTAATTTCCAGTTTACCTATCTATATTATTTATTCTTAGTCAGATATTTTTATGGATTAATTCATTATTTACGAGTGAAATTGTATCCTTATAGATGTTTTATATATTTTACCATAGGTACAATAAATAATAATATATACTATAATACTAACTATAAATCTTGTTCCTAATTATTATTAATTACAATACACAAATAAATTTGATTGCAACAGATGATTTTTAAACACATTTATTTAATTTGTACAATCTGTAAGAGGAATTTACAATAAACACAATGGAGGGTTATATAACAAGTCTTGGTTGGCTTTAATGAAGAATTTATTCAATAATACCACATTATGACGGGATAGTAAAACAGATAAAATAAAAATATGATTTAATAGTTAAAAAATGATTTCTTAAATTTCCAGATTTAACAAAAAATTAAAATTAATGTCTCCATAACGTCAAATCTACACATTTTATTGTGTTGAGTGTCAATTTCCTGCTCTCCGTGGGGAAACTAAAAACGTTTGAATAGTAATTTCTTTGGTTTATTCATTGATCTATTTACTGTAGTTTAATGTATATGAAATTTGTATTTAACTAAACATCATAATATTACTAAAATTAAGCTATGTCAATAAATATACATTCATAAGAGATTGCATTAGAAATAAATCCATGTTCAGGGTAGAATGTCGAAAAATATCAACATGAAAAAGACACAGTTCAACACTTTCAGGTTTCTAGAATAAAACGTGTTTGAAGATAGAGAGGGATATACTATAACAACGCGAATTGCAATTTATCTAATTCATTTTAGACATAAAAGCTGCTACTGCTGTCACATACCTACTTTTTTTTTTTTTTTTATTTATTAACATAAGACATTCCTAGCCTAAGGCTATCTAAATCTAGGGATATTTACAGTTTACATAATATTTTTAACATTATAACGTGATAATTAAAAGATTTTTAAAGGTACTAAGGATAAATTACATAGGTAATAAAATATACATAAGTAACAAGGTGCTTACAATAATAAGATATTTACATATTTACAATAGTATAACTATAAGTAACAGAAGTCGTAGAGTGATCTGGAAGAAGTGCATGTGTAGGGTGAAGATTTGAGTGTTGGGAGGTGGCTTAGTGTAGAAGGTCGTGGGGACGACCTCGTTTTAATCGACGATGAGTTGGGTGGGTGAGTAGGTTATAGTGAATTGCACCTGATGAATTTTGAAGAGAGCAGTGAAAATTATTTGCTAATGTTTTAATATGAGCTTTGATATCTTGACATACCTACTAAGATACACAATTTTTGATCAACGTTTTATTCTTAGTAACGTTTTGGACTGGATTTTCTTGTTAATAACAATACCTTTCTATTACAACAAGACACTGTGGGTACATTATCTTATAATAATTTATTTTTCAGGTACATAAATATTAATATTTAAAAATGAATGTAATAACAAGAGGTAGGCTTTATATTCTATTAAAATCCTTAAAATATGATGTTTTGTTCTCGTTTAAAATAGGTAATATATTTCCTTAATATTGTTTTAAAATATCAGATAAATGATATTTCTTGTCATTAAAAATTAAAATATTCTTTCAATACTTAAAAAAAAAAATATAATAATAAAATAAAATAAACGGCTGAATAGTTGTAATAACTAATTAAATAAGTAATTAGTAATAACTGATGTGGTATCGCCATGAATAACTGACAAGAAATGCCTGGTGATTAATTTTTATCATAAAAAAATAGAGCTCTATAATGCATAAAAAAAACAAGCATATCGAATATTGTATTTATCGATCAATATTAACGACTCACTAAGCAGATATTATAAAAATAAAATCTTCAAAAAGAACAATATTCCCCAAAATATATTCTCTAACGTGTAAGAATATTCTGGAACCTTTAAAATATGCTTTTTTAATCAAAATAAATTTGTTTCTATGAATTCTGTGTTTCATGAATCGTAATTATATCTTACTTCCATTTAACTGCATACACTAGAAACAAATACGTAATTTCATAAAAATCCGACCTTTTATAGTAATGACCTTTTTATAAAATATAAAAATTATAACTCTTAGTGAGAGAACACGTTGAATCTGCGTATCCTTTCTCAACACCTTGACATCGATACTATTTCCACTATGGCAGGGTGTCACGTAAAGATGCGCAGGACAACCGATTTTCCAAGGATCACCGAGTGTACTTTCACTGGATAGATTCGCAGTGTAATATAACATGAAATATTATTATACTTTATACTATTACTAGGTATAAGTGGTATAACTATAAAAAATAAATAAATAATAGGGCTATGTAGTTGCCAAAACGTGAAGTCCAATATTATACGTCTAATCGTACATCACGGTCGAAGATGTTTGTGAGTGTAAGTAACATATATGACAAGGTCAAAGATGAGGTTGAGATCACTGTGTATAGTATAACCAATGAGTGCTAATGTTTGGTATCGTATGTTAGTGTGTGTAAACGTATCGTCTAATTGTTTATACTTAGGGAGTGATGGATTGAAACGCCTGAAGTGTACAGGTCCAAGATGGCTTGGTACTGTGCCAGATTCTAAAGATCTTAGAAATTAAAATACAAAGTATATCTAATTTGTTAGAGAAGTCCTGACGGAAAAAATACTACAACTTTTACAGTGCTACATTACCTCGAGTGTTATTAAGACGACAACTGCAGCAATATTATGAGTGACAACAGTAATCCTAATAATTGTAAGACAAAATTGTTTAAAATAAGTTTGACAGATTATAGTATAATTAATATAACAAATATGAAATAAACATAATTTATTTAAATGAACATTGGAATTATATTATGAAAAAAATAACAATGGCCTTTAGTATGTGTTAGATTCTTACGTTAGTTTTGAACGATATATTAATTTTCAATTGAGTAATGAGCATTTTTGAATTATAATATTTTACATACTTATCTATAACTTGCTAAATAATACAACTTAAGTGAAAATTTAACGTTTAAACAAATTATATTCTTCAAAGCTATACCAGTGGAAGGGTTTAGCATTTAAGGTTTAGAACCCTCTCCCGAAACGTTGTCTTAAAATCTAATTAAATAGATTTAAATACCTATTACATAGAAAACTTGTACATCGTACAATTCAATCTTCACAATTACTTAACGCCATGATTGAAAGCGAGTTTGATATAAGCTTAAGCGAAGCTTGTGATTTATTTTCTCTGACTTTGCCCGTTTGCAAATTTTTACAAAAATTAAATTGCAATCTTTAGGAAACATGTGAACATATTGAAAAAATATTTAAAATTTTAATGAAAAAGCAAGAAAACGCAAATGAATCGTTTTCAATTTTATTTAATTAATCAAAAAATATGTTGAAATCCGATAATATTGTTAATAATTAAATAGCTATGCCAATAATTAAGTCACACCAAACAAAGCACATCAAAATTAAAACCAACGATCCTATTATTAAATTTATATACCTTTATCAGACGACTTTTTACAACAACTAATTGGATGATTTTATAACAAGCCTATAAAAAGTTATCCTAAATTTTGTGACAATAAGGAATATGAATATATTAAACCTTATGTTGATTTTTATATTTATAATTCAAACTCATTAGCTATTGAAGCAGAATTCTTTTTATGGCAGACAATATAGACCAAGATTTTGGAAAAATATAGGCCATCAAATGTTTTTGAAGAGTTTTCTCAGCGCTTGTCAATTTTTTACCGACGATTCCTTACTTATTAAATATTTCATGAATTTTTCTATCAACAACATCAACACCTGAATGGCCACCAACAGAACCGAGCAAGGAAAGTTAGTAGGACTAGCCCTTATGAGTGTGGCAATAAGTAATTGAAATTGACACTGAAGAAGTTATCAAAAGATTTTAAAATACTTCTAACTCAATAATAGCGGATTTTAACTCACTTAGATTGCCAGTGATTGATGATGCATTGCGGAGGAAAAATACCACCAAATACCTCGTAGAGATGATGAGATCGTGGCTTACGGACAGGGAACTTCTTACCGAGGAGCAGATGGTGCCAAGACGGGTCACGTGTGGCATTCCACAGGGATCGGTTCTGGGTCTGGCCTTATGGAATGTCGCATATGATTTACTCTTAGAGATGGAAGTCCCAAATTGAGTGCACCTCATCGGGTTCGCTGATGATCTGGCGGTGGCCGGACGGCGGCCTCATTTGCTAGGGTGATGCCAAATGTGAGAGGCGCGTCCCAATGGAAGAGGAGACTACTAACGTCGGTTGCTGTACGCAGCTCCCGTATGGGGAAAACTGTTTCTGAGTCGGCCAGGACTAGAGCTAAACTCATTCGGCCGCAGAGAGCCGTTACCATTAGGGCGTACAGAACTGTGCTTGACGAGGCTGCGCTATTGCTGGCATTCAATCCCCCAGTCGACCTAGTCGGGATCGAGAGACTAAGAATTTGAAAACGATTGGACGCTTCGGCCACCCCTGGAGAGGCCTTACTATCGAAAGCGGCCATTAAAGGGGATGAAATGCTGACCACCATTGACCAGTGGCAAACGAGATAGGCTTCAACCACTAAAGCGTTATAGAAAAGGTCGTTAATCCCGGACGTCAGAAGGTGGTTGGGAAGAACTGTGACCAAGGCACCTATGACATACCACATGATGCAGGGCACTGGCGGGCCATGGTTGCTTTCAGAAATACCTCAACCGTTTCGGAAGGGCAGAGAGCGTGTGGTGCCTATACTGCGACTGTCTCTCCGACAACGCGGGGCACACCCTGTTCGTGTGTCCGCGTTGGAGCACTCACAGGCAAGAGTTCTCTGAGCGACTTGGCCACAGCCCGAGCCCTGAGGACATGCCCAGCATTATGTGTGTTCTGGAATCCGAGAGTCTCCCCATCGACCCCGCTGAGAAGTGTGAGGCGCTATGTCAGACAGAGGAGTCATTCTGGCTCTTTTATCGTATATGGTCGAGACCATCATGTCACTAAAGGAAAAAGAGGAGAGAGTTAGACAGGCCCGGGGAGGAAGACGGAAGAGAGAGTTAGACAGGCCCAGGAAGGAAGACGGAAGAGATGATGACGAGACACACGAGACCAGAACTGCCCGACCCGAGGCTGGACCGTAAAGATGGTGCACGAGTTCTCTAGGCCGACGGGCCGCAGCACCGAGCCTTGAAGCAAAGCGGCTATGGATGGGCCTCGAGACCGGCTGGCGAAAAGCCAGGTCGAGATAACTGGTTAGACACAACCTAGAGGATTGCAGGCTTGAATGCAATTATTGTACTTACAACTGAATAATTGTTATTTTTCTATTTGTTTGTTATACAATAAACGATAGGAGCCAGGGGGAAAGCAATGCTAACAGAAGTCCCCTTCCTGGTTCTCAATAACACGAAAAAAAAAATGTAATAAAGATAGCTTTAGAATAAGCTATTTAAATTATAACTAAATTATAAATTGGTATATAAAAAAAAATAAACTATAAAATATAATTTTATAACTATTATTTATAACTTGTTATTACAGGAAAGTATAGATAAAAAAATCCTAACGAATTTTATAAGTTCCAACAAGTGTATTTAGCTACTTTAATAAAATTAATAGATTTTGTTTTATATTAAAATATTAAAATTAAATGTATATAAACATGTTAATACGTATAAACATAACTTTAATTAATTAAATCAGAGTTAATTATTATCTTATTGCTTTTAGTACATATGTAACACTAAACTAATTTTATAATTAACTTATTATACTTAAATGTATAACTAGGTAAAGTCATCAGTGTGTCAAAATTCAACTATCACCATGAAACTACCAGTATTTTATGAATTTAAAATTCCTAACATTAATAGTAAATCTAAAGAAGATAATAATACGAAAAAAAATTATTCGTAAAAAAAATTACCTATAGTAAAGTTTTGCTATTCAAAAACTTTGATTTGGCGTAATTCACTTGTCCGTGTCAAGAGAATTCATCAAAATCCTTTTAAAATTACGACAATGAAAAAAAAAAAAATAATTATAAGACTATATACTTGCCCCAATAATGCTGATTACCTATATTCTATTTTTTAATAAAGAGGATATAAATCATGAAAACCATTTAATTTTTTTAGTTAGCCTTTTAATAGAGGTATTAATATACTCGTATATAATATAATAATATTTTATAATATTTGTCTAGTCATCACAAATATGTATTAGTTTATTTGCGAAACTCGAGAAATTAAATTAACGAAACGTGCTTAAAATTCGAATATCGTAACATTTATTCGTTATAATAGTATAGTTTAAATTCAAAAATGATTGAATTAACATAATATCTTTGGATATATATATAAAAATATGTTTTATTACAGTTATACAAATATAATATCATTATTTTCACTATATTAATAAGTAATAAGTCTGGTAAAAATTTTAAAAATATATGTTATTTAAATGCTTTGATTAAAATAGTCATCACAATTTTTAATATAATATAAATTAAACAATAAAAGCGTTTTATTATGTACCTGTCTAATAGTTCATTGTCACTTCTAAAAATGTAACCTTTTGTTTATATTTTGGGTTGTTATTATATTATATACAACATTACTTACAGATATACATATGAGTAAAGTACCTATTTTAAATTCTTTTCGTGTATTTTTATGTATCATTTGTTTATGCGAATTATATAGAAATATGACATAAATAAATTATAATAAACTACTCAACGTTAATAAAAATATTATTATAATAATCTACACAATATTTTGTACACACTATTATAATAGTGGTGTGACATTACAACTTTTCACTGTTTGAAGATATATTTACAACATTTACAATGATAAAACCTGACCGAGTTCGTACACTTTAAATCTATATAATACGGTAGTTATTTTTATACCAATCTTTGTTTTCATTATTATTTTTCTGAAATCTTCCAAAAATATCGACACTCACTCGTTTTAAGAAAACATCAGGCTGCTGAGAATAACCTTCAAACCTCTGTTTTATTATATTCATCATTTATTATTATTAGCTTTCAAGTATCGGTACTTTATCCTTATATATAGGTAAGTCTCTCATACTTTATAGATGTTTAATGGTTATTGGTTACCATACTCATTTGATTTTGTAGACCATTATTATTACTAATATTATCTTATTTGTAAAAATAGGTTCCCATAATTTTTTAAACATAAATTTATTACATATTCAAATTGTTCAAAACCTTAATTAAACACATCGAAGATATTAAATGAATACGAATTCCGACTTTTTTATTATTATTTTTATTATTGAACTTAGCTTTGAAAGGAATGGTTTTCCTTTAATTTTGACTAAAAAAAAAGGTGAAAGATAAATAAAAATCGTATATTTTAATATGTTATTAATTTTAGATTAGTGTGATAACAGTTAATAAATTGTTAAATACACAAAAACTCTACAATTAGCTTAAATAAAGTTATTCTAGAGCCAGTAATTAGTTGGATCCATTGAACCAAATTGAGATGTGAAAGAAATAATTGAGTTATTAACAATTTTACTGTTCAAACCTTTGTAACAAGTTCGGAGAACTTATATCTGGGATGCCAGCCATAACTTTTTCCATCTGAATCGGATACATCATCCAATATTCCAGAATCTAGACGTTTTTCTCCATCTCCCAAAACTAACATGTATCGAACACGACATTGATGGTCAAATCCTGTACATCGGTTCAAATATACTGACATACGACCTTCAACCGAAGTACCTAAAGTACAAATATTAAATCAATTAAATGTTAATAATAAATCATAATATTAATAATCCTATAATTATGCATATATGTATCAATGTTTGTATGTAATTTGTATGACGTAATAAGTTAATAAGTTCAAATTAGAAGATTCTAAATTATTTGGTGTGAAAAATTTAAAAGTGGCATCGAACAATCAAATTTATTACAATATAATATTATGATATTATTTTATACATAACTTTACAATAAAAAAAGAAAATCAATAGTGTGTGAACACCATCTAAGTATAAGGCACTTATATAAATAACATACTATATATACATTTTTTCTTAAATTAACATTAGACATCTCTGAAATTTCAACCAAGGCACTAATTTTAGATTGGTAGATGACTAAAATCTAACTGGTAGGTATACAAATTATAAGTGTATCATACTCAAATGAAAAATACTGATACCGTGTACAATGTACATAATCGCAGTTCGCACCAAATTGTGTTAATTTTTAATTTTCAACTGAATAAGAGTTATGAATAAAAATTTTATTACAAAGACAACCTACTCTAATCATCATATATTTTAATACCTCACGCCTATGTGTACTATGTACTATGCAGTGATGTGAAGTGCCCAATTCATCGTAGTATAGTCAGTGTCTGTAAGATTCTGTGTTTAAAAAATCCATAGTAATAATATTACAAAATGTATAAACCTTAAAAAGTTAAAAATCTTCCCTGGTGAAGCGCTCCCTAAAAATTATATATGAATCATGATATAATTTTTTGGTTTAACAATTAGTTTCAAAATTATTAGTTTAAATTCAAAAGTTTAGGTTTCTTCAAAATTGATCCGTTTATAACTTTACAATATTTCTGTTAATTTCAAAAATAATTTTCTATCTATAAACATGTTTGAGTAATTTATTATAACTATAATAGTGATATGATTATATTTAATTAATCTTGGATAGTCTTACAAAGAAACTTTGCTACTACGCATTCATTATAAATTGTAAATGAAAATCTAAAGTCGTTAATAATTCAATACCTTAATAGGGTCATCAATGTTTATTTCAGGTACATTAAATATTTTGAACTCTTTATAATCTCTCACGAAATTCTTCAACTAAATCGAATTAATATTTAATATATTAACTTACCGATGATATAGTACCAATAGCATTAAAGCTTTGTTACTCAATAGCTAGCCTGAGTTTGAATTTTAAAATGTACCTACAATGTTAATTTAATTTTTTAAATAAATAATATAAAATAACATGATAATAATTTTAATGTATTTATAAATTTTTACAATATCAATACAATTGATATCATTAGCTTCAGTATAATTTTAAAGCTTTTAATTTTGAAAAGTAATGGTTTTGTACATGTTTTATTATATCTGTCGAAAAAAATCCTCATAATATTACGTACATATTATATCACATCCATAACAAACAGAATATAAAATTATAAATAATTCGGCAGCCGTTATCTAAAAAAAAAAATATGAGATGTTTCATTATATTGTGCAAATATTTTATATATTTACTTAAAAAATTAGGTTTAGAAGACGTTTGATCAGAATCTACAATAAAATAAAAATAAAAATAGCCAAAATGTTGTATATAACACACAAAAATATTATGAAATATTTTATATTTTATATTATTTAAAAAAAAATCATTGTATGAATAAGTTTTTTTTTCATTAAGCTGAGCTTTGGAAAAAAATGAATATTATATTTTATTATTAGGTACCTACAATCAAATTAGTAGTAGACGTTGCTTATTATATAACTGCATAATGATAGTGAATATAAATAAATATACAAAACCTGATTTGAATTTTAGATTTTAAGATAAGTCAAAAACTTATTGGTCTTCTTATAATACTATTTATTTATTTTTTGTTTGTTTGTGACGATTATTAAGAATACAAAGCGTACTTAAAAACTTCAACCAGTCCTATTTATCGATTGAAAGTTACATTTATTTAATGCTTTAAAGAAATCGGGTTTTTGATACTATCAGTAGATTATTTGACGCATTAAATAAAGTTCAGAAACCGTGGTTTTAATCGAGATCCAAGCACAGCCGTTGTTGTAATACGATAATTTATGATTGTTTTCATATTATTGTTACAATAATAAAATACTGATAGGCACATTGAATAACGAATTGATACGATAGTGCGATACAAATTGACCTGAAATTACAGCATCTAGTTATTTTTTTATGTGCCGATTTCATTATTGTATTTTTCATTAAGATCAAACAGACACTTATCATATATTATATAATTTAGCAGCATCACAAATAGTAATTTCATATTAAAATACTCTCATATGATTATATGAAATCTTTCACCATTTTTCAATCTGAATTTCTGATAAGACCATATTGATATTATATTTGCTACGTGTTTGCCTTACCATACAACTCAACAGAGCATTTATGTATTTATAGATCTTTATGCATTTATAAATACATTTTAATGCGTGAATCAAAATTGTTTAACAGGAAATTGTTATCTATTGCATAATTTCGAGTAATTAATAACATTCAAATGTTAAATAATAATATAAGCGTTTTAACTAAATATACACAATATAAACCTTAACTGTACAATGTTATAGTATATTATTGTGTAATGTTATTGTTGTTACGAAGGGATTGTATAATTATACATGCGTGCTATGTTCATAAACACTATATTAATACAAGAGATAGTACCTACATAATTATTATTGTATTGCAGTTCGTACCTATATAGTTTAAGTTCAATCAGGTACTAATTGCCATTTGCTTCTAACATATTACAATAATTATTGTACTGAATAAAACGTAAATGAGTATTGATCACAATTAAATAGGAAATGTAAACTTTTTTTTAAAAACTATTCACCATTGTGTTGATACTATCATATCCGTAATTATGTTTGAACTTTATAGAGCAATAGAGCTTATGGCCAATATTTTCGAGCTACACAGAGGGTGATGACTGCAATATTTTCAGAATTATGCGTTATATTTTTTTTCGGTTAACGAAATCAAAAAGAAAAACAGTACACTGCAAGTAATATACGTTAGAGAGTATAGTAAATACTATGCATTTAATAACTATTCGCTATTCGTAGCGACTATTAATAGATAAATATGATGTAAATAATTGAACGATAGGCAAACTATTTATAATTTAGTATCGCCAATCGTTAACGAACACTTACACGATGCGTCTTTGACACCGTGCGGGTACAGTGCTAGGTTCCAATCAAATCCGCCGAACGTGAAGTACGACGTCTCCAGCTTGCACTTGGTCCCCCTAGGCGACGCTGTGCCGTACTGGTGCTGGAGTGCATTTCCGGCCGCCGGGTTGTGGTGGTTTTGGATCTGGTGATGGTGGTGCAACAGCCTGGAAGTGAGCGACGTGGGCACGCCAAACTCCGTGTCGTACACCGTGCGCACGTGACCAATGGACAGTTCCAGCTGGAACTCGCCGTTTGCATCCGTGAAGTTTCGGCCGTACAGGTCGCTGACCGGAATGTAGTTTCGGTTACCCTGGGCTGGGCAGTCCGTTGTAAACTTTACCTGTAACAAGACGTGCACAACGTGGTTACCTACATAGTATAATGGCAAGTGGAAATATTTATGGAACACTTTGGAAACGTCGTATCCAAAGTGATTATGTTAAAGTTTAGTTTAAGTTGGTTAAAACTGTCTAAACGTTCTCCTAAGAGCTGCACTGTATGATTTTCAATAACAATTAATTTAAATATTTCTATAATCTCCGGTATAACTTACTATATGCCTACGAATCACCGCACAAATAAATAACCGAAAAAACCGTTAAAATGTATTTATTTATACTTTGATATGTTCATCACTCTATCACGAATTTCAAATTTAACCATTTCTCGCAATAATTCAATATCATCGTATAATGTAATATTGCAATCATCAATCATGTTTTACAATATCAACTCACGGAATTTGTATTTTGTCGAATACATTCACTCTCAGAGATTCATTACACCAAGTAGGTGTTCCTCATGCTGCGGTTGATGTCGATTTTGTTATTCATTCCGCACAGTTTCAGTTACTGTCTACACCTAAATAACTACAAGTAAAATTGGTGGTAATTACATAATAATAGAATTTTCAAAAAAAATAGTACCTTAATACATATCCGTATACCATAATATTATTTTAATGATAGCGTTGAGTTTTTTAAAATATGTTTATGCCTTTATGGTAATACGATATATGTAGGAATTTGTCGAAACCAATATTATTAAAGCATAAATAAAGTTAGTGTTTTGAAAATGGTTTAAAAATTAAAATTAAATAAAAAAAAGTAAAATCTACATATCCTCGTATAAAAATAAAATGATATAATATGGAAAAACAAATTATGATTATAAACACTATAAATAAGTTAAATAATTCATTAAAGAATAGTAAGTCGATAAAATATTCAAAGTTTACTATATTCCTACGTTTGTAACTTGTAATTAGTTTAAATTTAAAGTGATTGTAATCTAAGTGAGTAGGTTCAATGTGTTAACATAAAGTTAAAAAAAATTGCATTATTAAGTATGTTTATATTCTCAATACATTAACATAACTGACAAATAAATATATTTATTGAAGTAATAATGTTTATCATATATCTATACATTATGAATATTATTTTATTTTATAAACTGACATAGTTGAAAAATTTTAAAAGTAGAAAACATATTTAGTATAGTAAATCTAATTAAAAGCTTTTCACTTTTTCAACTAACTCAAATTCATACTCATCGTTCTGTGGGCCACTGAAACATTTTACTTACTAAATTATTGTAATTTAATCAAAAAGTTCATTATTATTAAACATTTATTTAATATAAGTTGATACTAGTTTTAAGTTAAATAGAATAAAAACAATAAATGTATTTTTCAACAATTGTATTATAAAAATATTAAGTTTCTCCGTTTTTATATTTTTGATAAAAATGCACGTAAAAATCATTGAATTAATTAAAAATACTATGGATATCACTCACAGTAAAAGAAAATCAATTTTATAATTAATATTTACGAGCATTTTTCTTTTCTTGTACTATTTAGGATTACTTTTGTCCCTAACGGCCTAACTTATAGCCATATATTATGCCTCCGTTTAAAAATGTAGTTTGTAGGGTCGTATACGGGTATACCTTTAGCTTACTGATTTAGCTAATAGTGAGAACTAATGGATGAAAAAAAGCACATAATATATACTTCTGTATGTACATTTAAAACATTAAAAAAAAAAAAACCATTTCATAGCCAAAAATATTTTTTCATAGAAATTAGCCATTTGTACTGTCTCAGAAATGAATAACAACAATTGAAATACAAATATTTAAGAAATTGTATGAATGGCAATACACAATTTTACCATTGCACATTACGTTATTAATTATTACTAATTTATAATATTTTTAAACAGTTTTTTAAAAAAATTGAACAAACAATAAATTAGGGATGGTAATGACTTTGATTAAGAAACTAATATAAAATAACTTTTCAGCTTGAAGAATAATTATGAAACAATTAATTTAAGATCTCTGTTTATAAATAAAGATGTTTAAGGTTAAAATAATTAAAAATATATATATACTTTTAATCAACATTATTCAACACAACAGTAATTATTAAAATATTGTTCATACAAAATATAATGATTAATACAAATAATGATTTAATAGATAAATAAATAAATAGGTGATGTACATACTCATTTTTCCTTATAATAGTTAAATATTTCACATTCTGGATTTTAGAATTAATAAGTATAGGTACCAAAGATTAAAAACTATGTTTTCTAATTATTCTTGCATGTGTATGACAGTTAGATTTTATATGTTAAATTTCTATATCCTATCGTGTACGAACTTATTTTGTTAAATCAGAACTACATTTTTTCGTAAAATGATAAGCAGATTATTTGATCTATTAAATGTTGATAATATATTTACATAGAAATTTAAACAAAATAGTTTCTGAACTATGAAACTGAATGTATGAATGAAAATAGCCTAAAATAATAAGATTAAATATAATACAGGAACAGCAATAGTAATAAAATTATTATTAATACTACAAGTACATTGTAGTAATAAATATCCGAGTTTAAAGTACTAGAATAATTATTTGGTACATATTATATTTTATATTTTATATGTAAAATCACTATCAATGATTATTATTTTTGTATGTCGTTTAATATTATTTCAAAAATCTGCTCAACAATTCATAGTGTTAAAAAAAATTCCTAGAACCCATTTCACAAAAAAAAAAAAAAAAAAATATGAGACCTATTATAGATATAAAAGTAGTGAATTATAACTGATTTCACAATACATAGGTATATTACATAATACATTTATATATTTTTTTTTTTTTTGATATAATGGTTTATTTATAAAATCTAAAGACATATCATGTATTACGATTTATAGTTAAATAGGAAAGATAAAAACAAAGTAAATTTAATCATTTAAATGTTTTTTTCGTAGATAACATTTGAAAGTTATAACCATGTTTGAAATATGTTTATATTTTTATTACTAAAAGTATTATTTTCATGTTTTTAAAAACTATAAAAAAAGTACTGTGATGCGTGACGATAATATATTTACTTTTCAAATACAAATTTAACGTTTTATTACTTCTTTTATATTTATTTATATAACTCATTCAAAATAAATATATTCTGGGATTTATTTTGAAAGCATGTACCTACCTAAATATAATAACAATAATAACAGCTAGGTACATATTATATTACAGAAGAACACTTCTAAAATTATTAAACAAATATATTGTAATATTATAAACTAAAATTACCAAAAATAGGCAACAAGTACGTAATAATATAATATAATGTAGTACATTTTACATCAGACATTATAATATTATACAAACGAAAATAATGATTATACTGTAACTATTTAATATTATTTTATTTTTAAACTAGGTATTATTATACTACAGCTAAGATAAGAAACAAAGTATTATAAATAACTCAACAGCAATTAATAAACTGAATTAGCTAATGGACATGAAACAACATTGGTATAATGAAAACAAACTGTAGTATATTTAAGTAGCTGTAGTACTCGAAACCAGAGCCCAAAGTACAGTCATTTTTAAAAAGCTAAAAGATAGTATAAGATTATTTTTTGATTACTCAGTTAAAAACTTTTATTATTTTATAAATACTGTAAAAGGACCACAATTTACGTAATTAAATAATGGTCATTTAATAATTTAAGATGATTATTTTAAAATTTTACAATAAATTCATTTTTTATATAACATTTATGTACACATAATATTATACGGATGAACTTTTATTTCCACTTTAATCATTTTGCGATCTAATGTTCCCTCAAAATTGTTGTTCACCATAATTTTAGTGTAAATAAACATGGTTAAGTGTATATAAAATGTATCCTTTAATTTTAAATCTGTAATATCTTTTTTTTTGTAAACAAATATTGTTTTAAATGGTTTATCATAGAAAAATTTCTAGGCTTTATTTTAAAGGGTAATATAATTCAAGCTATATATAATTATATTATAATAAAATATAAAAATATTTGTCCATTGGCAGTATCGAAATAAAATACGAAACATACTGAAAATTCCTTAAATAATCCTTAGAATAAGGTCTGTGTACTTGTCTCAGAAACTATAATTTATACAGTTATATTATTTTAAATATATAATTTTTGTAATCACACCCTCTCCTACTAGCAAACTAAAATCCTAGCCTAAAATCCTAACCTTAAGTGCCTCCAATGGGCGGTTTCTTATTTCCAGCCTCTCAAAAACCATATCACCTCCATCACATGCACTTATTGTAAAACAACATTTACAGATTGTGTATATTTAAATAAACGTTAAAAAAAAAAAAAAAAAATATATATATAATGATGTTATTACATGCATAAATTGTATTATCGACTATTGTAAATATATATAGGCAATAGATATTTATAGAAATAATAAACTATTTTATACATTACCATATAGACGTAACATTAATTATATTAAAATTAAGAGCACATTATTAATATTGTATAGTTTATAATTTATTTTCATCAATGCATTATGTATAGTTTCAATATGTATAGAACAAAATTACATAGACAAACAAATACTAAAATTATTATTTTTGAAAAAAAGTCTTATATCTTCAGTTTAAACGGTTATATAAGTAGACAGTATTAAAAATAAATAAATTGAAATAATCGTGTAACGAAATTATTGAAATTATCAATAACAAATTAATTTCATATTATATTGCCTAATTGGATAATACTAATATATTTTGATTATTGGGACCTCACCATTATTTTTATGATGGACGATGCTTATACCTCTGTTAATGGCCAAATTTCCCTGACAGTGTGATAAATTTATCGTGCTTGGAATCTCCCGTGGGGATCACTACGATGTAAACCACAATGAAATGATGGGAAAATTCGTTCGTTGGTGGGGTCGTATGGAATATAAGCAAAAAGGGACCACACTGAACAGGAAAGTAGTATAGGCTTATACAGTAACGGGTGGATGAAAATCAAGACTACGCCGTTCGAGTGAATAATTTATCGAACGTCCTTCTACCGGAATTATTCAAACATATATGCACCTATACTTATTTACGAACGAAATATATTATTACATTCATAATATTGTGATGTCATAATTTTTTTAATTAATATAATCTATGCATACCACATAAATAAATAGATTCAGATTTCCCTGCAGAATAAATTATATATATACATATATTATGTACTTTAGAATTTGTCTGGAAATTGCCGAATTTTATCTATATAAAAAAAATTGTATTAATTTGGAAAATATGTAAAATCAAATTCGTTTATTACAATTCATACGCATAAGTACATTCTTTCAAATTAATGAAAATTAATTTGAAAGCAATATTATAACTGTGTGGTACCGTATACGAACAATATAGGTTTAAAGCTTATCGATCTTAAAATATATTTTATTTCAACAGGAAAATGACAAGTGTGAATTGACAGCAAAATAAATAATAAACTAGGAATACACTTTTGAAAATATGTTTAGTTTGAAAGCATTATTCTACCTGTAATAACTAGAAAAATACAATGACATTAATAGTAAACAAAATTTATAAAATATATATTATTTTCGTTATGTTTACATTATCGAAAAAATTCATAAACTCAACTATTTGCATTTTAAAATTAATTTTTTTGCATAGCACATAAACAGATGACGAATTTTCTTAAATAAAATTTTATGGCAAATTTATGAATACATTTAAACTTACAAAATGCAAACTGCAAAGTTATACTATAGTTTATTTTTAAAAGCATAAAAAAATTTACAATCTGTATTATAAGCAAATTTAGTGTAAAATAATAAGATCCAACAAGAGAATTGATAACTGTATAACATACCAAATATCAAGAAGCGGAACTATATCAATCGAAGATGTACAGATATAAAAGATTGAACAGTTTATTTAGAGAAATTCATAATTCAGAAGTTGTATTTACTAGATACTAGATAGGTACCTAAACTATATTATGACAATAGTGGCGTTCTATATTATAATATAATATATATATACACAAAAATCAATGTATTGCATGTATTTATAAATTATGAATTAAAATTATTGTTCATATCATATTTTGATCAATATATTTGATTCTTCTTATTTTGTATTCAATCTTAAGAACCTGTAATTGACAATTCTTTTAACTTTTTGGATAAATTAAATTCTTGTTTTTTAGTTTTTACTATATTTTATCAGATATAATATGTATATTTGATTTATATTATGTATTCATTCTATTTTTTCATTGTTTAAAAGTTCTATTGCGTAAACCTTTTATAAACTTTAAAATATGGGTGGTAGAAAGTAATTAAGCTTTTAAATAAAAAAAATGTTTACATAACTTTAAAATTTAAACCTGATTTGTTCGAAATTGCTTTATGTTAATGATATATCACAAACTTCTATCAATATTAGCATGACAAACACTTATTCTGAAACCTATAAGTAAAAATGAAGTGTGGACAAATACCAATTGAAAACTTCCATTCATTGTCCACAATATTATTTTATCCTGTCATTATTTTTTTAATGTTAAATCTTTGATTAATTATCATACATTCTTACAATAAATGTATAGCATTTGTTTAGGTATAGAAATAATATTAACATAATAATAATGCGTTTCATATAATTAAATATCAATAAATGAACATAATGAATTATATTAAATTATATTTCCATTTATTTTCACGGAGCCATACAGGTATAAAATAATATATTTAACCGACAACAAATAAATCTAAAATACATTTTTTAATGATTGAATATATTGAAAAAGTAAAAATGTTGGACTGAGCTACATTTATGATATAAAATAAAATGTTTTATTCAAATTATGGAGGGTTGAAAACTCTTACGTAATTTTGATAGAATATTAAAAAAGTATGCCTTTAATATTTGATAATTTTTTTATTTTGCATAGGGCGCTATGTCCAGGAGTAGGCCCAAATGGCTAGTTCGGACGCCTATTTGGCAGAATTTCTAATTGGGCACCCGTAGGTTTCTGCCATGTCAGGGTAAAGGCGGCTCTCTCTCCTGACACCATGATTGCCCGAAAAGAGGTGCCACCCGTGACCTAGGTTCGGACCACCAACGTTGCGCGTCGGAGCCGACGCCTTAAAACAGTTGGCCACTCCGTCCTCAATTTGATAAATACAAATCTCAAAATCTGAGATATATTTTTACAACAAAAATAAACCTACCCCTAGTTCACACATTGTATACAATATAAAGTGAAAGATAATATCATAATAATGTGCACAAATAAAGTATTATAGTACATCTACAAATGTTATATAATATTGTTTAACATAATATGATGTTTAAAAATAAGTTTTCAGAAATTCAACGGAGTATGATTCACATTATTTGGAAATATGTATATTTTTCTAATTTTATCTACTAAGAAATTTAAATGAGTTATTGTTTTTTTTTTCAAAATAAAAATACTACAGTAAATAAAATACTAAACGGGTCATATGTAGTTATAAAATTTATGTTAATAGTTTTGCACCACTTCATTTTGTGACTAGTTAATTTAACCTGAATCTTTGCAATTTATGCATCTCTATCATTATATTTAGTATTTACACAAATATCTAGAAAAGTAGTAGGTATATTATAACATATTATATAAGTTGCTTATTTTAAAAATAAAATTATGATGTCGAATTATAAATTTATAGTAATTTCATTAACAAATATACAAATAAAAATATTATAGCTTGAATGGTATATATTTAGAAAATTTCAAAAATAATTAATTAAATTAAATTTATATTATCTACTTACTTGTTTGCCAGCAAATGATTCATTCACGCTGAAATGTTCGCGGTTGAGTATAGTGAACGTAAAATCCACATAAACGCGTACCGATTCGGAAGGACTCTTCCACACTAGGTACGCTCCTAACATCTTGTCAGTTCGCGAGAATGTGATTGACCATTTTTGATGGCCACAAGCAAATTCCTTAGACGTAACATCCCTGTCTGGATCACGAGTTACTGATTTAGTCACCACGAACGTAAACACATGGGTCTGAAAACGATCCGGCAACTTAACCAATCTGTACAAGAGAGCCATGATTGATCGATGATCGCATTACTTAGCCTGTGAACAGAAAAAGAGAAAATATTCCTTTGTGTAAATTTTCCAGTTACGTAAAAACTGTGAATAATTGTATTGTGTTACGCATGTTTGTATTCAACTAACAATTATCAAATAAAAATTATTTAATAGAATATAACCATACATTTAAAACCTATTTAAATAAAACCCGAAGTATAAAATTTTGAGTTTTTTTATTTTATTAATAGCTTTTATAAATAAATATAGCTCAACGGTTACAATACATTAAAATATTAACAAACCAATACAAAAAACGAACAGATAATAAAGTAATATTAAGTAAAAATATAAAATTAAAGTACATTAACAAAAATAGACAGATGATAAAACCAGTCTCCTGAATAAAAGAAATAATAATAACAGATCAGAGGTAGCATTTAGAATAAAATAGAAGAGATTTTGAGTTATAGTACCTAAAACTATTAAATTTTTAAATTTAAATTTAAAATATACAGGAAATCGTGTTCAATGCAGTCTCAGGACTTTTTAATGAGAAGGATAAAAAAATTAAAAAAATTGATTGGAAAGCTTATTGCAGGGTCGTAATCCCCCTACAATCAATAAAAATAAAAATAGAGTATTCACTGAATCTTAATAAAAATTATTTTTACCAAACCATCATGTGATTAAAAAATAACGCAATTGTCAATTATAAAAGTAAGTACTTATATCAATTTTTCTTGATTAAAAATCAAGATATTATCTTTTCTTGACATCAAGAACTTTTTTAAACTAAGAAAAAATACCTAAAATTAATTATTTATTCAGGAAAGATAAACTAAATCAAACAATTTAGTCCTTAGTACCTACATTTTTACATGCAAATGTTCTCTTAAGAATCGATGTAGATACTTCTATATTATGATGAAGAATACCTATTGTAAATGTAGGAACTTCAATTCTAAGGAACATAATTCATCATTTATACAATTTACATTAATATTACAAAAAAATAATTAACTTTTAATAAATTGTCCATATTTAATTAGTGCAACTCTTTCTTTAATTATTCATAGTAACTTAAAAAAAGTAAAACTTTAAAAGAAAATACACATAATAATTTTAAGGTAAGAATACAGTGCCTACAAAAATAATAGTTAAATATTACATAATTTTATAAACATATAGCATTTACAGTTATTTTACGCAATTTGCTGTTTTATTAGTTTTTTCTGTCATAATATTATGTTTTATTATTTCTTAACTGTTAAAGGTTAAAAGATAACGAATTAAAAATTATTTATCAACTATCATAACATATACTATATGTATATATTTGTCTTTTATGATAAGTGCACGGAATGTTGAAAATACAGTTTAAAGACAAATTCGCTATTTTAAAATTAAAAACCTCATAAATAGAATAATAATTTTATATGATCGATATTTTGATGTTTTCTATTCAATATAAATAATTACGTAACAATAAACATTTTAAATCATTCACAAATTATTGAAACGTCTTTAGAGATCTAGATTGTACAATTTTTCTGAATACATTTTACCGAAACTTTATGTTGTTAAGAATTAAACTATTCCATGTCGAACACTGATACGCTGAAAATGTATATTAATAAAATATTAACGACCCGACAAGATTTAAAATTTTATAGTGTTTAGACCATCCCTTTAATCTTGTAAAGTTCTTGAACTTTTAACAAGTTTTTATGATGATATTTTTTTTAAACTACTAGTATATATTTTTTAAGTTCATTTTATTCTTACAAATATTTCATGTTTAATTTATAAAATTGTAATTAGTTGATTAGAAAAAAAACCATTAACATTTATTGTATGATAAAACAATTATAAAAATGCGCATTGTTTAGTAATAAAAAAAAAATATTGTATCAGGAAAATATAAAACATTTTTCATTAATCACACAGTTTTTTATTTTTTAGCGAAACATTTGTTTTTATTGTAACATTGGAAACAATTCGAAACACAATGTTTTTTAGCCTTGATATTTAAAATAATTATTTTTCTTGACAATTATTAATCCAAAAATACGATGGATATGAAACCATGTAATCAATTATGAATAAAGAGTAAAATTAAAGAGTACAAGGAATAGTGGTTAGCCCTACATAGTTGAACTTACAAATGAATCTTGTGGGTTTATAACCCACGCCGACATACTTAATTATTTATTATATATTGTATACAATTATTATTATTTAAGAATGGTTATTAATTGTTTTCTATCAGTTATACAACCGTGACACATATATTTAATATGATAAAAATACGTCGTAGCCGGTAAAGTCGATAAATCACAAACTCAAGGCTTAATAATATAATTTAATAAATGATAATAATAATAATATTAATAATAATAACAAAATTATGATGTGTAATATATAATATATATATATACATATATACATATTATACACTAGCTGTGCACTTCGTTACTCACGTGACTATAGGTAACACGCAAACGAAACTGTAAAGCACACGGCACACGCTCTAATGATGTATTAACGCTGTTTATAGGTAATACGCGCGATAACTTCTTGATTTACACATATTTTATAAGTTATAACATTATTATGGCGAGAAATAGTATGCCTAACATAAAATGAAGAACATGTATGACCTAGATGTCCATAAAGTAAAATTAATCCGTAACAGTGACTCGTTGTCATTGCTCTCAGCTGTACATGCATCTTTAAAATCAAGCATTCGAAAAGAAATTCTCTTTCTCGCTACATCGATTATCCAACTACCTACTTTATTTTTCATCCAAAGGACACTATATATTAGATTACATATTTGGTGGACCCTCAAATTCATGTAGTTCCGGCTGAATCATTTTATGTTCTTGTTAAATGACAGTCGAGCGTATCATGTTCAGATGATGCAGATGCTGGAAGTGATTGGTCCATTTTTACTGCGAAATCACATCGTCACGCTGACTGATCTCTACTATAAACCAGCTAGTGCAGTCACTAGTAAGAAATGTTTAGAAAACTACTGTTTAAAGTTGTGTACATAATATTTAAATACATAACTATCATAAAAACATCACCTAAAATATGCGTTAATTAATTGCGTAATAGTCTCAAAATGTCTAACATTCGCTTTTTTAGAACGATAAGTCGATAACATAATAGCATGTTTTTCCCTGTCTACATATTTGTGTATGTATTTTTTGTTTGGGTGCTTTTGATTGGGTTTTTGTTAAAGAAAAAGATGTCACGCCATTTAATATTCTTTTTCCTATGGTATTACAACAGTAAGACTAACATGGTAATATTGTAATACATAATACAAACAGAAATGCAGATGGTATGATTCTAATGATAATATTTGCACAAATAGTTATGCGATAGTGCACCGACTTACTTGTGGATTGGCATTATCCTCATCATTAGCTTCTTTGTATTTTGCAATGATAAAATAAACAGTTATTTTATGAAAATAAATTATACTTAAAAACTGTATTTCATTTTTAAACCACTGCCTGTGTCTCTTATCTTATATTCTGTTACTCTATCTATCGATTTACTGATTCGTTTTTTTCATCCACTTAGTGACTAAGACAAATTCTAGAATATTAATTACATTAATTTTTAAAACAACCTGTAAAATCTTAAAATTAAGTAGACTACTTTGTAATATATTATAAAATCACAAACCTTATTCCAACAAATTAAAATTTTAAAGTTTAAACGGGCAACTCAACGATGGATATAAATTCACAAGCATTTTTATCTATATATAATTACTAGGGAACGGATTTAAATGCTCTAAAAAACAAGAAACAAGCCTTTAAAAAATACGAGTTAGTGCCTTAAAAAATGCCCTAAAAACTTTAAAAATGGGTTTATATTAAATAAAAACAAAATGTTGTATTTAAAACTTATAAAAAAACTCATTATTATGAAAAATCTAATAAAAAATATTTAAATACAATACAACCTTAATTAATTAACTTTAGATAAATAGTTTATCGTATCTTATCTCTTATCTTTACCTTAATGGCTTAATGTGGGTAATAATCTGTTGTAATTTGTATGCATATATTTTGTGTCTACACGTGTCAACAATAATTTCGTAATTTCGTAACATAATACATATTTAGGTATTTTAATTTTTTTTTAGAATGAATGTGGAAAAAATGACTTAAAAACCTCAAAATGCACTAAAAATTTCAAAAAATGCTCTAAAAATGCATTAAAGTCTTAAAATTGCAAAAAAAAGCAAAATAAAAGTTACATTTTTTAATTCTTTGATGTATGAAATGAACTTTTTGCTTGGAAACCAATGTTTTCGGACATTCAGAAAAAAATGCAATTTGCATTCAAATCCGTTCCCTAATAATTACGACAAATCGCAAATAAACCGCAGAAAATTCTTTCTCTTCTATTCATAAGTTCAAACAATAAAATATTAAGTTATAATATAACCTACAATCATCGTCAAAGATGAACATATTATAGGCTTAATTTTACTAAAATTTAAATGTAGCAAGACAATAAATTATAAAAAGTTTTCTCAAAACTTCTCAAAAATGTATAAAAATTCAAATTAACTCCTCCGATGACACTATTCAAATAAATACTCTAAATAATCAACTCGATTTTCGATTGCATTCATACCAATTGTAAAATGAAAGCAATATTTTGTGCTCTGATAACAAAGCTTTACATCATTCGACTTATAAATACAGCAATCGAACATTTTTACTTCACATTACTTTAGCCCACAATATGCTACAAAGACAAACCAAAAACGTATGTAGCTTGTATTATCTATATTATATAATATTATAATCCTAAACAATTTTACAAAATAATTTAAATTAATGATCAGTGATCACGCATTTGGCTTCCATTTTAACCAGTTACCTATCAAGCGTCTATTAGAAAAAATGACTTATAATATACCTACTTTTATTTTACATGTTTCTCTAATAAGAAATATTATTGATTAATTTAACACATAATTCCAATGAATTAAATGCCTTATGAACTAAAAAAAGTGCATGCGTGTTCGCTGATGTGTTGTGTATATTAATATTATTTATGCCATATAACAAAACGACCATCAAAGCACCAACATACAAGTCTGTGTTATTCCTTATTCATTCGGTATTAAAATATATGTCTAGTGCAAGAGATCCTTAAAAAACTTAAGATATGCATTTATTTATACCCTAAAAATCACTAAATATACATTTAAAATATACGAAATATCTTAAATTTGTATGCTTTTAAATATATCTTAAAATCCGAAATGTTTTACCGAGTACGCACTATGCTACATATATCAAGAAAATATTAGATTTTTTTTGGTAATGATATAATATAATTTATGTTGTATGCTAATAACCTTGGTAGTTAAAACTGTACTATAAATTAAAAAAATATGTTGTAAAAAATATACGTAAATATACATTCTTTAAAAAATTAAATTAATAAATCTACGTAAACCTAAATTTATATTTTATGACTTGGTATTTTTAAGCAAATCTAAAAATAAAACGGGAATTCCATTAAATAATTTGTATTATAATTATAATTGTTATTAAAAAATTTTAAATCAAAAAAAATATTTGTATTAATGTACAAAATGATGTGATTAAAATTGATAAAAGCATATTGGACATTCATATAATTTCATTTATTAATGGTCCTATTGATGAAGAAAACACAGCACACACTAATGTATTTAAATAATATTTTTGATAGTGTACCTACATTTTTTTTTAACAATTTAATAAAAAATTTAATTTTAACCTAGTAGGTACCTATATGTAAAATATGATCTCAAAATGAGAATAATATAACAAAATACGGACTAACGTGTGAAAAAAAGTAAAACTAGAATAATTTAAAAATTCTACAAACTTCTGTTATTATGAAACTGATTTGTATATAACTGCTATAAGCTATGTTTTGAATAACGTTAGAAATATAAAAAGTAGCACAATAAAGTATGTAATTTTCATTAATTTATAAGTCATGCATGATATTGGACATAATATAATACAAAATATCAATATTATATTATATTAAATAATTATTATAAAACATTAATTTTATTTTTAGTGATTAGATATTTTTAAATTGGTAATTTTTTGGAAAGTGTGAGATAGAAATTGTGCAACATGCAACTATTTTAAAATGATGTATAAGAAGGACATATGGTAAGTAATAATTTACATTCAAGATATATTTTATTTTTTACATACCTAATATTGTTATTTGGTATCTTTGTATTTTGAAAAAATTACTGATACAATTTTACAATTTGAATACAAACAAATTTGTATTTTTTAGATTCCTATATAATAAACAGCATAGGTAAGAAGGTATTAAAAATACTAAAATAATTTACGGAATGTGGGTTATTTAATAATTGAAAATACATATTTTATAACCATAAAAATAGTTTTAAATGACTTTTGATGGACGGACGATTGCTCTGGAAACTTCAGTTTCAGTCGGCGTCAACGGTAAATAATTTCTATTCACCTTACAAACCTTAAAAATTCTAAAAAATATCTACCTACAAGAAAATAAAATTGAAAACCACCATTATAAAATAAAAACAATAATTATTATCTATTAATTAAGGATGGTCGGCTGTATGCTGATGACTATAAGTTATATTTTTATTGGCAAATATTTATAGATACGTTTTAAAGTTGTTTTTTTCATATAAAACTAGGTATTTGAATTTTGATGTAATTGTTTCAAAAAATTGAATATATATATTAAAGTATGTAGGCGGATATGTATACAATACATAAATCAATAAATCAATTTTAAACTAATTTACGTCCAATCGTTTTTTTCTGTTTATATTCATATGTATATTGTACATATTATTATAATTATAGGTATAGCCTTATATAGATTTCAGTACAATCTTTAATATTATTCATTTTATTAAGACAATTTACTATTTGTTCGCACTACAATATACGTAAACTCAAGCCAAAATAAACCACTAAAAGATGAAACACTCAAATTTTGTTTTTAATTTAACGTTTTTTTATGGGCAAATAGACACATGACATGTGACATTCAACAGGCACATAATGCCCTTCGGTCTAGTTGGTCCATAAGTCTGAAGTACACCTGCACCAATTTTTACCCAACCTATATCAGAGCGCAATATCCAATTCACCGATAATAAGTACATGCGCATATATGTCATGGTTCCACCGTTGTGGTAGTTCCAAGAAATGCGTTAAAATAATAATAATAATAATATGGTCCCAAGTTGCTGTAATATATTACTTTAGACACCGTAGTTAAATCACACGAGAAAATATAACGATGGCTAGCTATTTAATTATTAATTGTGGCTTGATGAGGTGCGGCCGTACGCTCAATCTGCGGAAACGCACTACAGAGTGTATGTACCGGCCGCAGTTGCTAGCTCCCGGATGGGTGACCACCCGGGATTTTTAGCAACATATCCTTGCCACACATACACAAACACGTGTTACAACCCTACCCACTTAAAAAACCTACAAACTCAATATACAAAAATAACCCCTAAAGTACCACCCCACACCTAATGGCCTTAGTCACCGGGCTTTAGATAAATAAAAAAAAAATCATTAATTAGGGTGTCCAAAATATTAATAGAATAATATTATTTTATCAATGACAGGGATGGAAAAATTACTATAATACTAAATCAGTAAAATATAGTCCTAATTATTAGTTTTTTTTTTTTTTATTGGAATATGAAAGCCGAAAGGACATTCTATTATCACAATATTAATCTTCCATATTTTAAAATTAAATTATATATCTAGCAGTTTTTATTCTTTTATTAAAGTCTACAATATTAATTTTATTGATTAATATTTTCAATAAAGTTTTAATCTAAGTAATATTTCATCATATACAATTATTTTGATCTTAAACGGATCGCCATTAATATTATGGTTGGTATTTCTTTAGAAATCCAATTAAAATAGTTATCTCTATTGATAATCAACTATTGTCTGCACGTCTTTGTTAGAATAAAGAAGCACATATTTTAAAAAGGTCTTTAATTTGTTTTTTTTTACAAAGTTTCACTGTAGTACTGTAATTAAACTAAAATTAAAACTAATTAGTAAAACCATGCTTACATTGTATTAAACAAAAAATACTATTATAAATAAATTAGTTAAAAAATACCTAATCACTTTATTCAATGCTCTAAATACTTTTAAAATTATTACTTCTACTTCTAATAATCACATTTGACTCTATTAACTCATACAATACACAAAATACACTCAATAAACTAAATTAAATCTTTGGTCTAAAAATATTTACCATCATTAATCTATTATTTATGCCAATACAATTGATAGAATAATAATATTTATAGAATCTAACAATCAAACATTACTCATTAAGCAGTGATTGATAATTAAATGATTCAAAATGAAAACAAAATAGGTATAACTAGGTTTTGGGCACATTTTTATGTTTAAATTATAACAATTATTTTATGCAACAAACATTAGCATAAACACTCGTAAATTTAAGTAACGCAAAACAAGTAATTTAAAACGAGTCACCCTCGTGAAACGATTTATAACGGAAAAAAAATATATCTTTGTATGATATGTAATATACATCTTGCTAATATTGATCCTAATTTTTAATTTTTAATCTTAAAAATGATGCTATTATAATACAATTTTAAATTCAGTTATTTCAATAGTTGTTATCTCTTACTTCATTTCTATTTTTGATTTTTGTCGGCTATTAAATCCAAACTAAATATTTAGTTTAAACCTATTATAGTAGTTATATTACCATGTATTACTGTTAAACACAAACCATTCGAAATCTCGGTTGAATATGGCATAAATAATTTAAGTGTTATTATGAATAGTTAAAAAAATAATAATTACATTAAAAAAATGTATATATTTATTAAATTTATTAAATTTCAAGATAATATAACACAAAAGCGTTAAAGAAAATTTTATGATTTAACATCAATCTTGGTTAGTAATTATTTAAATTGCTATTCATACTCAAGTATAAAAAATAAACTTCAGATGTGTATAAGGTTAGTATGAAGGTTAGTAATGTATTATAATCAAATTATTTTTGTATGTTCAGTTATCTCCACTTAATATAAAAAAGCACACTATTCAAATTGAAAGTTTATGAAACGACTGAATACCAACAATGTTGCATTTGTATTAAAATGTAGGTAATGATGATGAAAGTCGAGAAACTGTTGCGCACCGTATACAGGTGAAATCTGCTATGCAGTGGTTGCTAAAAGTCACAAGCAAGCATGCATATCGATTGCTTGAACACGGAAGATAATAAAACTTGTAGGTGGCGTACGACGGTCAATCGATTATGTGCATTGGCAGTTGAGTGGAGGCCAAAAGGACATAGGGTAATCTATCTGACTATATTTATATTTAAATATTATGTAAATGCCTAATTTAAAAAAAAAGCTTACAATACTGTGAATACAATATAGTTTTACCTAAGCGATACGTACTAGGAATAAGCACTACGGTATTAAAATATATTTTTTTTAAATTTAAATGTTTAATGCTAATACAGTAGTTAAAGCAGATTTCAATAAGTTCTGAACAATGAAAATACTATTGTATCTAAAGCATACGATCATTTTTAACATTCAAAATATTCGAAAACCCTTCACAAAAAAAAAAAAACTTTTATAACGTGATTGTACGTTAATATTACTGTATAGTATATATTATGTATTGCATATTATTATGTATAATAATAAATGTATTATTTTATTTTTATGGCTATATTAACTTTAAACACCTATTCAATTTTTAAATTAAAGTATATGATTTCAAAATAAAAAAAACTAATAACCTTTGTTGTTGATGTTTTTTAGCTTAACAAGAAAAAATAATCATAAATAATGCCTAATCCATTTTATTTTAAATTAATTTTCATAGAATTTACTAAAAATATAAAAACTAAAGGTATTTATTTATATCACTGACTCATTATCCTACAAGATAAAAGGTCACATAAATATTGAATCTAATTTATAAAGCAACTATAAAATATATCTTTGGATCATATACGCGTAACATAACAATTTAAGATTGTTTTAGATTTAAATAATATATGTTTTAAGATTAATATTAAACAAATGGATCCATATAAGCTTTGAATTAAATTATTAAAATTTAAAATTTAAAAAAATTAGTTTAAAATTATAATCTACAATACATTATATAGTAAAATATTGAATTCAAATTTCAAATTTTTTTTTTTGGACTTAGTCTAAACTCTGAATATCTTTTACACGTCATGATATTTTTATTTTTATTATTATTTCTTACATATTATTAGAAAAATAAAATATTTGTATGGTTCTAAATAAAATTAAAAATATAAACTTTTATCAATATAGAATATTATGTTATTAATAATGTACATATGAATTCTGACATTGTAATGAATAGTTTTCTACGGTATGACAAATGTAGTTCATTAATCTTTTGTCTCTAATGATGTCTCTATGTAAAGCATGAGCTTAGATTAAAATTCTCTTATCACAAATGTGAACATTTAAAAATTACAATAGGTAATTCATTAAATAAAGCATTTTAAAATCAGTAATATTACAGGTTTAAACTATGTAAAATATAGTATAAGATATCATTATGAAAAAAAAATCCAAAATCTGCAAAATAATCAACACAGTCTTGTAATAAATTTGGAATATGTAAGATGCGTATGATTGTATATAACTGTTACTTTTTGGCGTTATAATGTATTTTGATGGATTCATTATAAACTTAATACAGTTTTAATTGTATCCTATATTATAATATTATAATTTAATGCAGAATACGCGTTTAAAAATCAATATTTTATAAAAATTGTATAAAAAAACCTTTTAGTTAAAAATTTAATAAACATCAAAACATTCAAAAGTAGCATCTACTTTATATTAGGAAATAAAAAACTTATCATTTAAAAATCAAAAGTTTTTAGTTATTTCACCACAATAGTCTGTGAAAAAATAGCATTATATAAAATGCGAAAATTTAAATCACGAAATACTTTTTTTAAATGCAATAAAAAAAAATGTATATTTTCTGAAAACTACTAGTATATTAATCCTTCGTATTTATAGTAATTAAAAATTATGTACCCTACATTACACTTTGTAATTCATATATTTTTCCATTTATTTTATCACTTACCATTCACATTGGTGTTTTTCAAATAACTCGAATTGATTATAAGTTAACAAGTGTTGTTATCACCTAAAACAAATAACAATAACATTTTTGTAGTAAATAATATATATCATAATGGATCTGGATATTATTCTTATGATAAAATATTTAAAGATTTCTAAGTGAGTAATAACCAATGAAATTTTTATAAAATTATAAAATATTATATATGTATATAAAATAAAAATTCTATATTCTATATCCTCAGATTGGTCCTACATGAAATTATATATTGTACGTTTATACCCTAATTGTTTAATGAGCTAAATACCTGTACAAATCGTTTTATATTTATTTTATAAAAAACTTTTATTATATTCTATCCTATTAGACTCGGTCAGTTAATCTCTTTAGTGGGATTTATTAATTTACCTTCTTTATACTATGTTTAACATTGTACAATTTGTTTTATTATTATTATCTCCCTAACCACCAAACAATTAAATTTTAACATGTACAATTTCGAATTTTTATTTTATCGTTAACATAAAAATTATTTGAATAAAAAAAAATTAATCTTAAGATTAAGAGTTAAATGTTGACTATCTTCCAATATTCGTTCCCATTTCTATCCTTTCCAACTTATACAAGATTTTTAAACTTATTGCTCTTGCTAATATCAACAGAAATCTTAATAATTTAATAGTTATTTAACAACACAGATTTTGACCAGGAAAATTTACTGTTGTATAATTATTGTACACACATCATATAATTTAGAGAGTTTAAATTATTAAATTACGAATATTAGATGGACAGTGGGCATGATTTTCAACGACTTTTAGAAAGAATTTGATGTATTTGATCATTGCCTCTAATAAGGTAACTCGAAGATCGTTGCATTTGAAAATACCTCCTGTCTGGTATAAAACCCCTTCTCTGCCTCCAACACTGAATTTATTAAGTTTAATGAATTGGCTTCTTGCCCTTATGTGGTTATTTCCAGCATTAACCAATTAAGCAATCTAAGCCTTGTTCTCTTCAAAGATTTTGCTTTTTCGATTGAATTAGGTAATCAGGGCAAAAATTATATTATTCACCAATGACATCAAGATTTTCATGAGAGTTGTTTTACCCGCTGAATGTTAAGCGCCTAACCTTAACGTCAAAAAATGCGGCGTCATATCTTTCACCAGAATTGTATGCTCATTTCAGTTTAATTACTTCTTAAACGATATTCTACTTCAATAAACGACCTACGTCATTCCTGGAATTGTCGTCACTTCTTCTCTAAATTTCGATCAACACAACATTTTATAAAGCTTTTAAAGTATTGGGTTTCAACAAGTCAAATATCCTAACTTTTACCCCTGATACCGGCTCTTTAACCCTCATTCAGCCTTGGTTTAATCTATTTTCGAATACAGTGGAGTATTTTTGCAACCGTAGATTCTGTTGAAGGACTAATAATTGCAATTACATCGTGTCTAATAAACAAATATTCACGCTATGTTCCGTTCATTCTTAAAATCCTTCTCATGGCTGTTTCTATATATATATCCTTACAACTTAAGAAATCTTCAGCTACTTGCAGTATTTACTCATACAACTGAAGATGGACACAATAATCATCCCATTCATAGGATGTTAAACAAGTTTTCCAGATAATTTACCTAATACTTATATTAAGCTATAATTTTATCTGTGGTTTTTGTAATTCTATTACACACCTTATCAAAATTTCCATCCAGTGTTAAATCCATAAATAAATAAATAAATAAATCATAAATCATATTAAAAATGCTTATTACCAGAGTATTGCAACAAACTATGTACCTAGTATTTACCTCAAGACTTTTTGGTTTTTATATTCAATAAAAAAAAATCAAGTTAGTAATAAATTATATCAAGTTTTTGAATTAAAAATAGGATTAAAGTTATTCAAAAATATGTTAAAAATGTAAGTTCTAAAATTATAATGAACTAAATGTATGTTAGTTAAAAAAATATATAAAATAATACATCGTAACACATAAATTTAAGAAATATGGTTATAACTGTCAATATATTATGATTATTATAAATTTATAAATATTTTTAAATAAAATTATAGACATATTGTTACTTTTCAGTTTCCAGTTTCCGTTGTATTATTATTTATTATAGTCTATTACACATATTAAGAGAAAATAATGGATATTAGCATCCCAATTTTAAAATTAACACCCTCAAATAATTTTCGTGCTTTATTGTATCAGAACTCTTTTTTATATAAAAAAAAAAAATTAAAATTACAAAATGCATAGCTTAAACACCCTTAGAAATGTATCTCAGTATAATAAATAATTTATATGTGACTTATAAATTATTATAAAAAAAATACTGCTGCCAAAATGGTTATTCCACTCACTTTATAAATATATACATAAAGCTATCATGTTACGAATCTTGAAAATATTAAATTTGTGTTGTAAATTGTAATAATATGGGTTTTTTAATTTATATATAACAGAGGTCAAACTAACTAACTTAAAAACTTATCCTGCATATATTTTAAAAGGAAAGTACGAAATCATATATTTACATAAATACTTAATGCTACATAAATAAGTTTATTGAGTATTAATATCATTATTATTAATAACCATCATAATCTGTATAATTGAATATTTTATTTATTTATTTTTCATATATATTGAGCATAAATATTTTGGAAACTGATAATAATATGTCATGATTACAAACATATTTTACGATGAAAATGTATTTATGTAATCACAATAGTACAAGATTATATAGTATATGATACTAGCTTCGACGTCTGCAATTTTCAAAAATAACTATTATCCTCTTTTCTAATCTAAAAATACAATGAATACTTATATTATGTGTTTGAAATATATTGTATAGCTTTTAATAATTATGAAACGATAAATTAGTAATCTTCAATAACCACATTTTCTTGTCATAGAAATTAAAACTATAAGCAACTCCTACACTATTCCAATGTCACTATTCAGTATTCAGAAAATTGTTTTAACTATAAAGGTAGTATTATTCTAATTATATTGATTAATCAATTATAAGTTAACAATGCATGTACATATATCACAAACAAATCAATATATATCAATATATATATATATATATATATATTGATTTCCAATTTGTGTAAAATAATGTCCATTTATTAGTTACTTTGTATAATCTAGATGATAATGTACTTTATTTTAATATTCAACACAGTATAATATCTAATTTTAGTATAATTATATAAAATAATATTAAAACAAAAAAATCCTTGTCGCTAAAAAACAATTATATTATGACGCATCTAACCACAAAGTTTCGAATTTCACTCAACATTTTAAACATAGTATTTCATTGTATTTATTTCAATGAATAAGAAGTATGCCTAAGGGAATACCCGGGAAGATAACCACTTACGAAACAATGCTGAAAATCTTTGTATTGAAACAAAATCTAGATTTCATTCGAAGTAATAAAAATAGAAAAAAAAACTTTTCATTCGAACAAAATAGAAAAATAATCAAGTATATTATTAACACATGACTTCTCTTTCTATATATGATGTAAGTATAAGTCGCAGCTCGTAGGTATTATACATTGTAATTATCAATTAATAGTAAAGCAATTCTTCTAATAAATATATTAATAAATGCAGATAATCATTTTTTAAATAATTTGTGTTACCAATAATGAATCAGTAGCGGATCTGAAGATCATTTGAATAGGGGTCGCATTGGTATCATAGATTGATAGGTAATAACAAAGACGTAACTGAATACACATTTCCGATTTTCGTGTTAAAAAAAAATATATTTTTTGTATAATTTATTTATAAGTTTAATGTTAAAACTATGACTTATGAATTTCATATTAATTTTATCATACGGCGCTATAATTTAAGTGAAAAAATTCCCTAGGGAGGGGTAATCGCCACGTCGCCCCCCTCAAATCCGCCACTGTAATGAATAGGCAATACCTAAAAGTATAATGATATAAATTAGTCAAATTTTCGTATTAAGTATTTAATTTTTTATCTAAAAATAAAATTAATAATGCAATTGATTGGTTTTTCAAAACAGGATTAATTGAATCGATTATTTAAAAAACAATTATCATGAGTGTAGGTAATAGATATATAATAAAATTAAAACAAATTTAATAAATAAATGTTAGGCTTATATAAATTTATACATTGTGCCTAAAGGCTAGAAAATCTATTATTTAAATATCCAATTTAATATTCCAAATAGTTTATTAATTTTAATAGAATTAAATGTATTTCAAATATTATACTGTATTTAACAGTTGTTGTATTCAAACAAAATATTTGATGATAAGCATTATAATCATTAACTATACATTTTTTCTTAAATTAGGTTCTCTATCTTTTTTCTATTGAAATAAGTTTATATTCTACTCAATTTTATAATATTTAATATAAAAATATATTTATGCGATAAAAAGCGCAGTAAATATTTTCAGTGATAACACACTAAATCCACTTAATTCTAACAAACCAAATAACAGAATAATTTACTTCAATTCACGTTATAATGAATTTCAGATTAAAATAAAAGTTTTTCCATGAATTATAAACAGAACCAAAGTCTTTTTTTATTACAATAAATCGATATTCTAAATTGTTTATTCATTGAACTTGAAATATTAGTGATCACAATCTTTAAATTATTTTAAGAGTTTTAAACGAAATATAATTTTATTAAATGTAGTGATATATTTGAATATTTCCAATACAGTTGAATAAATTTAATAATTGTAAACAGAGAAAAGTTTAAAATATAACACAATTAAATAGTTTATTTATTTTATTTAGCTGTAATAATACGAATTTTTTATACATTTTAAATATGTTATCGTAAATAATGAGTATATTATTTTCATAATTCTAAAATCTATCGATAATTATAAGCGAAGTGTTTCATATGTTTCAGATATACCAGATACCTATTTATTATAATTAATAATCGGATTTATATGGATTTTAAATTTTAAAATTGTATGAAAATATGCACTAAAAAATATCGAAATATGCAAAAAAAAATGCAAAACATGCAAAATAGTTAACCTATAAATAGTAACCTATTTTTAGCGTCCGAATATTCTTTGAGACATAAAATATTTGATATTATATAAACGTAGATACCTATAATTTGTTTTTTTTTTGCGCAACACCTGAAAAAAATGATTTACAAAATAAAATAAAATAAATCGAATTACATTATTGAATGATAAAACTAATAATTAACTTAACAAATTAATACATTTAAAGAGATCACACAGTTTACACTATCTGAACCCAAAGCCCAAATCAGTCATAATATCCAAAAAATACATAGTTATAGTCAATAGAATACCTATAGGTGACAGACACTCTAATCACACAATGATATCTCGTAGCCGAAGAAGATACTCTCCTATGACAACATGCATTACACTCATCACAGTTAACACGTACCTTCTTCATTAGGCTGCATGTAACTTGCGTCCCAAAAAAAGATGTATTTTACAGGTAGTAAATTTGATCGGTAACTTGCGTCCCATTTTGGGCGCTTGTAAATTGCGCCCACATTAAGTATAGGTAGTAAAAATACTATAGTAAATTGCGCCCGGGATTTTTCGGGGTCTAAAACGGGGGTATAGTAAATTGCGCCCATAGTATCTACTATCTTGAATTCATCGTTACCTATTATGTGTATTTTAAAAATACTGTTGTTCATTTATTGGTGGATAAGCCGAACGTTAGGTTAGGTTAGGGCTAAATATATCAAGATGATGGGCGAATGTAAGTTCCTACACGAGACCTAGCAGGTAAACAAGATACATATGTTAGTTCCTACACGATAAAATAAGGTACATATGTAAGTTCCTACACAGTAATAACCAGGTACATGTGTAAGTTCCTACACAGTAAAAAGCAGGTACATGTGTAAGTTCCTACACAGTAAAAAATAGGTACATGTGTAAGTTCCTACACTAAGTATATTATAAGTTATCAATATGATATTAGTTATAATGATATATCATATTATAATACTGTCATACATTTTAACCCTTTATTCTATATAATATATAATTCTTTATAATATTTAATAATTTACTTTATAAATATTATCAATTTAATAATTTTAAAAATAATAATTGTAATAATATAATAATAATTCGTCATTTATTCAAAAATATAAATTATCCATTCTATATAATATTTAATAATTTTAAAAATAATGATATAACTGTTATTAGATTGATAACTTATAATATTCCTAGTGTAGGAACTTACACGTGTACCTTTTTTTACCGTGTAGGAACTTACACATGTACCTGTTTTTCGTCGTGTAGAAACTAACATAGGTACCTGTCTTCCGCCGTGTAGGAACTAACATACGTACCTTTATTTTTTCGTGTAGGAACTTACGCATCACATAATATGTAGGAATTAACGTATGTAATTGTCTACCTGTTACTCTCATGTAGGAATTTACGATTCCCCAAGATGATGTCTCATTACTATATGCAGATAACTTATAACTGTATTTTTTATTATTAACATTTTTAACCTAACAAAAAATATTTAAATAACTATAATTAATACCATAATATTTAAAAACAAAAATTAATTTTTCTATTTTTATTAATTCCTATTTTTTTAATTTTAATTTTTTTTTATTTATTCATTTCAAGTAAGCCAAAAAAAAAACATTTTTGGAGGACAGTGATAGTCGCCTCCTCGTGGTGTCCTCTGGGTAATGCTAAATGACTATCATAAAAATAATACTTTACACAAAAATGTATACCTGAAAAATACCGGGCGCAATTTACAACTATTTTCTTTCGTTGGGCGCAATTTACGTTTGCTCCCGTTTTGGGGACGCAAGTCGGTTATATAATTATTATCGATATTTAATACTAAAATCACTTAAGTCGATAGTATTATTGTGTCACTTAAGTCGATAGTATTATTGTGTCACTAAAATCGATAGTTCATAAAACAATATAATAAATCTCACTACTTGAATTGAATATATGAATTATGCCAAAATGTAAAAAATAAGAATTGCAAAATTAAAATGTGTTTTTTATTAACTTATTGATATCGATTATATCGATATTTTCTGGACGTAATTAGGTTATAAAAAAGGTATTACGGGACGCAAATAGGCTATGACTCTTTTTTAATCTTTTTTGCGGGACGCAACTAACCTACTGATAATATTTTCGGACGCAAGTAGTATACTCCCCTTCATTAAATGCCAACGATATTACGAAATAAAGCACTGACAATAACTTTCAGTAACTCTACTTGAAATCTTTGCAACTTCAACAAAATTACAGTAAATACACTCATCAAATATATTAATTAAACTAATCACCACCAACTATTTAAATGTTAGTTCAAGTACTACAGATATTATAACTGTATCGAATAATACTACGACCTCATCGTTAATTCCTACAAATATTTAAAAATAAATTAAAGATGTTATATGACAGTAAAATAAAACCTATCAAATAAAGCTATGTGCGAAGTTATTAAATCTGAACAAAATGTATTTTACGTGTATCTGCTTTAAAATATTTGAATTAAACAGTAATATGTGTGTATTTTAAATGTGTTCTATTTTTGCGTTTATTACATTTTCATTTTATTCATTTTGATATTTGTGAGCCCTATTGAAATCTCCTTTTATAGCGTATCACCAATCAAGTGTTAAATCGTAATAATTAAAAAATAACATATTTTTTAAGTTTTTGATAATTTTCATTTAAAATTGCATAAAAAAAACTATTGCATACAATTTGTACGCTAAAAATAACTTGTAAGCTTAATTATATTGAAGATCATGCATAAAAATTTGGTATATAAGTAATAATAATATTATTTCTTTCTGAGTTAATCGAAGAACTTCTGAAAATTCTGTTCTAAACAATTACGCATTTACAAGCTATTATTATTTGTTACTTAAAGTTCCTAGGTTCTGTTAATTGCATATTATTACATTGAACGTGGATAGTGTATATATGGTAAATTAATAAAATTCTATACCCATACAGGAGGTTTTTATGGTTTACCAAATGGTTACCCGTGTGTATTATAATGAAACACTACTTTGCAGTGCTACAATACTATCTGTTAAATGAAACACTTGATTTTTATAATATAACTTTGATCCTAACTTACATTATATTATTTTGATATAAAATTTAACAACATTTATTTCGTTATGAGAATTTATTTTTGATAAACTATAATATTATATCTAAGTTATATTCAAAAAAAAATATTGTTTACTTTATTATAATAATAAAGAAAAAACTAAAATCGTGTACTAAAAACAATATTAGTACATTAATATATTAAATTTAACTATTTAAAAAAAAAAATTTTAATTAAAAACTAGTAATTACTTAAGGTAGGAACCTAACTTAAGTAGGTTGCCTTGCAAATAAGTATCGTATAAGAAAGAAGTATATCTTCGTGAAATGTACAATTCTAAATGAAATACTTGAAAGCTAAAAGAAACAAAATTCATGATTATTGAAAACCTGAAATTCCACTCATGTTAATTGAATTAGGTTCGTCGAGTTAGAATATTTATATGATATCATAAAAACCAAGTCAATTTATTGTAAAATATTGCATCAATTAAATTATACAGATATAGGTTAAGTCATGCGTGTACATTTTGAATATAGGTACGCATTTTAAAACCTAATGGAAGACAATAGTATAATATGTAAAATATGTTATAATTATTTAAGGCTTAATTTTCTAATGAATTACCTATGAATAGATATAGATTACAGTGCTTATAATAGGTACATTTGATCGTAATACCTATACAGTGTAATATGTGTAAAGAAAAAAATTGGCATTATATTATATGGATCCATTATACTTAGAGAGACTTATTTTCTCGTCCCATGTACATCAAAGTGTTTTTCGACAACATCTATAATATTCATTAGCCAAGTTATTAATGATAAATGGTAATACATATTACATTTATTCGGTTTTGTACAAGAAGTTGTTCAATCAGTATAATTATTATTTGTTACACAATATAAACATTAGAGTTATGATATTGTTTACTAAGATCTGCATGTGATATATTTAGACATACAACAAAAAGTAAAATGTACTACAACTACAATGAATATAATACGTACCAACGGACTAAGTTATAAAATCAAACGATTAAAAATTATTGGACATAATAATATTACGCAACTGCGATGGAACAATTTCGCGATGTTTTCGGGCGGAATAAAGTGGCGGCGGCGTCGGCGAGAGTCGGAATCGTCGGGATTTGAACGGCGCAGAGGCGACGGTGTGGCGGGAAAAATATAATTTTTTTTTTTATTTTCAAAAAAAAAATTCTATGACAAGTAATCTCGGTTGTTTCGGTGGGTGGCGGTCGGTCCGGTTGGGGAGAGGGCGGTCACTCACGTGCGTTCTAAGCGTGTTCGCGCGCCGGTCGGTAGCGAGCGAGTGATGGACCGCGGGTGCCGACAACTGCCGTTATACTGTTGCGGAGCGTACACGCACTATCGGAATGATGGTATATACGCGATGTACGTGTAAACGCGGAGACGGCGGCGAGATAAACCTATGCAGCGCAGCGGTTTCGACGGTTCCGGGCTGCGCTCGTGGGCATCGTATACCTTTTTACGTGTGCTGGTGCGCGCGAGCGTATACGCAGAGTTCAACACCGTATACTGTGTGACGCGCCACCATGGCCACTGGGTTCGTGGCCATCGGCGGCAGTGGCTAGCAGTAGGTGCGCAGGGAGAGAAGGATGTGTCACGGCGGCGGCCACGACGCGCGCGCAATTATTGTAGCCGCCCGCCGCCGCCGTCTCTCAGCCCTAGCTACGGCATCAAACAAGTGGTTCGCGCAACAGTGTGCGCGACGTGCGACCACCAACCCGAACACCCAGTGTTATGTGTTGTTTAAGCGTTATAACTATATTGTGATTATTATTATTCTGCCACCATGTTTTACACCACTCGGGGTCGCGAACAGGAGGTCAAATTATTATTATTATTATTATTATATATTTTTACATTATTGTCTTTTATTTACGATTGTGAAAGTGTTTGGTGTACTAGTAGAGTACTAGCGATAAGTCTATTAAGTATAATTTTATTAAAATGTGAATAGGAACATACTATTTACAAAGAAAAAATTTATTTCTTCTCATCTGTGTGTGGCAATCGTATTATTATATACCTAGGCTTATCAAATAGAGATTATACAATTTTTTTATATAATTTTTTTATAGTCAGTTTGTTCTTACAGTGGTTTATAGATACTTATGTGCATTTTGACACCAGTTTTGAAGACAACACCAGCCTATAGAAGAAGAAATTAGTTTTAAGAAATCCGGTAATACAATTGTATACACTAAAAAATTACACGTTGGCTATGTCATCGTTTTTAATTTAAATAATTACAGAAGGTTTTTGGTATCTCTCATTGTGTCTTAAGACAAAAATTTAATGCAATCTTATACTTTCATGGTATTTTCTGGTTAGAAAATTTAATTTGGTTGGCATTTTTTTCTAGATAATTGATAATAACTAGGGCTCGGAAGTTATAGGAGTTAAAAAAGGCAAAATATGCATGCAAATATGCACAAAAAAATTGTAAAATATGCATGAAAATATGTTAAATATGCAAAATAAAATTTATTAAATATGCAAACAAATTTACTACGTATATACAAAAAAATTTATTTTTTATGTTTGGCTTAATGTTTTGGCTTGTATTTTGTGATGGATTGTAATTTTTTCAATCTAAAAATATATATAGAATAAAATTTATTTGAAAAATTATATTAATTTTTTTTTAATTCATTAAACATATAGATTATTGTAACCGTCATACCTGTAAATTCACTTTAACTTCACAGATCTTACAAAATAGAATAGTACCGTCTGTTGAAAAAACATTTTCGCCGAATTCTAAAACGAATTTTCTAGTTTGTGATATTTTCGGCATATTATAATTTTTTTAAACACGTAGGTAGATTTTACAGAACACGGACGAATTTATTACACGCGACAGTTCACACATGACTGACGGGGAAAATATACTTGCCCATATAATTCAGTCATACACCTATAAATACACTATTATATAGAACAAATCGCTATTAGATTAACGATAACGTCGATAGCATAGACGTTAGTGTAATAAAGATAAATACGCTCCGTTGATACGTCGTGACTGTTAATTTAATCGAAAATAAATAAAATAATTATTAGGAAAAACATCAATTTGTGTAGAAAATATTAAATGAGAATAAAAATTCAATGAAAATTGAAAAATATGCATAAAAAGCATATGAAAATTGAGAAATATGCATAAAAAGCATATGAAAATTGAGAAATATGCACTTTTTTCTAAAATTGACAAAATACGCAAAAATATGCACTTTAAATTTTTTTATTTAATCTTGTCATTGTATAAAATGGATTTCTAGCTTGGTCTGCTATAAATTAAGCAAAAATAAAATATGCAACTCCTACAACTTCCGAGCCCTAATAATAACTAATAATAGGTAACTATGGTAAAATATAATTATATTTATGCAGCATCAGTTTTTACGAAAAATCTAGATGGCAAAAGCTTGAAATATTCACCAAGTATTGAGACTAGTATTACTGTAAAATATACAGATATTTTTTTCGACAAATGTTGGACTTATTTTAATTTTATATTATACATTAGTCAATAGTTATATCATTATTCGCAATATTTTTAGAAAAAATTATTTACAGAATTATAAAAGGTCAATAATAATAAAAATAACATAAACAACCCTTAAAATACGAATCCGTTCGTCTCAACTTGAATTAATTAATAAGAATACAATGATTAACCTAATCAATAATACTACAATATATTATATATCAGAGCTAATTTATTATTATTTACATTAAAATGGGTTAATGCAATTAGTTTTACTGGTATATATCTTTTTACATATTTTTTTTTTTTAACTTATTATTACGAAAAATAATCCTAACCTTTTTTTTCAACTTTATTTTATCATAAAATTATGAAAAACAATTATTATAGACCTACCTTTAATGTATATTTTTTAAAGTACATTTGTTTCGTTCCAATCAAGTTTGAAAAACAATGGTGATTATAATACGTGTTGATTGTTTCAGCGTGTACCTACTTCTATAGGTTGTGTTATGTTTTAATCCGACAATAATTAATCATCACATTCTAAAAATTATTTCGAGTGGAATATATACCAGTGATGGTGATGAATTAACTGTAATATGGTATTAAAATCATATAAATATTATGTAAATATATAATACAACTCTAAACGTTAAAAAAAAATTACCAAGTTATTTTATTTCAAGTCTTTCTCGAAGGCTAAAATTTTTATACCTCACAATCTACTCCATATTTCTAGTACACATTACAAACTACAAAGATAATGAACCTTTTCGCTTTTGTAACTATATCAATAGTTAATTTGGATGTCTTTTCCTATCATCTCTATATTTGTAAATTGATTCTTAATTTAAATTGTACAATTAACTTAGTCATATCTTATAACTTATATTATTTATGGTGCTCCGCTTGTATATTGTAATATATATCTATTACTTTAAATAAATTAATACATGATAATAATTATATTAAACGAAAAACCACTCCCAAGAGGGACCCACATCAAGTGTTAAATTATATAATAATATAGGTATGTACTTATAAATAATTTCCGAATAAGTAGGTACTATTTTAAGATGTAATTATTAAAATAGTATGCAAATGATCGGAATATCTTATCACAATAATTAAGTTTAAGCAGATCTATCTAATTACTTATACATTATGTATTTTTTTATTACCTACTTATTACATAAAAAATTAAAAGCAAAATAATTAAATTTTAACATTAAAAATAGGAATTTAAAGATTACTCTTTAAAATAATGTCCATGTCACTAATAACAACCCTAAACATAATAAAATATTCTAAATCATCCAAGACTTTTAGTATGATTAAAACTTAATTTTATAGTCATATATATTTAAATAAAAACATCACAACTAAAGAATGATCAAGTAGGCTAAAAGGGTACTGATATCGAACAGGATCACAGATGATTACTCTTTCTGAGCAAATCGGCTTAACTAGAGAAACATATGTCGATTACTATATTTTCCTTTGTGGTACCGAAACATATATTGTTATTATGAATAGCATCTAAACTGTGCGTCACTAAATAGCAGAACTAGGGCTGACATAGTCTTACTGACAATCAATAGCAAAATATAAAGAAGAAAAGAAAAATATCCATCACTAAGTTAATAAAGTAAATTAGTAAATTGTATACAGTGAAACCTCTAAATACCGTACACGCTCGGTCGCTTAAACGTCGTCCGCTATTTGGAGGTGTCCGCTATTAAGAGGGAAAATACAGTGAGTACACATTTCACCGTTCCCAAAATTCCGTCCGTTATTTGTAGATGCCCGCTATAGAGAGGTGTCCGTTAAAGGAGGTTTCACTGTAATGATTAATGATTATGCTATAATTATAATCTTCCATTAAAGTACCTATTATACTCTAAAATAATAAAATATTCTAATTCAAATATAATTCATTTTTTAATTTTCAATAATTTATTTTAACACAGCTTATACTATCATTCAACTTTAAAATAATAAGATAGGTATTTATTTTTATTTTAGTATAATACAATAGTAGAAATACAGTCTAAGAACAATTTCTAAAATTCTTTTATCTGTTTGTTAAAAAAATTATTAACTATACAACATTTTATCAAGATCTTTACATCTAGTGATAGAAAACCAAGCAAAGGATATTGCATTCAGACTTCTTAAAACCACTTTGAGAAGAATTTATAAGCTACCCACAATAATTGGCTTTGACTTTAATCTTTTACTTGTTAGTCTTTTCTCGATATAATAATGCTGTCTTAGTGTCTTATTATTTTTAACCCACTAATATAGCCAATATAGGTGTTATATTAATTTCTGTATAGGAAAAAACCTTCAAACATATTTTAAGAGATACTGAACCACTTTATTTTACTTTGCAAAATAAATTAAAACATACATTTTGATGTACTTATTAAGTAATTATAAAAATTTGGCAAGACCTGTATTTGAATTAGGATAAAAACAAAAAGATATGAGAATTAAAAAATTAATACATAGAAAAAGCACATGTATTTATTTACAGTTATAAAACCTTCTTTATATTGTGTCCGAAAAAAAATGGATTAAAGATTGTATTTTTATTATTTATATAACATATAGCAGATATAACTCTCCTTGATATAAAAATGGTTTCATAATAATTAAATAAAGTTTTAAAGAACTTCATATGCCATATATTATGAAAAAATACATTGTTTTGTTGTTTTAATTCTATATAACTTATAATAAATATAATATAATGTTTAAGCCCAAATGAAATGAATAAATTCAAATTTCTATAAATTTAAAATTCTTTTGAACGGTTTTCTTTGTAACTCCAATCATCAATATGGCCTTTTTTTTAATAGGTACGCAAAGTATAATTTGTTAAAGGTATTATAAATTGTAAAATACCTACTAAACCTAACCTAACTGTATCCTATTATTATATTAATTTTAAATTATAAATATGTTGATTAACTTATAGATATCATTATATTATTATATCATCTTAATTTCAATAAATGATATTCTAGTTCTTGGTCTAAACAAACTGAAATAATTAATATAAAGGTAAAAGGTGTATTATATTATACATATTAGTTATACAAATATGGGAGAAAATAAAGTTTCAACGGTGTTTGATATGACTTTTGAGTGGATACTAAAATAATTGTAATATACATTTGTGTTTAAAACCTTAATACCTTGTTAACTGCTACACTGTTTTAAATAGAGATCCATTTCTAATGAAGTAGTCATCTACTTTTGTTAATTAATTTATAGGTAGCATTTTATTTTTATGACAAATGAATATTACAGAATCATGTGGATTTTTTATAATACGAATTTAAATACACTTAATATGTTAGTATAATTTCAATTTCAAATTCAGCCTATGAACACTCATAAGTAAGTTTATATTTTAAATGATTTTAGATTCCAGCGATAATTGATTTAATTGAATATAATTAGTTTTTTTAGGAGATAAAAAATAATCAATCATTTAATATAATAATTGAAAAAAAAATAAAAAAATAATCTGGGCATTGTTTAAAATTGTAATTTATTATCAAAATAATTCTGTTGTAGCCTTTTTTATGTTATTTTCCTATAGTAACTACTTAAACATTTTCTTTCTCTGATCACTGATTTTGCTAATCAGTGACAAAGAGTTACAAATTAGTTCATCCACCTTTGATTATTGGCTTTGTAATTTATTCACAGAAATAGTCAATAGATCATATTGTTATTTTTATATGTAATTAAATGAATTTGAAAGGTAAATCTGACCCACCCACCCCACCCAAAATATAATTAAAAATTGTAATTTACGTAAGTAATTTAATTATAATTATTTACCATCTGATCAAGTGGATACCCAATAATATGACAACTATGTTTGATTATTGATTATATTTAAAAATTTTATTAAAAACAAGTTAATAAAAATTCTGATGGCATTTTCCATAGTATAATATAATGTTATAATATTATATATAAATAAGTCATGCACGATTAAAGACATTTTGTTGACGAACAAAACGTCTATAAATACTTATCAAATAATCTCTCGTATTGCCATTTTATCTTGAAAAACGTGGTAGTATAAGTACACGTGGTAATAGCAATATCAATTATTTTATCATCCACATTAAATAAGTACACCAGTACAAATATTTTGAAACAAATTAGTATCAATTTTGTATATGTTTTTAATATACTTACGATCCTCTAATATTTCTGAATATTTTTTTATTAGATTATTTCAATAAAATGTCAACTCATAAGCGAAATAATTCCTTTACAAATTATTTTTGTAAAAAAATAAAAACAACCGAGAACGATACAAGCACAAGTTCTACATCGACCGCAATAATAAGGTGCATATAAACAAACTACAACGGAATCTACAAATTACATTACTGATATTTGCTGCTGTTTAGATAAAAAGGTTAGTGATAAATTAAAATATAAGTTATTTACTAAAGTTTGGGTATCTGATGAAAAGTTTACGTTCCCTACGTCGGGAAATAGAAATTTAAAATTTAAATTAAATTGGATTAAATGATTTCCGTCGTTATGTTACACTAAAATGTAAGATTTTAGAGCGATGTTCATATCGTGTAGTAATATTTTATCATAATTTTTTTTAGCAAAAGTGCATACAAAAAACCAGGATTATTGATTACAAAACCTTTCAATAAATGGAAAAATGGAATATAAAGTTATAACACACATAAAAACACAGATAATCATAAAAATTAAGTTTTTAATGCAGACAATTTTATTTCTGTTTATTTCAACAAAGAGTTAGATATTTATCAAAAAATCTATTGTGCACGTGCTAATTAAATTTCAGAAATAAAAAGAAATTAACTCTGGTTATTCAAGCTATTATATTGTGTGGACGTCAGGGGCATATTCAGCTCATCTTCCAGCGGGGGGAAGAAGGGCGAAAAATTGATTCATTGATGAAAATTATTATTATTACTATCACTATTGTAGATATACTACCCTATGTACGAATGTCTGTGTCCCATTCTGCACCCCTGGAAAAAAATTCTAATGTCATGCCTGATTAAACTCTCCAGTTTCAAGCAAAATATTCCAGATTTATTTTTAATTCTTGATCATAATAAATGGTATTTAATATTATAATCTAAATAGTTAGGTTGGGCTAAGTTAGGTAGTAGCATAGAAATACAAGAGCTCTATAACGACTAAAATTACAAAAGATAAAAGAGAGGTATGGAATCAACGGTCTAATGTATTGAATTTTAAATTCAAAATTCATGATCATAAATGAAATTATAATTCATTTCAACGACTTTATAAAATAATTAGAGCATAAAATGAAAACAAGAAATAATGTTTATACAGTACTTCTCTCAAAAATGCTAATTATAAACAAAATAAACTAAAAACCTCAATAATAATCACTAAAAATGATTATAAATATCCAAAAACATATAATAGAGCATTAATAATTTTATAAAATATTTCAACATAAAAAAAACCCTAAATGTTAACCAAAACTTATGAAGAAAAACATAAAAAACCATTATTTTAGTTTTCAAAACCACTTTAATAATTAGGATTTATAATAGTAGGTTAAAAAAAAAGTCAGAACACTCAATCAGTGGCGGCTTGAACTTTTTTTCCCTCGAATCACGTTTAATATTTTTACACTACCCACCCTAAAATATAGTTATTAGATATTACTTATTATTATACATTATCTGCTGAGTACACATATTATATTTATTATTTATAATTTAACATTTAAATACCAACCTACAAAAATGGTCCAGCTTACCTTTTCCAACCATAAGACCTATCCACCCACCCACCCATTAATATTTTTGCGAATCACGTGATTCGAATATACTCCCTTCAAGCCACTGCACTCAATTCTACATTAACATATTGACGGATACTATTATTTGAAAAAAAAAACAATTATTATGATATTAATGATGTTATTCTATTAGATTGCAAACCTGTGTATACTTAACCTAATGTGTGTAAAATACCTGACAAAATTAAAAATTCATTTAAAAATGGCATTAGTTTTTTTGTTTTATAATAATAAAATAACTTGTGGTTATTATTTGGGTTTAATTGTTGTAAAAAATAGTTTTCATTTTCTTTAACTAAAGAGAATTAAAAATTACCAATATATTTTACAGTTTACTATACTAACTTAGCAGGTGGTTCATTTAACGTTTTTCTTAAACTATTGGCATTATTAAAAATTTAAAATAAATAATTTATAAATATCAGGGGCGTATTTATGGGGGTGGCTGAGGGAGCTTCAGCCCCCCCCCCTGAAATCCAGGAATTGTTTATGAAGTCTGCGTATTATGTCCTATCAGATGTCAATTTTCTAACTCATATAGGCTGAATTGGGAATTTCAATTGGAGAAAATACCACAGCCCCTCCCCGCAAAAAAAAAAATATATATATATATATAATTATATATCTAAATACGCCCCTGATAAATATATTGTTCTTGCATATTATTTTTATATTTGTAATTATCTCAGGTCGTTGTGATATTGACTAATTTCGTCAATATTTGAACCTCAAATACTTAAAAAATAAAACACACTATGTATATTTAGTGCATTTAAATTGCTTTTACAACAGTTCAGAAATTAAATTTTTAAGCTTGTTGATACAACAAATGCCTTACGTTAATTGAATCATATAAAGTACCTGCATAATATTTAATCACCACTAGTAAGTGAAGAAGTCAACCAACATTAAATTATTATATAATATTTAAATTATTGAATACTTTGACTATTCCATATTACACTAGATCATATCCGCTTATCTCATATGTATTGATTAAGTTTATTTGTCACAGTCGATCGTAAACGCTTATCGTGAGCAGACGTGCAGGACCTCCGTCCGTTATCGCTATTCGCTAATGGCGTTCTATTCCCAGTTAAAATATGTCCCGTAATATCCCAAAACGTAATCTATCATCATCGTCTACCAAAGACAGCGAACAAAAAAGCAAAATATTTGTTACTCCCAACAGATACGCCTCTCTCTCCGAAGATGCTGATTTTCCTCCGGAGGTGTTCAGCCCTCCACCCGTCAAATTGTCATCTCAGGATCAGCTCAATATGCCGCCGGCCAACATGGAGTCATCCTCTCCTACTAAAGTTCAGACACCTCCCTTTTACGTAAGTGAAGGATACGAAATTTCCACGCTCAAAAACGCTCTATTTGATATAACTGAATCGTCGAACATTCTATTTAAATCAACTCCCAAATATTTGATTATCCACGCTGGCACCGTAGTTGCCTGGGCTGGAACCCGATTGAGCACAGTTTACCTTTTTCATTACCCTATTGAGCATAGATACAATTAAACAATAGAAATCCAAAATATAACACGATTGAGCATAGAAATACGTACAACGTTGCCATTTCACACAGAAAAATAAAAATTTAAAAAAAAAATTGAAATTTTTACAGGAATTATTTTATAATAATGATCAAGCTATTAATTAGTGTATAAAAATATAAAATTAAATTATTTTACAAATATATACAATATACATAATTTATGTCCAATACAGATTAGTCTTAAAGTTAATAATAAAATAATAATTACATAATATAATAAACAATAGTTCATTTTTTTATAAATATATATAATATAATTCAAGTCCTATACGGATTAGTCTAAAAGTTAATTTACCTATTGATGTAATAAATTGAGTATAATTTTTTTTTAAATAAAAGTGTGTGTAAAAAAACGTTAATAATAAAATAATAAATAAAAGTTCATTTGTTCTATAAATATATATATATAATTCATCTCCTATACAAAAAAAAGTTAAAGTTAAAAGTCTTAAAGTTAATTTATATATTTAATTTGAATATTTTTATTATGCTATACAATATGTATTATGTGTCAACGTTTTAAAGTGGTATCCCTAAATACTTATTTCCCACTTTTAATAAATATTTTAGTAAATCTTTAGAACATTTATTTCTTAAATATTCATCGTAAGCCATTATAGTTGCATTAATTTTTTGCATTTCAATAAAACTCATACTTTTATAACTGTCGGTTTCAATTGACCGAATTTTTGTCATCGTTTCAGCTTGCGTTTCTTGTAAAACTATAATTACCAAGTGTATGTGTGGGTGAGACTTATAAAATTGTGAATTGTAAGTTCTATGAAAACTTTCAACAGCGTTTGTTGTTCTAAAAAAAAACAAGAAAAGCTAATCCAAAAAAACTCTTAAGCCAATTTCCTAGTTCGTCGTTTTCTTTTTTATAGGCTATTCTGAGAATAGAATCGCTGTTTATCTATAATAATAATTAAGAATACAATTAATATATAATTTTTTGATTTGAAATTATTTTGTTCTTACTTTTCGCCACCATGATTGTCCTAAATGAAACCGACAAGCTATTAATTGTACATTTTCAAAAACTTCATACGCGGCTTGGTGGGCTGCCTTTTCAAAGTCAACGTGTAATTTTTTTAATATGAACTGACTTCCTGTATATTCTACACATACGTTTTGTAGGAATATCCACATTTTTTTATATGTATCTTTTGATTTTTTAAATAAAAAAAAATAAACCAATGGCAAATAATAGCCATTTTTATATCCATGAATAGAATATAGTTGTTCAAAATATTTGGGTGCATTATTAAATGTACCATCGGCGAAAAAATCAATACAATCATGCTTAATCATAAATTTTAGGTTGAAATCACAAGTAATACATACAAAACTATTGTCTTCGGGAATATGTATGAATGGTTGTCCACGAAACTTAAAATCATCTTGAGTTTTCATTAAATTCAACTGTAAAAAAACGTCTTCCGGTGACTTAGGCAATTTGGAAAGTACTTTTATTCGTCTATCGTACATAGCTTTACGAACCGTTTTTAAATCTTTATGAACAATTGAAGATTGTTCTAAATTATTTAAAAGTTCACTTCTGATCAACTTTAAAGGTTGAGTTGATAGTGACTCTTCAGCACGTCTTTTACAATTTTCACGTAATACTTGCCTTTCTAATTTATTAGGTGAATTTCCTACATGATTATGTTGTCCACTTGATTTAATAACGATATTTTTATCTGGCCCAGAATAAATCATAGCTGTACAATTATTTTTTGTGCACCGCCATTTTAATAACTCGCCTTTTTTAATTAATCCAATAAATCTGTACTTAAAAGCACCAACATTGGCTAATTCTTTTCCTCTCTCGGATAAAATAACTTTTATTTCACTAATGTCCATCGCGTTCTATGTATATAAAAAAAGTTATCTAAAACAAAACGGTGTAACGTACTAACGCGTAACGACGAACGACACTAACCACTAACGCCTGATAATATTGAGTCTAAGTTACTTATATTTTGCCATTTTGGCAATACAAAAGCCCACTTCTATATGACTATATTATATTATGTAGATAACAAATAATATCCAATCTTACAGTCGTACAGATAATCTTAATTGGCGTAATCGACAATGCATGAGTGTACCTATTTTGATTTTACGATTACGTCGATCCTAATTTCCTACACGACTCGTATATTATTTATCGATTAAACTCGTGCCGCTTTTCAAAATATGGGAAACCACGATTGAAAATAATCACCACGACTAGTAAAGCACACAGATTGACAAATATTTCCATTTCATAGTACTAGTATTTCAAAATACGCGTGTAGTCTAGCTGGTTGTAGTCGGACAAAAAAATTGGCAACGTTGCATTTATTTGACTGTGCTCAATCGGGTTGTTAAAAAATATGGACCGTGCTCAATCGGGTTTTTTCAAAATAGGGACTGTGCTCAATCGTGTTTCACCGGTTGCCTGGAACACTATTTTTAAATACCTAGCCGATAACGAGCAGTTCAAATTCCATACTCACTTGCCCAAGCCATTAAAACCGTATAGTGTATTTATCAGACACCTCCACCCGTCTACGCCCGTGGAAGACATACAAAACTTTATCACGGATAAAGGCCATGAAGTTATTCAGGTCACCAACATTTTACACCGTACCAACAAAAATGCACTGCCTCTTTTTCGTATCGATCTAAAACCTGCAACCAATAATAGCGACATTCTTAATCTGGACTCGCTGTTACACACCAAAATCAAAATTGAACTTCCAAAAAAAAAACGTGCTCCTCCTCAATGCAAGTCATGCCAGGCTTACTTTCATACAAGTAACTTTTGTCACCATAACCCTCGGTGCGTCAAATGCGGAGATAATCACTTCTCCGCCGAATGCTCAAAACCACCTACCACTCCCGCGAAATGTGCATTATGCTCAGGTCCACACACAGCCTCCTACAAGGGCTGTCCCGTGTACAAAAATATCATTAAAAACCAAGCCAACCTCAAAGCAACAAAATATAATGAACTTCTCAAACATAAGAAACGTTCTCAGCCGATTCAACAAAAATCAAATTACTTAAATCCGAATACTGCTCCTACGCTCCCCCCTCTCCAAATTCCTCCTCTTCTTCCCGTAGCTTCCTATGCCTCTACCACTAATTCCAATAACAGTTTATCACATAATAAATTCCTAAATGATAATTTGTTAGCTAAGTTTATCACAGAACTCTCCGCTCTTATAAATCCACTCATTTCCCTCCTCACCACTATTCTACAAAAACAATTTACACCATAATCCAATTTTTTTTTCCCTCAATCAACTCGCTATATATTATCTTTATCAAATTAACTACGCACTCATTATAATTTACGATACTATTTCATTAATTTATATCATTAATTAATATTATATAAATTATCAAGATTCTTCTCAATGTATAATTATATAATTTTTTTTTTTTCTTTCTTTCTATTCTTATCTATACCATTGTAATTATATACTATTGTAACACCACACTGTCATTTATCTATATCTTGTACTTATATAATTGTCGAGCTATAATAGTTTTTACTGAAAGCTAATTAATAAAAAAAAAAAAAAAAAAGTTTATTTGTCATAATAAATTATGCACAACTGTAGGTACTCAATGTATAATGTTAATGTATATGTATATATTATTATATTGGACAAACCATTTAAATAAACAAACAATAATCATGTAAAATTTGTTTTATTTATCTGCTCTAAGTCTACTATAGACAACTTAATTAGATCAATAATGAAATTTGGAATTTCAACAAGTCTACCTCGTTTATTTAAGCTCAGTGGCTGTCCAAATTTATACCACATACTATTCAGTTAAAAAGTAGTTGATTAACTATTTCTACTACAAGAACCAGTCTTGAGAACCTGGTTATTGTATCGATACAATAAAGTTTTGTAAGTTATACATATTTATTTTTACATGTCTTCGGAACTTATGACCTGCGCTCATAGACTAAAAGGATTGAACACGATATAGTAACGTATAAAAGATTTATTAAATAATTAATCAATAATAATATTATAAAGTATACTATTACCTGAGTAACCCTGTCCTTAAGAGTGGTATATTGAATATTACAGGAGAAGCAGAATATGAGTTGAAACAATTTAATTATTATGATTTATCTATAAGGTAGGTTTATACCTACTAAATTCATAAATCCAAATATTAATGCTGCTTAAAAATGTTAATATAAATATTGTACGATAATATCTACATAACGATTCAGGCTTGACTTACTGGCTATACCAATACTATATGTATATATATGTTCTGTTAACCTAAGCAAATTCACCGGGTGTGACATAAATGACGAGTCAGTAATCTGTAAAGCGTTACAGAATAAATGATCAACTTCACACCTATTAATTTTTAATAATAGGTACGTAAATTTTTAGCGTATTCGATGAAATACACACTGTAATTTGGATTAATGGCACTAAATTGGATCTAAATAATGCGAGATGAAATAAAATTGTTTTATACGTGAATATTATATCATCGTGGTAACTCATTACCTCGTAAAAAAATAAACTGATATCATAAAAATAAATTGATATATTTGAAAATATTTTTAAAAATAAACTACTATAATAGAAGTAGAAACATTCCATAACGTAAAATGTTTTTTGTAATCATCAATTGGTAACATTATCTGTAAGGTGTGATTTACAATTTACTGAATACAATATGTACGTTTTTTTTTAACAAAATTGTTACAAGCTTTACAAAAACTAAAAATGTCCAGTTCAAGTGTTAATATGTCAAGTTTATAGAAATTACTTCATACAATTTTTAAATACACCATACTTACACACCAAAAAAAAAAAAAAAAAAAAAAAAAATAGAACACTTTTCACATAAACTATAAATAAGTAATAATAGCACAGATCACGGTTGGATTACACTATAATGTGATATTAGTATGAGATTTATCTGTTACAGGTTTTGAATATAAAAAGCTATTAAGCAATGTTAGGTTTTTTGTTTAGAAACCAATTTATTGTAGTTTTAATAATAATTATGGATATCTATCACAAAAATTTTATTGTAATTTCCTCATACCCTAAGGCCGGCGTGATGTATAGGCAATTTTGGTACGTAAGCGTGTAGATGGCTTTTGAATCCAGTGGTATTATAATAAATGATTTATTGAGAATCTTGCAATGATTATTTTAGCATAATAAGTACTTATACAATCGTTATACAATCAATAAAACTATACCTTTTATGAACCACTTGACCACTTATAGTGTTTTGACTTTTTTCAATAAACAAATTTTTTTTTTGTTGATTTTATATTCTAAAATAAGAATTCTGTACAATTTTATAAATTAAAAATATTAAGAACTAAATTTTAATTTGTATTACATACATAAATTCATTATAGATGACACAAACATGAACTAATAATATTGAAAAAATCTATTCAATCAATTTTATTCTACGTACAATTACAACAGTAGTAAATAGATATAATACATTATTCAATAAATAATATATTAATACATTACAATAACATTTAAGATTAAGTCAATTGAAACATATTATATAGGTATAAATTAATTGTATCTTCTATTTTTACGTTAAAAATTATTTTTTATTTAAAAACATATATTATTTTAATACCAAATTTAATAATTAAAAAATGTCTTATAAATTCAGGCAGCTCAATTTTTTTCAATTAGTCACTATAGTGTAATAGTAACAGTGTTGTATAAAGATAAATTTTTAATTATCTAGATAAAGATAAAATATTAAATTTTTTATCTAGATAAAAAAAAAGATAGTTGCTTAATAGGTAAGGTATCAATCACAAAACTAAATTTTCCTAAAAAAATGATTTAATGTTTTTTTTAATAAAAGTTCAAACAGTAAGCATAGCGCAATTTTTAAGTTAACATAAAATGTTAAATGTGATATGAAAAACAAAAGTATATAGCTATATATAACTTATACCTAATACCGATAATCGATAAACAGTGATTATAAAAGGAATGATTTGTATTATGTAGGTACAAACAGTGTTCTCCGGAGATCGGCGGTTCCGGTTTATTTGATAAGGACATTGAGGTCGTACATGGAAGCCAGGGAAGTGTTCGTCACTGAGGATCTGAGCTTATCAGTCACTTGTGGGGTTCCACAGGGTTCGGTCCTAGGGCCAACCCTATGGAACCTTTTTTATGACGGCGTTTTGCGACTACCGGTAAGCGAGGGCATTACCATGGTAGCCTTTGCTGATGATTTGGCTGTGGTCGCAGTGGCCCACAACGCTGACTTAATAGAAGAGTTGGTAAACCCAACCCTCCATGTTATTAGTGAATGGATGATGTTGAATGGCCTACAACTGTCTCCTGATAAATCTGAATGTGTTGTACTCACGAGGAAGTATCTTTTCAGAGAGCCCAATCTGACCATCAAAGGGTGTCAAATACCGGTTAAACGTTCGATAAGGTACCTGGGGGTCCAGCTGGATACCAGGTTATCTTTTGTCGAGCACATTAGTACTGTGGCTATAGGTGCTAGAAAGGCAGCTACTGCCTTAGGGAGGCTCATGCCAAACATTGGTGGCCCATCACAGTCAAAACGCAGCCTGTTGTCTAGTGTCATACACAGCCGATTGTTGTACGGCGCGGCAATTTGGTCGGATCGAGTGATCAACATCAAAAAGTGTTCGAACCGGCTCCAACAAACGCAGAGGTGCGCCGCCCTGAGAGTAGCTAGATGCTACCGCACTGTGTCTGATATGGCCTCCTTGGTACTGGCTAGGATGCCCCCTGCTCAACTGGTGGCAGTATCCAGGAAGGAAAGAGCAGATGCCAGAAAGTCGGGCACGATCATTTCGAAAGGCGAGGAAGTTGATGGGATCCTTCGCAGCTGGCAGGTCAACCAAAGCATCGTGGACAAGACGTCTCATCCCTGATGTGTCCAGATGGTGGCATTATGGCCTGACGCAAGTAAGTTTTCATATGGCACAGATCTTGACGGGCCACGGCTGTTTTCAGCATTACTTGTGGTTGAGGGGTAGGGTGCACAGCCCATCTTGTGTTCACTGTCCCTCGGACCACGATGATGCGGAACACACCCTTTTTGTATGTTTCTTCTGGAGCTACGAGATACGGGAACTGGAGCAGGCATTGGGCCGGCCGGCTCGCTCAAACGATGTTGCTGATATTCTGTGCGGACCGGAACCAGCGGAGCTGCCCTCGGACCCCTGTCGCAGAAGGAGAATAGTCATAACCGCGCGGAGACTTAGAGACCTTTTCATGCGTATGGTGGAAGAAATCATGTCACGCAAAGAAGAATTGGAGAGGGAGAGGCAACATTTAACCACTAATTAGTTAAGATTTGTTTATTGTAGGCCGAAGGCCAACACACAGGGTGGTTAGAGGCCCCAGTTTCATGTATATTATCTATTTGTAGTAACTGTATAGTTGTTATTTGTGTATTGTTTATTTTCAATAAATGATGCGGGCAGGGGGGCAGCAATGGGGAAACCTACTTCCCCCCCTGTCTTGCGGTTCCAACGGAAAAAAAAAAAAAAAAAAGGTATAAACAGTGTTGTATTTTATCTAGATAAATTATACCGTATACCTTATAAATATAAATTTAATATCTTGTAATCGGAAAATAAAAATACGTAAATAACATTTAATAATATAATATTTTTTTTTTCTTTAATACATACACAATCTGTACCTGTGGCACAATAAGAGTATGACCAAAGTTAAAATAAAGAAAATATGTTATCTAGATTTATTTATTTATCTTGGATAACGTCTCAGATAACATAATTCACATTTATCTAGATAAGATAAAAGATAAATTTATACCTATCTAGATAATTTATCTAGATAAAATACAACACTGAATAGTAATATTCGAACCTGCCTTTAACGATATTACTATGGCAATCGATCAATGTTAATTGAAGTATGTTACAAAACTAAGAGGTTATGCTTAGAATTAAGAATTTAGAATTAAACCACTGCCCAGTAGAGAAGTATATTGCTTTAGTTTAAAAAAAAAAAAACTATAAAATTATACCATCTTTTATGTAATATCAATAAACTGTTTTATTGCCATATTTTTAACGATAAATTAAAACAATAAGCGGTATATTGGAAGACAATTCATAAACAGATGAATTGTTTGCCTTATCTCAGTAATTTAATAATGTATAGGTCTTAGGTCTCCATAACAATGTATTTCTAAAAATTGGTAAGTCATGCAGTGGCTCATACACATTGGAATAGAAATCTCATGGTAGAGGATCTTATAATACTGTACTTACCCACGCCTGGTACCTAAATAATTTTACACATTTCAAAAACCAAATTAATAGGTTATTTCCTTAAAATAGTTGCGTTAATATAGAATGATGTAGTTGTAACTATACTTTTTACGAAGGTAATTTGTACTAAAATGTTTATTTAGGCTATCCAAGATAGTTCGTTGTACCTGAAGATTTACGTTACAACAAATAGTTACTATCAACTATATAGTTAAGTCAATTAAAACTCCTTGATTGGGTCATAAACAAAATTTAATACTGTCTATAAATATGGATACGGATATATACGTTATGAACGTTAATATGTATTATGTGTGTCATATGTGTTATATGAATAATACTCATAATGTGTATAGAATCGACAAACTGAATACTTGAAACAACGTCATAGTGTACCTATCTGTTTACGCACTCTTATACACACATATATGCACACCTTAATTATAAAAATATAATTTACTTACCCTTGACATGAACCACTTGATTGTATGTCATAGTGTAATTTTACTTTTTCCGCAAAAGTCTGCTCATTTTCATATTCTTTATAATCACTATCACTCACATTTTGTAGTAAAAATTTAAAAAAAAATTACACAGCTGTACGCCCGATATAGTTAAAACAGTATAAAAACGCAGATTCCTGCACCACATACTATTATTATACCTAAATGCAATACCAAGGACAATAAGGACATGAATATTGTACTCGACATCTTCTAATTTTTGTTAGTAACACTTTTCTGCATATAACTGTAACCACACGGCCAAAATTTGAATATATTCAACTATATGGTATCGTTTGGTTACTGTGGTATCGTGTGATAGTAAACTGATAAGCAATATGGTATATCAATGAACCACACGATTTAGCCAATTAGAGAAAAATAATTTATACGACACGGTATAGTGTGATTAGTGTGACACCCCTTTATTGTTCAACATTTGAACCATATTGGTTACGAGTTATAACCATGATGGTTACTACGCCTTCGCACGAAACGCCACATATTTACATGGCCGTAAAAATATATTAGGCAACCATCCGGTCCAGGTCATAAATTTAAGTCTGGATAACTAATAGCTTAATTATATCTATGCCTATATTATACTAACCTAACCAATATTAGTAAAATTAAAATGGGACGTAGGTGTATAATTAAATGACCAGTAAAAGAAAAAAGAAACGTTGGTGTATCTTAATTTTTGAACAAATGCAAAATAATAAATACGATGGTAATCTGTGGACTTATGTGTCCTTTCATAAAATGTATTTTACATTGGATTAAGGTCATTGATGACATTCAAAATTTCAAACCATGTTATTATTCTAATAATTTTTATTAAGTCCATACAATTATTGTGACTCTATTGTTCCCATAAAAAAATTTGAATGGAAGTTTGGTTACCCACGAAATAAATTGTTCTATTTCATAGATGTTGTTTAATTATTTAGTTAAAACTTAACTTTTATAACAATTAACAAGTGATTACTGATTATAAATAATTTAAGATCTAAACTAGGTATCGTTATCTCTTATTATTATTGATAAAGACTTCTATAATAGGTAGGCAGTGGCAATTTTGTATGAGGGAGGCTAAGTCTCGCAAAAAAATACAATATTTCTTATAATTACCTACACTTTTTGTACCTAAAATAATGTTTGTAACAAATTAAGCGAAAAATTATATAGGTGTGTAAACATTTTTATTTATTTATTATGGCTCCAATATTTTAACTGCATTTTAACACAATACATTAGACTATAAGAACAACTCCCGCGATTTTTTTCCTTGTAGACCGCAAAAAATGGAGCTGGCCACGAATTTATCTTGCCTGATTTATTTAGTAACCAGTCTATTGTATTCTTCTGTCTTTAATTAAAATTTAAATAAGAAAAAACAACTTACGAAACATATAAATGTATAATACGATTAGAAAATAATTAACAAAAACCACAATCTGCAAATAAATAAGACACAATATTAATAAATAATAATTATTATGAAATGTAGGTATCATTCGCAGGATTTACAAATTGGCGTCGAAGGTGGGATAATAATTTACAAATTTAAAAACGTGTTCATTGATAAATATCTTAACAGTCTATCGATGTATGTCTGACTCAATAATGTAAGTTATAAATTGATGTGTACCTAATAAATAAAAGCTTAGTAAAAATATAATGAATAAACTATAAAATAGTTAGTTAATTATTTTATTTAATATTGGATAAGAACAAATCGTAAATTTCATAATAAGTTATTATGTACATATGTTTGAGTTCATTAGAACTATTCTAGAACTGACGATGTTTAAAAGCTTTCAGACATACAAGTATACAACTATACATAAATGTAACTAAGTTGAAAAACGTGCACCATTAAAAATTATTTAGAATTATGATATTTATCTAATAAATAATTTTTCTTTAACATTCCGCAAGAATGAACTTTGGAGCCAAATAATAGCTTACAGTAGTTATTTGAAAGATTTCGAAAAGTTTTTGAACAGCCGTTGAACATCAGTTAATGTGTGAAAGTGTTTATTGGACTGGAGACTAACTTAAACTAATAACATATTTTAAAGTAGGTTAAGATATTTTTTCAATGTATCTGTCACTGAACCATTGATGTAGGTCTTTATTCCAAATTTCATTGCCAATTATTTATATTTACCTACTTAGCTACTCAGTACTCAGATATTTTTCTTCCCTACTCCAAAATTGTATACCTATTAAAATAGACGTCGAGTCTTACTCGTTAAATGAACAACACGTACGTTCCTCTTTCGTGCGTCGAATTGTGAGAAGTTGTTTTACGTTAGGAAAATGTTTTTGCTTACAACACTAGAATGTTAAGTGTTCTAATATAAATTATTTAAGTAATCACGCATAGTGACTCGGGCCGTCATCCTACAATGGATTCAACAGATAATTCTCTCAATGAATCAACACAAATAATTTTAATTGACCAAACAATTCTGGTACAGATGCAAGATAAAAATGAAGCATTACACAAACTTGTAATACAATTACAACCGAGTAATGTTCAATTGCAGGGTCTATAACTGGACATTCAACTATTCAAGGAAGTAATATCAATAATACTATTGTAAATAAAATTTTACATGAAAAATCGGGTCATTACTCGGAATCTAGTTTAGTCCACTAAGAAAACGCATCAATGAAATAGATAATAATATTATAAAAACAATACCCAAAATATATTATAAACCACCACCAATTACAGCATGTGACATCAACAAATAACAATATACGAAACTAATTTAACTCGTGAAAACTACGTGGGCATAAACAGCAACCGAAAACTTTTGTTAACGGTAATATAAAAATCTTGACAAAGTATGAACATCAATATAGAGGAACATTAAAATTTCTTGAAAATAACAAAACTGAGTTTCATAGATATCAATTGAAAAATAAAAGCTGAAACAAATTCCATTTCGTAATACGTGGATTGCACCCAGAAACTAGAATATATTAAATTAATATAGAGACCTAACTAAAGGTTTTTATGCATGTCTCAAACATAAAATTTTTTAAAAAATAGCAAAAAGAAGCGAAAAACTCATAGTTTCATAAGATAATAATAAAAATATTTACAACTTAAATTGTTTATGTTATCGTACAATTAAAATAATTAAAAAATGGAACCTCTGAGGCTCTGAGTAAAAAAGGTGTGCTGTCAGTAAACTATCAGTTTTCTTGGCATACTATTACTGCTACAAAAATCCATGGGTGTAAAATGCTGAAAATATCAAAAGCTAAATATTCTAACTATGATGGAGTACATACCACAAACTTGAAAGGTTACTTTGCTTACAAAAAAGCAGAAGAAAAAGTAGGTACCTACACACAAGAAGGGTTTCTGCATTACGACGACGCATTCAACAAAAACCTTCGAAAACTGTCATAACGGCTATATATCTTATACTCAGATAGGCATCTCCAGATTGCGGCCCGTACATAGTAGGTAGTAAACACTATTTTCAGTGGTTATCAAAACTATATAAATATTCGGATTATGTCCAATACGTATTTTGAAATAAATAGGTATAATAATTATCGTATTAACGATTCGCATGAATATTACTTACACGATCATCAATATTCGGCGTGGTAATTTCCAATCCATTAAACTATTAAAGATAAAAAAAAAACACCAATATAGGTACAAGAAGTAATGACGTTTCAAGGTTCAATTTTTACTTATAAACGATGAGATTAAGAATATTATATTTTCTTGTGAAAGTAGGTAATTTGTAAAATTAACATACATTTCTCAAATGTATGTTGATGAAACATTTAAATGCTATACTAAATACTTTTGTTAATTATTTACTGCCCATGTATTGAATAATGGTCATTACTTATTATTATCTTATTGCATATTTTTTATTACTAAACAAAAAAAATGAAAAGCTATCAAAACGTATTTAATGGACTAATAGAACAATGTAGTAAATTTAGTTTTAGTTTTAAGCCAGATGTAATATTTGACATTTGTAGGTTTTGAAACATCCGTGTACACGAAAAAAGTGATTTGTTTAACTTGGCCATTGGTTACTATTAAAGGTTGTAAATTCCATCGAGTCAATCGCGGTAGTGAAAAATAAAATCTCTTGGGTTAAGTAGGTAAGGATTATAAAGACAAAGATAGTGTATCCTTGGCAAATTTCTGAGATTTTTACGTATTTTGTCATAATTCAACATAATTTCAATACTTATTAAAAAATACTTATTACACCAATACCTACCTAAAATCAATTTTCTCAAAAAAATTTTTTGCACAAAAATTCCTGTTTTTTCTTAATTTTTTGTTTTTGTTTTTCTCGGTGCTCTTGAAAACTGCTGAGAATTCCAAAATTTAACCTTCCCAAACCACCGGCTAGATTCACTTTCCAACCGGAAAAACTACTGAAATGGAAAATTGAAGCACTTTCTCGACAACTCATTGTGTACACAGACACAAAAAAAACTATTTAAAAAAATAACAAATCATTGTAAAATCAATACATTCATCGCCCCGCTCAGAATCTAAAATTAGTAAACATGGAAATGTCTAATTTTGATATTATAAAAATAATAAGTTTTAGAAATTTACCTCTAACACTACAATTATTTTTACTATTTGTTGACATATTAATTTTATTTCGTATCTTTTTTTTATTTATTTACTTTTTTCTATTGATCTTAAGCCCTGCGATTAAGGTCATTTAGCTGTTGTAGGGGTAAGGTTTTGGTACGATAGGTTGTTTTTACGGTTGTTACAGTAGGTAGCAAACACGTGTACCTATGTGTAGCAAGGTTTTTAACTACTATGAACCCGAGTGGTCACCCATCCGGGAGCTAATAGCTGTGGCTGATACTTACTCCCAGTCGCATTCCGTGATTGGTATCCTCGGCGTGGAATAAGATCTGTCAAGTCGCGCATTCAAAACAACTTCCTCCACCGCACCGCCCACCATAGTGGCAGTTACCGGCTTTGTATATGAAACCCATGAGAAATCGGCTGCGCGTAAAGCCGCATCCAGACCAAGAAACAAAACAAAAAACATTGTTGTCGACAAAATATAACAAAAAGTTACCGACAAAGTTACTGACAAAAATTAAAAACATACGCGTCCAGACCAAAGAAACATTAATTGTTGGAAACAAATGTATGACAGTCGACACTCGACATTTAATCTTTATCAAAATGAGGTTTGAGGACGACGTCGCGATCGCTGCTGCTGCTGCTTGCGTAATTTTAAAATTTAAATCTAAAAAACTAAAAAAAAGATTTTGGGTTCGTCCAAGTATTTTAACAAGGAAACAATATAGTGGTAGTGATTTAATGATTGACCTTCAACGTGATGACATTAATCTATCTGGAGAGTTGAGGTATGCTAATGCTATAGTACCATTTTATATTTCTATCTTAAACTATGTACATAGGTATAATCTATTTTACTAAGCTATTTACTTTTTTAAATGGGTGTAATGGTAGTTTCAAAAATTTCCTACGTAAGTCAAGTGCAGATTTTGAGTTGTTGATTAATCTTGTCGGTCACCGAATCGGTAAAAAAGATACAAATTATAGGGATGCTATACCAGTGAACGAAAGATTAGCAGTAGCACTGAGATTCTTAGCCACCGGTGATTCCTATCATAGTTTGATGTATACTTTTAAAATTTCTAAACAAAGCATCTCTCTTATTGTTCCCGAAGTTTGTGCAGCATTGATTGACGCTTTAAAGGATTATTTAAAGGTAAAACCATAACTACTATAAACATAGAGTATAATATTCATTGTGATATATATCATAATCATAATATCTGTCTTCTCAATCAATTTATAATAATTCATATGTATGATTTTAATATGGAAAAATTGAAGCCAAATATTTTAACTGTAGCATATTAGTCTTATTTTATTAAACCAATGTTATGTTATTAAGACCTATGTGTGTGTTGATGAAAAATTAAATTGTTTAAAAATGTAATAGTAAGGAAGATTCTCATAATGTTAAAACAGTTTAAAATATATAATATTATAATTATATAATATCATTATTCATTAATATATAATTAAAATATATACACACCACTCTGTATTTAAAAAGTATTACATAATAATTTAATTTATAATTTTTTACTTCAATTCTAGCATCAGACGTTTCACGAGGTTTGTTTTTATCCTTTAAAAACATCAAAGAATTAAAGGCGAACCATTTTGACTCCATAACTTCGTCAGTTCCAGCACCTGACTTCGTCTTTCTGCATTCGCGATAAAATTGGCCAATAAAATTTTTCATTTTTTTTTTCAATGTCTGCTTTGTCAATGTTCATTATTTTTAAAATTTCACACCACGCATCATTTTTTTAAAACTTATATTTATAATCTGACAGCGTTTGGTGTGATATGATTGTGATCTGATCTTGATAATGATCTGATCTTGATCGTGATCATGATTTTGATCGTGATTTTGATAGTTATCTGATCTGATTGTGATCGTGATCGTGATCTTGATCGTGATCTGATCTTGATAGTTATCTGATCTTGATAGTGATCTGATCTTGATCGTGATCGTGATCCTCATCGTGATCGTGATTTGATCTTTATAGTGATCTAATCTTGATCGTGACCGTGATCTGATCTTGATCGTGATCTGATCGTGATCTGATCGTGATCTTATCTTGATCGTGACCGTGATCTGATCTTGATCATGATCTGATCGTGATCTTGATCGTGATCTGATCTTGATCGTGATCTGATCTTGATCGTGATCTGATCTTGATAATGATCTGATCTTGATCGTGATCTGATCTTGATTGTGATCGTGACCGTGATCGTGATCGTGATCTTGATCGTGATCTGATCTTGATCGTGATCTCATCTTGATAGTTATCTGATCTTGATCGTGATCTTGATTGTGATCGTGATCTTCATCGTGATTTTGATAGTGATCTGATCTTGATAATGATCTGATCTTGATCGTGATCTGATCTTGATAGTTATCTGATCTTGATAGTTATCTGATCTTGATCGTGGTCTTGATCGTGATCTGATCTTGATAATGATCTGATCTTGATCGTGATCTGATCTTGATCGTGATCTGATCTTGATCGTGATCTTGATCGTGATCTGATCTTGATAGTTATCTGATCTTGATAGTGATCTGATCTTGATTGTGATCTGATCTTGATCGTGATCTGATCTTGATAGTGATCGTGATCGTGATCTTGATAGTTATCTTGATCTTTATAGTGATCTGATCTTGATCGTGATCTGATCTTGATAATGATCTGATCTTGATAATGATCTGATCTTGATCGTGATCTGATCTTGATAGTTATCTGATCTTGATAGTGATCTGATCGTGATCCTTATCGTGATCTTGATCTTGATACTGATCTTGATAATGATCTGATCTTGATAATGATCTGATCTTGATAGTTATCTGATCTTGATAGTTATCTGATCTTGATAGTTATCTGATCTTGATAGTTATCTGATCTTGATTGTGATCTGATCTTGATCGTGATCTGATCTTGATCGTGATCTGATCTTGATAATGATCTGATCTTGATAATGATCTGATCTTGATCGTGATCTGATCTTGATAATGATCTGATCTTGATAGTTATCTGATCTTGATCGTGATGGTGATCTGATCTTGATAATGATCTGATCTTGATCGTGATCTTGATAGTTATCTGATCTTGATCGTGATCGTGATCGTGATCTGATCTTGATTGTGATCTGATCTTGATCGTGATCTGATCTTGATCGTGATCTGATCTTGATCGTGATCTGATCTTGATAGTTATCTGATCTTGATAGTTATCTGATCTTGATCGTGATCTGATCTTGATCGTGATCTTGATTGTGATCGTGATCTTCATCGTGATTTTGATAGTGATCTGATCTTGATAATGATCTGATCTTGATCGTGATCTGATCTTGATAGTTATCTGATCTTGATCGTGGTCTTGATAATGATCTGATCTTGATAATGAACTGATCTTGATCGTGATCTTGATCGTGATCTTGATCGTGATCTTGATCGTGATCTTGATCGTGATCTTGATCGTGATCTTGATCGTGATCTTGATCGTGACCTTGATCGTGATCTTGATCGTGATCTGATCTTGATCGTGATCTGATCTTGATAATGATCTGATCTTGATCGTGATCTGATCTTGATAGTGATCTGATCTTGATCGTGATCGTGATCGTGATCTTGATCGTGATCTGATCTTGATCGTGATCTGATCTTGATAGTTATCTGATCTTGATAGTGATCTGATCGTGATCCTTATCGTGATCGTGATCTTGAGCTTTATAGTGATCTGATCTTGATCGTGATCGTGATCTGATCTTGATCGTGATCGTGATCTGATCTTGATCGTGATCTGATCTTGATAGTTATCTGATCTTGATCGTGATCTGATCTTGATAATGATCTGATCTTGATCGTGATCTGATCTTGATAGTGATCTGATCTTGATCGTGATCGTGATCGTGATCTTGATCGTGATCCTTATCGTGATCGTGATCTTGATCTTTATAGTGATCTGATCTTGATCGTGATCGTGATCTGATCTTGATCGTGATCGTGATCTGATCTTGATCGTGATCTGATCTTGATAGTTATCTGATCTTGATCGTGATCGTGATCGTGATCTTGATCGTGATCCTTATCGTGATCGTGATCTTGATCTTTATAGTGATCTGATCTTGATCGTGATCGTGATCTGATCTTGATAGTTATCTGATCTTGATCGTTATCTGATCTTGATAGTTATCTGATCTTGATTGTGATCTGATCTGATCTTGATCGTGATCTGATCTTGATAATGATCTGATCTTGATCGTGATCTGATCTTGATCGTGATCTGATCTTGATAGTTATCTGATCTTGATCATGATCTGATCTTGATAATGATCTGATCGTGATCCTTATCGTGATCGTGATCTTGATCTTTATAGTGATCTGATCTTGATCGTGATCGTGATCTTGATCTTGATAGTTATCTGATCTTGATAGTTATCTGATCTTGATTGTGATGGTGATCGTGATCTGATCTTGATTGTGATCTGATCTTGATCGTGATCTGATCTTGATCGTGATCTGATCTTGATAGTTATCTGATCTTGATAGTTATCTGATCTTGATCGTGATCTGATCTTGATCGTGATCTGATCTTGATCGTGATCTGATCTTGATAATGATCTGATCTTGATAATGATCTGATCTTGATCGTGATCTGATCTTGATAATGATCTGATCTTGATAGTTATCTGATCTTGATCGTGGTCTTGATCGTGATCTGATCTTGATAATGATCTGATCTTGATCGTGATCTGATCTTGATCGTGATCTGATCTTGATCGTGATCTGATCTTGATAGTTATCTGATCTTGATAGTTATCTGATCTTGATCGTGATCTGATCTTGATCGTGATCGTGATCTGATCTTGATCATGATCTGATCTTGATAATGATCTGATCTTGATCGTGATCTTGATAGTTATCTGATCTTGATCGTGATCGTGATCGTGATCTGATCTTGATTGTGATCTGATCTTGATCGTGATCTGATCTTGATCGTGATCTGATCTTGATAGTTATCTGATCTTGATAGTTATCTGATCTTGATCGTGATCTGATCTTGATCGTGATCTGATCTTGATAATGATCGTGATCGTGATCTTGATAGTTATCTTGATCTTTATAGTGATCTGATCTTGATCGTGATCTGATCTTGATAATGATCTGATCTTGATTGTGATCTGATCTTGATCGTGATCTGATCTTGATTGTGATCGTGATCGTGATAATGATCTGATCTTGATAATGATCTGATCTTGATCGTGATCTGATCTTGATAATGATCTGATCTTGATAGTTATCTGATCTTGATCGTGATGGTGATCTGATCTTGATAATGATCTGATCTTGATCGTGATCTGATCTTGATAGTTATCTGATCTTGATAGTTATCTGATCTTGATCGTGGTCTTGATCGTGATCTGATCTTGATAATGATCTGATCTTGATCGTGATCTGATCTTGATCGTGATCTGATCTTGATCGTGATCTTGATAGTTATCTTGATCTTTATAGTGATCTGATCTTGATCGTGATCTGATCTTGATAATGATCTGATCTTGATCGTGATCTGATCTTGATAGTGATCTGATCTTGATAGTGATCTGATCGTGATCCTTATCGTGATCTTGATCTTGATACTGATCTTGATAATGATCTGATCTTGATAGTTATCTGATCTTGATTGTGATCTGATCTTGATCGTGATCTGATCTTGATCGTGATCTGATCTTGATAATGATCTGATCTTGATAATGATCTGATCTTGATCGTGATCTGATCTTGATAATGATCTGATCTTGATAGTTATCTGATCTTGATCGTGATGGTGATCTGATCTTGATAATGATCTGATCTTGATCGTGATCTTGATAGTTATCTGATCTTGATCGTGATCGTGATCGTGATCTGATCTTGATTGTGATCTGATCTTGATCGTGATCTGATCTTGATCGTGATCTGATCTTGATCGTGATCTGATCTTGATAGTTATCTGATCTTGATAGTTATCTGATCTTGATCGTGATCTGATCTTGATCGTGATCTGATCTTGATAATGATCAGATCTTGATCGTGATCGTGATCGTGATCGTGATCGTGATCTTCATCGTGATCTTGATAATGATCTGATCTTGATCGTGATCTCATCTTGATAGTTATCTGATCTTGATCGTGATCTTGATTGTGATCGTGATCTTCATCGTGATCTTGATAATGATCTGATCTTGATCGTGATCTGATCTTGATAGTTATCTGATCTTGATCGTGGTCTTGATAATGAACTGATCTTGATCGTGATCTTGATCGTGATCTTGATCGTGATCTGATCTTGATCGTGATCTGATCTTGATAGTTACCTGATCTTGATCGTGATCTGATCTTGATAATGATCTGATCTTGATCGTGATCTGATCTTGATAGTGATCTGATCTTGATCGTGATCGTGATCGTGATCTTGATCGTGATCCTTATCGTGATCGTGATCTTGATCTTTATAGTGATCTGATCTTGATCGTGATCGTGATCTGATCTTGATCGTGATCTGATCTTGATAGTTATCTGATCTTGATCGTTATCTGATCTTGATAGTTATCTGATCTTGATTGTGATCTGATCTGATCTTGATCGTGATCTGATCTTGATAATGATCTGATCGTGATCCTTATCGTGATCGTGATCTTGATCTTGATAGTTATCTGATCTTGATAGTTATCTGATCTTGATTGTGATCTGATCTTGATCGTGATCTGATCTTGATTGTGATCGTGATCGTGATCTTGATCGTGATCTGATCTTGATTGTGATCTGATCTTGATCGTGATCTGATCTTGATTGTGATCGTGATCTTGATCGTGATCGTGATCGTGATCTTGATCGTGATCTGATCTTGATAGTTATCTGATCTTGATCGTGATGGTGATCTGATCTTGATAATGATCTGATCTTGATCGTGATCTTGATAGTTATCTGATCTTGATAGTGATCTGATCTTGATTGTGATCTGATCTTGATCGTGATCTGATCTTGATAGTGATCGTGATCGTGATCTTGATAGTTATCTTGATCTTTATAGTGATCTGATCTTGATAATGATCTGATCTTGATCGTGATCTGATCTTGATAATGATCTGATCTTGATAGTTATCTGATCTTGATCGTGATGGTGATCTGATCTTGATAATGATCTGATCTTGATCGTGATCTTGATAGTTATCTGATCTTGATCGTGATCGTGATCGTGATCTGATCTTGATTGTGATCTGATCTTGATCGTGATCTGATCTTGATCGTGATCTGATCTTGATCGTGATCTGATCTTGATAGTTATCTGATCTTGATAGTTATCTGATCTTGATCGTGATCTGATCTTGATCGTGATCTTGATTGTGATCGTGATCTTCATCGTGATTTTGATAGTGATCTGATCTTGATAATGATCTGATCTTGATCGTGATCTGATCTTGATCGTGGTCTTGATAATGATCTGATCTTGATAATGAACTGATCTTGATCGTGATCTTGATCGTGATCTTGATCGTGATCTTGATCGTGATCTTGATCGTGATCTTGATCGTGATCTTGATCGTGATCTTGATCGTGACCTTGATCGTGATCTTGATCGTGATCTTGATCGTGATCTGATCTTGATCGTGATCTGATCTTGATAATGATCTGATCTTGATCGTGATCTGATCTTGATAGTGATCTGATCTTGATCGTGATCGTGATCGTGATCTTGATCGTGATCTGATCTTGATCGTGATCTGATCTTGATAGTTATCTGATCTTGATAGTGATCTGATCGTGATCCTTATCGTGATCGTGATCTTGAGCTTTATAGTGATCTGATCTTGATCGTGATCGTGATCTGATCTTGATCGTGATCGTGATCTGATCTTGATCGTGATCTGATCTTGATAGTTATCTGATCTTGATCGTGATCTGATCTTGATAATGATCTGATCTTGATCGTGATCTGATCTTGATAGTGATCTGATCTTGATCGTGATCGTGATCGTGATCTTGATCGTGATCCTTATCGTGATCGTGATCTTGATCTTTATAGTGATCTGATCTTGATCGTGATCGTGATCTGATCTTGATCGTGATCGTGATCTGATCTTGATCGTGATCTGATCTTGATAGTTATCTGATCTTGATCGTGATCGTGATCGTGATCTTGATCGTGATCCTTATCGTGATCGTGATCTTGATCTTTATAGTGATCTGATCTTGATCGTGATCGTGATCTGATCTTGATCGTGATCTGATCTTGATAGTTATCTGATCTTGATCGTTATCTGATCTTGATAGTTATCTGATCTTGATTGTGATCTGATCTGATCTTGATCGTGATCTGATCTTGATAATGATCTGATCTTGATCGTGATCTGATCTTGATCGTGATCTGATCTTGATAGTTATCTGATCTTGATCATGATCTGATCTTGATAATGATCTGATCGTGATCCTTATCGTGATCGTGATCTTGATCTTTATAGTGATCTGATCTTGATCGTGATCGTGATCTTGATCTTGATAGTTATCTGATCTTGATAGTTATCTGATCTTGATTGTGATGGTGATCTGATCTTGATAATGATCTGATCTTGATCGTGATCTGATCTTGATTGTGATCTGATCTTGATCGTGATCTGATCTTGATTGTGATCGTGATCTGATCTTGATCATGATCTGATCTTGATAATGATCTGATCTTGATCGTGATCTTGATAGTTATCTGATCTTGATCGTGATCGTGATCGTGATCTGATCTTGATTGTGATCTGATCTTGATCGTGATCTGATCTTGATCGTGATCTGATCTTGATAGTTATCTGATCTTGATAGTTATCTGATCTTGATCGTGATCTGATCTTGATCGTGATCTGATCTTGATAATGATCGTGATCGTGATCTTGATAGTTATCTTGATCTTTATAGTGATCTGATCTTGATCGTGATCTGATCTTGATAATGATCTGATCTTGATCGTGATCTGATCTTGATTGTGATCGTGATCGTGATAATGATCTGATCTTGATAATGATCTGATCTTGATCGTGATCTGATCTTGATAATGATCTGATCTTGATAGTTATCTGATCTTGATCGTGATGGTGATCTGATCTTGATAATGATCTGATCTTGATCGTGATCTGATCTTGATAGTTATCTGATCTTGATAGTTATCTGATCTTGATCGTGGTCTTGATCGTGATCTGATCTTGATAATGATCTGATCTTGATCGTGATCTGATCTTGATCGTGATCTGATCTTGATCGTGATCTTGATAGTTATCTTGATCTTTATAGTGATCTGATCTTGATCGTGATCTGATCTTGATAATGATCTGATCTTGATCGTGATCTGATCTTGATAGTTATCTGATCTTGATAGTGATCTGATCGTGATCCTTATCGTGATCTTGATCTTGATACTGATCTTGATAATGATCTGATCTTGATAGTTATCTGATCTTGATTGTGATCTGATCTTGATCGTGATCTGATCTTGATCGTGATCTGATCTTGATAATGATCTGATCTTGATAATGATCTGATCTTGATCGTGATCTGATCTTGATAATGATCTGATCTTGATAGTTATCTGATCTTGATCGTGATGGTGATCTGATCTTGATAATGATCTGATCTTGATCGTGATCTTGATAGTTATCTGATCTTGATCGTGATCGTGATCGTGATCTGATCTTGATTGTGATCTGATCTTGATCGTGATCTGATCTTGATCGTGATCTGATCTTGATCGTGATCTGATCTTGATAGTTATCTGATCTTGATAGTTATCTGATCTTGATCGTGATCTGATCTTGATCGTGATCTGATCTTGATAATGATCAGATCTTGATCGTGATCGTGATCGTGATCGTGATCGTGATCCTCATCGTGATCGTGATTTGATCTTTATAGTGATCTAATCTTGATCGTGACCGTGATCTGATCTTGATCGTGATCTGATCGTGATCTGATCGTGATCTGATCTTGATCGTGACCGTGATCTGATCTTGATCATGATCTGATCGTGATCTTGATCGTGATCTGATCTTGATCGTGATCTCATCTTGATAGTTATCTGATCTTGATCGTGATCTTGATTGTGATCGTGATCTTCATCGTGATCTTGATAATGATCTGATCTTGATCGTGATCTGATCTTGATAGTTATCTGATCTTGATCGTGGTCTTGATAATGAACTGATCTTGATCGTGATCTTGATCGTGATCTTGATCGTGATCTGATCTTGATCGTGATCTGATCTTGATAGTTACCTGATCTTGATCGTGATCTGATCTTGATAATGATCTGATCTTGATCGTGATCTGATCTTGATAATGATCTGATCTTGATCGTGATCTGATCTTGATAGTGATCTGATCTTGATCGTGATCGTGATCGTGATCTTGATCGTGATCCTTATCGTGATCGTGATCTTGATCTTTATAGTGATCTGATCTTGATCGTGATCGTGATCTGATCTTGATCGTGATCTGATCTTGATAGTTATCTGATCTTGATCGTTATCTGATCTTGATAGTTATCTGATCTTGATTGTGATCTGATCTGATCTTGATCGTGATCTGATCTTGATAATGATCTGATCGTGATCCTTATCGTGATCGTGATCTTGATCTTCATAGTGATCTGATCTTGATCGTGATCGTGATCTTGATCTTGATAGTTATCTGATCTTGATAGTTATCTGATCTTGATTGTGATCTGATCTTGATCGTGATCTGATCTTGATTGTGATCGTGATCGTGATCTTGATCGTGATCTGATCTTGATTGTGATCTGATCTTGATCGTGATCTGATCTTGATTGTGATCGTGATCTTGATTGTGATCGTGATCGTGATCTTGATCGTGATCGTGATCGTGATCTTGATCGTGATCTGATCTTGATTGTGATCTGATCTTGATCGTGATCTGATCTTGATTGTGATCGTGATCTGATCTTGATCATGATCTGATCTTGATAATGATCTGATCTTGATCGTGATCTGATCTTGATTGTGATCTGATCTTGATAATGATCTGATCTTGATTGTGATCGTGATCTTGATCGTGATCTGATCTTGATCGTGATCTGATCTTGATAGTTATCTGATCTTGATAATGATCTGATCTTGATAATGATCTGATCGTGATCCTTATCGTGATCGTGATCTTGATCTTTATAGTGATCTGATCTTGATCGTGATCGTGATCTTGATCTTGATAGTTATCTGATCTTGATAGTTATCTGATCTTGATTGTGATCTGATCTTGATCGTGATCGTGATCGTGATCTTGATCGTGATCTGATCTTGATTGTGATCTGATCTTGATCGTGATCTGATCTTGATTGTGATCGTGATCTGATCTTGATAGTTATCTGATCTTGATCGTGATCTGATCTTGATCGTGATCTGATCTTGATTGTGATCGTGATCTTCATCGTGATCTTGATCGTGATCTGATCTTGATAATGATCTGATCTTGATAATGAACTGATCTTGATCGTGATCTTGATAGTGATCTGATCTTGATAGTGATCTGATCGTGATCCTTATCGTGATCGTGATCTTGATCTTTATAGTGATCTGATCTTGATCATGATCGTGATCTGATCTTGATCGTGATCTGATCTTGATAGTTATCTGATCTTGATAATGATCTGATCTTGATAATGATCTGATCTTGATCGTGATCTTGATAGTTATCTGATCTTGATCGTGATCGTGATCGTGATCTTGATCGTGATCTGATCTTGATCGTGATCTGATCTTGATAATGATCTGATCTTGATCGTGATCTTGATAGTTATCTGATCTTGATCGTGATCGTGATCGTGATCTTGATAGTTATCTGATCTTGATTGTGATCTGATCTTGATCGTGATCTGATCTTGATTGTGATCGTGATCTGATCTTGATAATGATCTGATCTTGATAATGATCTGATCTTGATCGTGATCTGATCTTGATAATGATCTGATCTTGATAGTTATCTGATCTTGATCGTGATGGTGATCTGATCTTGATAATGATCTGATCTTGATCGTGATCTTGATAGTTATCTGATCTTGATCGTGATCGTGATCGTGATCTGATCTTGATCGTGATCTGATCTTGATAATGATCTGATCTTGATCGTGATCTGATCTTGATCGTGATCTGATCTTGATAATGATCTGATCTTGATCGTGATCTGATCTGGATAATGATCTGATCTTGATCGTGATCTGATCTTGATTGTGATCTGATCTTGATAATGATCTGATCTTGATTGTGATGGTGATCTTCATCGTGATCTTGATCGTGATCTGATCTTGATAGTTATCTGATCTTGATAAAGATCTGATCTTGATAATGATCTGATCTTGATAATGAACTGATCTTGATCGTGATCTGATCTTGATCGTGATCGTGATCGTGATCTTGATCGTGATCTGATCTTGATCGTGATCTGATCTTGATAGTTATCTGATCTTGATAGTGATCTGATCGTGATCCTTATCGTGATCGTGATCTTGATCTTTATAGTGATCTGATCTTGATCGTGATCGTGATCTGATCTTGATCGTGATCTGATCTTGATAGTTATCTGACCTTGATCGTGATCTGATCTTGATAATGATCTGATCTTGATAATGATCTGATCTTGATAGTTATCTGATCTTGATAGTGATCTGATCTTGATCGTGATCTGATCTTGATAGTTATCTGATCTTGATAGTTATCTGATCTTGATCGTGGTCTTGATCGTGATCTGATCTTGATAATGATCTGATCTTGATCGTGATCTGATCTTGATCGTGATCTGATCTTGATCGTGATCTTGATAGTTATCTTGATCTTTATAGTGATCTGATCTTGATCGTGATCTGATCTTGATAATGATCTGATCTTGATCGTGATCTGATCTTGATAGTTATCTGATCTTGATAGTGATCTGATCGTGATCCTTATCGTGATCTTGATCTTGATACTGATCTTGATAATGATCTGATCTTGATAGTTATCTGATCTTGATTGTGATCTGATCTTGATCGTGATCTGATCTTGATCGTGATCTGATCTTGATAATGATCTGATCTTGATAATGATCTGATCTTGATCGTGATCTGATCTTGATAATGATCTGATCTTGATAGTTATCTGATCTTGATCGTGATGGTGATCTGATCTTGATAATGATCTGATCTTGATCGTGATCTTGATAGTTATCTGATCTTGATCGTGATCGTGATCGTGATCTGATCTTGATTGTGATCTGATCTTGATCGTGATCTGATCTTGATCGTGATCTGATCTTGATCGTGATCTGATCTTGATAGTTATCTGATCTTGATAGTTATCTGATCTTGATCGTGATCTGATCTTGATCGTGATCTGATCTTGATAATGATCAGATCTTGATCGTGATCGTGATCGTGATCGTGATCGTGATCCTCATCGTGATCGTGATTTGATCTTTATAGTGATCTAATCTTGATCGTGACCGTGATCTGATCTTGATCGTGATCTGATCGTGATCTGATCGTGATCTGATCTTGATCGTGACCGTGATCTGATCTTGATCATGATCTGATCGTGATCTTGATCGTGATCTGATCTTGATCGTGATCTCATCTTGATAGTTATCTGATCTTGATCGTGATCTTGATTGTGATCGTGATCTTCATCGTGATCTTGATAATGATCTGATCTTGATCGTGATCTGATCTTGATAGTTATCTGATCTTGATCGTGGTCTTGATAATGAACTGATCTTGATCGTGATCTTGATCGTGATCTTGATCGTGATCTGATCTTGATCGTGATCTGATCTTGATAGTTACCTGATCTTGATCGTGATCTGATCTTGATAATGATCTGATCTTGATCGTGATCTGATCTTGATAATGATCTGATCTTGATCGTGATCTGATCTTGATAGTGATCTGATCTTGATCGTGATCGTGATCGTGATCTTGATCGTGATCCTTATCGTGATCGTGATCTTGATCTTTATAGTGATCTGATCTTGATCGTGATCGTGATCTGATCTTGATCGTGATCTGATCTTGATAGTTATCTGATCTTGATCGTTATCTGATCTTGATAGTTATCTGATCTTGATTGTGATCTGATCTGATCTTGATCGTGATCTGATCTTGATAATGATCTGATCGTGATCCTTATCGTGATCGTGATCTTGATCTTCATAGTGATCTGATCTTGATCGTGATCGTGATCTTGATCTTGATAGTTATCTGATCTTGATAGTTATCTGATCTTGATTGTGATCTGATCTTGATCGTGATCTGATCTTGATTGTGATCGTGATCGTGATCTTGATCGTGATCTGATCTTGATTGTGATCTGATCTTGATCGTGATCTGATCTTGATTGTGATCGTGATCTTGATTGTGATCGTGATCGTGATCTTGATCGTGATCGTGATCGTGATCTTGATCGTGATCTGATCTTGATTGTGATCTGATCTTGATCGTGATCTGATCTTGATTGTGATCGTGATCTGATCTTGATCATGATCTGATCTTGATAATGATCTGATCTTGATCGTGATCTGATCTTGATTGTGATCTGATCTTGATAATGATCTGATCTTGATTGTGATCGTGATCTTGATCGTGATCTGATCTTGATCGTGATCTGATCTTGATAGTTATCTGATCTTGATAATGATCTGATCTTGATAATGATCTGATCGTGATCCTTATCGTGATCGTGATCTTGATCTTTATAGTGATCTGATCTTGATCGTGATCGTGATCTTGATCTTGATAGTTATCTGATCTTGATAGTTATCTGATCTTGATTGTGATCTGATCTTGATCGTGATCGTGATCGTGATCTTGATCGTGATCTGATCTTGATTGTGATCTGATCTTGATCGTGATCTGATCTTGATTGTGATCGTGATCTGATCTTGATAGTTATCTGATCTTGATCGTGATCTGATCTTGATCGTGATCTGATCTTGATTGTGATCGTGATCTTCATCGTGATCTTGATCGTGATCTGATCTTGATAATGATCTGATCTTGATAATGAACTGATCTTGATCGTGATCTTGATAGTGATCTGATCTTGATAGTGATCTGATCGTGATCCTTATCGTGATCGTGATCTTGATCTTTATAGTGATCTGATCTTGATCATGATCGTGATCTGATCTTGATCGTGATCTGATCTTGATAGTTATCTGATCTTGATAATGATCTGATCTTGATAATGATCTGATCTTGATCGTGATCTTGATAGTTATCTGATCTTGATCGTGATCGTGATCGTGATCTTGATCGTGATCTGATCTTGATCGTGATCTGATCTTGATAATGATCTGATCTTGATCGTGATCTTGATAGTTATCTGATCTTGATCGTGATCGTGATCGTGATCTTGATAGTTATCTGATCTTGATTGTGATCTGATCTTGATCGTGATCTGATCTTGATTGTGATCGTGATCTGATCTTGATAATGATCTGATCTTGATAATGATCTGATCTTGATCGTGATCTGATCTTGATAATGATCTGATCTTGATAGTTATCTGATCTTGATCGTGATGGTGATCTGATCTTGATAATGATCTGATCTTGATCGTGATCTTGATAGTTATCTGATCTTGATCGTGATCGTGATCGTGATCTGATCTTGATCGTGATCTGATCTTGATAATGATCTGATCTTGATCGTGATCTGATCTTGATCGTGATCTGATCTTGATAATGATCTGATCTTGATCGTGATCTGATCTGGATAATGATCTGATCTTGATCGTGATCTGATCTTGATTGTGATCTGATCTTGATAATGATCTGATCTTGATTGTGATGGTGATCTTCATCGTGATCTTGATCGTGATCTGATCTTGATAGTTATCTGATCTTGATAAAGATCTGATCTTGATAATGATCTGATCTTGATAATGAACTGATCTTGATCGTGATCTGATCTTGATCGTGATCGTGATCGTGATCTTGATCGTGATCTGATCTTGATCGTGATCTGATCTTGATAGTTATCTGATCTTGATAGTGATCTGATCGTGATCCTTATCGTGATCGTGATCTTGATCTTTATAGTGATCTGATCTTGATCGTGATCGTGATCTGATCTTGATCGTGATCTGATCTTGATAGTTATCTGACCTTGATCGTGATCTGATCTTGATAATGATCTGATCTTGATAATGATCTGATCTTGATAGTTATCTGATCTTGATAGTGATCTGATCTTGATTGTGATCTGATCTTGATCGTGATCTGATCTTGATAGTTATCTGATCTTGATCGTGATCTGATCTTGATAATGATCTGATCTTGATAATGATCTGATCTTGATAATGATCTGATCTTGATCGTGATCTTGATAGTGATCTGATCTTGATCGTGATCTTGATCTTGATCTTGATCTTGATCTTGATCGTGATCTTGATAGTGATCTGATCTTGATTGTGATCTGATCTTGATTGTGATCTGATCTTGATCGTGATCTGATCTTGATAGTTATCTGATCTTGATAGTGATCTGATCTTGATCGTGATCTGATCTTGATAGTTATCTGATCTTGATAGTGATCTGATCTTGATCGTGATCTGATCTTGATTGTGATCGTGATCGTATCTTGGTCGTGATCTTGATCGTGATCTGATCTTGATAGTTATCTGATCTTGATAGTGATCTGATCGTGATCCTTATCGTGATCGTGATCTTGATCTTTATAGTGATCTGATCTTGATCGTGATCTGATCTTGATTGTGATCTGATACTATTAATTTTTTTCAATGTCGAATATCCACTATTTTTTACCAAAACATTTTTAAATTCAGATCTAGCGAAATTTATTCCTGGCCTTCCTTCTTCGAGTTTAATTTTAATATTTTCTATGAGCAATAGACTATTTCTTAATGTAACATTAGATTTCTCTAGTTTAGTTATTGTATCTATTTAACACTGAAAGTGTGTTGTAATAACGGCAAGCTCATTTTTTAATTCGTTATTATTATATAAACTACGTGCGTTTTCAATACACTTCGCTTCGTTTTGGTTAAAAGCGTTAAAAACACATTTTATCTCATTGAAATATTTCCCATAGTACATTGCTGCTTCAAGCCATGTACCCCAACGAGTTAATATTGGTTGTGGAGGTAAACTCAAATTGAGATACATTTCTTTGACAGTATTTACATATTTCGAATACGTATTGTACAGTATGTACACTTATACATACTGTTATCTAATGTGGACGACGAACGTGTATTATTATACATTTATAAATTTACTACAAGAAAGTCCAATATTTGTCGATAACTTATCGATGTACATTATAATGGATTACTTACGATCGGCAGTAGATATTTTTACAGACGTAAATCTACGAAGTTTAGAATATGCAACATTTATGCAATTATAAAGAAATATGCATTTTCATTCAAATATGCAAAAATATGCAAAACAAAAACTAACCATCGAATCTACATATTTCGAAACGTCGACATTTATAATCAAAATTATTCTAGGTGAATTATAGAAGAATATGCATTTGCATATAAACCCGGGACCTAATTATTATACATATCTAGTTATTTTTCTTTAAATATAAATTTCCATCTCCGAGGACATTCTCTACCAAATTGTGTCTATGTATATTCAATAATTTTTTTCTTTATTTGAATTTACTTTTTCTCACTGAACACTCAACATGCATATTCCATTCAGTCTATCATCACACATCGTTGAACGCAACCATGTTTTAATAAGCCTAATGTACTAAAAGAACATTGTGCTGTACAGCTTGTAGCCGGAAGAAACGAAAATATTTCCAAAGCAACAGCAATACTTGGAAAAAACAAAAAACATAAGATTACAATTTACAATTGAACAAATCGATCGGCAGTCCTTATTTTAACAACTTTCCGTTTCAGCTTGAAGATTATCAATTTTATAGAAATCAACAATTTTTTCTATGAACTAAAAATACATTTTTTTTTAATGTTAGGGTGAAGATATAGTGGTAAAAATGCAATAATATTTTTTTTTCAAAACTTTCTTTCAAGACTGCACTATGTATTCTCAAGAAAACTTAAAGTAGGAGAATTAAATCATAATAAAATTATGTTTTTTAGTGGCAAGTGGGTTATAAAGTTTAAAATTTGTGTGCACAAAAATAAATTAAAGCTAAATTTTAAAAATAAAAATGGAAAGGGGATATTGGAGCCCGCAGGAAAATGATTTTTAAGGATCAAAAAGGAAATTTGGATAAAATTATAGTCTTGCAATACACAATGAACATTGTACTATGTATTCTCAAGAAAAATTAAAGAAGGAGAATTAAATCATGATAAAATTATGTTTTTTAGAGGCAAGTGGCTTATTAAGTTTAAAATTTGTAGGCACAAAAATAAATTAAAGCTATGTATTAAAATAAAAATGGAAAGGGGACATTGGAGCCCGCAGGCAAATGATTTTTAAGGAACAAAAAAAGAAATTTGGATAAAATTATAGTCTTAGAATACACAATGAAGACCGCACTATGTATACTCAAGAAAAATTAAAGAAGGAGAATTTAATCATGATAAAATTATGTTTTTTAGTGGCAAGTGGTTAATAAAGTTTGAAAATTATGTCCACAAAAATAAATAAGAGCTTTATTAAAAATGGAAAGGGGGTATTGGCGACCGCAATCAAATGATTATTAAGGATCAAAAAAGAAATTTGGAAAATTTATAGTCTTAGAATACAAAATGAAGACTGCACTATGTATTCTCAAGAAAAATTAAAGAAGGATAACTAACACATGAGAATTATATTTTTTGGTTGCTAAGTGGTTATATAGTTTAAAAATTGTGTAAACAAAAATAAATTAGAGATATATATTGAAAATAAAAATGAAAAGGGGGTATTGGCGCCCGCAGGCAAATGATTTTTAAGGATCAAAAAAGAAATTTGGAAAAAATTATAGTCTTGGAATAAACAATGAACACTGCACTATGTATTCTCAAGAAAAGTTAATGAATTAAACTATGAAAAAATATAGTATAAAATTATGTTTTTTAGTGGCAAGTGGATTATAATGTTTAAAAGTTGTCTACACAAAAATAAATTAAAGCTATATATTGAAAATAAAAATGGAATTGGGGTATTGGAGCCCGCAGGCAAATGATTTTTAAGGACTATAAAAGAAATTTGGAAAAAATTATTGTCTTAGAATACACAATGAAGACTGCACTTTGTATTCTCAAGAAAAATTAATGAAGGATAATAACAATCATGATAAAATTATGTTTTTTAGTGGCAAGTAGCTTATTTATTTTAAAGATTGTGTCTACAAAATTAAGGTAGAGCTATATTTTTGAATTAAAAATGGAAAGGGGGTATTGGAGCCCGCAGGCAAATGATTTTTAAAGATTGAAAAAGAAATTTGGAAAAAATTATAGTCTTTGAATACACAATGAACACTGCACTATGTGTTCTCAAGAAAAATTAAAGAAAGCGAATTTAATCATAATAAAATTATGTTTTTTTGTGGCAGGTGGCTTCTTAAGTTCAAAAATTGTGTCCGCAAAAAATAATTTATAAAAATATCTTGAAAATAAAAATGGAAAGGGGGTATTGGCGCACGCAGGCAAATTATTTTTAAGGATCAAAAAAGAAATTTGGAAAATTTATGGTCATCGAATACACAATGAAGACTGCACTATGAATTTTCAAGAAAAATACATGAAATCAAAATTGAAGGATAATTGAATCATAATATAATTATGATTTTTTAGTGGCAAGTGGCTAATAAAGTTTAAATGTTGTCTACACAAAAACGAAATAAAGCTATATTTTAAAAATAAAAATGGAAAGAGGGTATTGGCGCCCGCAGGCGAATGATTTTTAATGATCAAAACAAGAAATTTAGAAAAAATTATAGTCTTAGAATACATAATGAAGAGTGCACTATGAATTCTCAAGAAAAATTAAAAAAGGATTACCAACTCAGGATAAAATAATATTTTTTAGTTGGAAGTAGTTAATAAAGATTAAAAATTGTTTCCACAAAAATCAGATAGAGCTAAATTTTGAAAATAAAAATGGAAAGGGGGTATTGGATCCCGCAGGCAAATGATTTTTAAGGATCAAAAAAGAAATTTGGAAAATTTATAGTCTTAGAATACAAAATGAAGAATGCACTATGTATTCTCAAGAAAAATTAATGAAGGATAATTAAATCATGATCAAATTATGTTTTTTAGTGGCAAGTGGCTTATTTATTTTAAAAATTGTGTCTACAAAAATAAGCTAGAGCTATATTTTTAAATTGAAGATGGAAAGGGGGTATTGGCACCCGCAGGCAAATGATTTTTAAGGATCAAAAAAGAAATTTGGAAAAAATTATATTCTAAGAATACACAATGAAGACTGCACTATGCATTCTCAAGACAAATTAAAGAAGGAGATTTTAATCATGATAAAATTATGTTTGTTAATGGCAAGTGGCTTATTTATTTTAAAAATTGTGTCTACAAAAATAAGCTAGACCTATATTTTTAAATTAAAAATAGAAAGGGGGTATTGGCGCCCGCAGGCAAATGATTTTTAAGGATCAAAAAAGAAATTTGGAAAAAATTATATTCTTAGAATACACAATGAACACTGCACTATGTATTCTCAAGACAAATTAAAGAAGGAGATTTTAATCATGATAAAATTATGTTTGTGAATGGCAAGTGGCTTATTTATTTTAAAAATTGTGTCTACAAAAATAAGCTAGAGCTATATTTTTAAATTAAAAATGGAAAGGGGGTATTGGCGACCGCAGGCAAATGATTTTTAAGGATTGAAAAAGAAATTTGAAAAAATTATAGTCTTTGAATACACAATGAACACTGCACTATGTATTCCCAAGAAAAATTAAAGAAGGCGAATTTAATCATAATAAAATTATGTTTTTTTGTGGCAGGTGGCTTCTAAAGTTCAAAAATTGTGTCCGCAAATAATAATTTATAAAAACATATTGAAAATAAAAATGGAAAGTGGTTATTGGCGCCCGCAGGCAAATGATTTTTAAGGATCAAAAAAGAAATTTGGAAAATTTATGGTCTTTGAATACACAATGAAGACGGCACTATGCATTTTCAAGAAAAATACATGAAATCAAAATTGAAGGATAATTAAATCATGATATAATTATGTTTTTTTAGTGGCAAGTGGCTTATAAAGTTTAAAATTTGTCTACACAAAAATAAATTAAAGCCTCATTTTAAAAATAAAAATGGAAAGGGGGGATTGGAGCCCGCAGGCAAATGATTTTTAAGGATCAAAAAAGAAATTTGGAAAAAATTATACTCTAAGAATACACACTGAAGACTGCACTATGCATTCTCAAGACAAATTAAAGAAGGAGATTTTAATCATGATAAAATTATGTTTGTTAATGGCAAGTGGCTTATTTATTTTAAAAATTGTGTCTACAAAAATAAGCTAGAGCTATATTTTTAAATTAAAAATGGAAAGGGGGTATTGGAGCCCGCAGGCAAATGATTTTTAAGGATTGAAAAAGAAATTAGGAAAAAATTATTGTCTTAGAGTACACAATAAACACTGCACTATGTATTCTCAAGAAAAATTAAAGAAGGCGAATTTAATCATAATAAAATTATGTTTTTTTGTGGCAGGTGGCTTCTAAAGTTTAAAAATTGTGTCCGCAAAAAATAAATTATAACAACATTTTGAAAATAAAAATGGAAAAGGGGTATTGGCGCCCGCAGGCAAATGATTTTTAAGGATTGAAAAAGAAATTTGGAAAATATTATAGTCTTAGAATACAAAATGAAGACTGCACTTTGTTTTCTCAAGAAAAATTAATGAAAGATAATAAAAATCATGATATAATTATGTTTTTTAGTGGCAAGTGGCTTATTTATTTTAAAAATTGTGTCTACAAAATTAAGCTAGAGCTATATTTTTAAATTAAAAATGGAAAGGGGGCATTGGCGCCCGCAGGCAAATGGTTTTTAAGGATTGAAAAAGAAATTTGGAAAAAATTATTGTCTTAGAATACACAATGAAGACTGCACTATGCATTTTCAAGAAAAATACATGAAATCAAAATTGAAGGATAATTAAATCATGATATAATTATGTTTTTTTAGTGGCAAGTGGCTTATAAAGTTTAAAAGTTGTCTACACAAAAATAAATTAAAGCTATATTTTAAAAATAAAAATAGAAAGGGGGTATTGGAGCCCGCAGGCAAATGATTTTTAAGGATCAAAAAAGAAATTTGGAAAATTTATGGTCATTGAATACACAATGAAGACTGCACTATGCATTTTCAAGAAAAATACATGAAATCAAAATTGAAGGATAATTAAATCATGATATAATTATGTTTTTTTAGTGGCAAGTGGCTTATAAAGTTTAAAAGTTGTCTACACAAAAATAAATTAATGCTATATTTTAAAAATAAAAATGGAAAGGGGGTATTGGAGCCCGCAGGCAAATGATTTTTAAGGATCAAAAAAGAAATTTGGAAAAAATTATAGTTTTGGAATACACAATGAACACTGCACTATGTATTCTCAAGAAAAAATAATGAATTAAAATATGAAAAAATAAAGTATAAAATTATGTTTTTAGTGGCAAGTGGCTTATAAAGTTTAAAAGTTGTCTACACAAAAATAAATTTTAGCCTTATTTTAAAAATAAAAATGGAAAGGGGGTATTGGAGCCCGCAGGCAAATGATTTTTAAGGATCAAAAAAAGAAATTTAGAAAAAAATTATAGTCTTGGAATACACAATGAAGACTACAATATATATTCTTATGAAAAATGAATGATAATAAGATCATGATAAAATTATGTTTTTTAGTGGTAAGTCGATTATAAATTTTAAAAGTTGTGTCTGCAAAAAATGAAGTATATCAATATTTTGAAAATAAAAAGGGAAAGGGGGTATTGGCGACCGCAATCAAATGATTATTAAGGATCAAAAAAGAAATTTGGAAAATTTATAGTCTTAGAATACAAAATGAAGACTGCACTATGTATTCTCAAGAAAAATTAAATAAGGATAACTAACACATGAGAATTATATTTTTTGGTTGCTTAGTGGTTATAAAGTTTAAAAATTGTGTAAACAAAAATAAATTAGAGCTATATATTGAAAATAAATATGGAAAGGGGGTATTGGCGCCCGCAGGCAAATGATTTTTAAGGATCAAAAAAGAAATTTGGAAAAAATTATAGTCTTAGATAACACAATGAAGACTGCACTTTGTTTTCTCAAGAAAAATTAATGAAGGATAATAAAAATCATGATAAAATTATGTTTTTTAGCGGCAAGTGGCTTATTTATTTTAAAAATTGTGTCTACAAAATTAAGCTAGAGCTATATTTTTAAATTAAAAATGGAAAGGGGGCATTGGCGCCCGCAGGCAAATGATTTTTAAGGATTGAAAAAGAAATTTGGAAAAAATTATTGTATTAGAATACACAATAAACACTGCACTATGTATTCTCATGAAAAATTAAAGAAGGCGAATTTAATCATAATAAAATTATGTTTTTTTGTGGCAGGTGGCTTCTAAAGTTTAAAAATTGTGTCCGCAAAAAATAAATTATAACAACATTTTGAAAATAAAAATGGAAAAGGGGTATTGGCGCCCGCAGGCAAATGATTTTTAAGGATTGAAAGAGAAATTTGGAAAATATTATAGTCTTAGAATACAAAATGAAGACTGCACTTTGTTTTCTCAAGAAAAATTAATGAAGGATAATAAAAATCATGATATAATTATGTTTTTTAATGGCAAGTGGCTTATAAAGTTTAAAAATAGTGTCCGCAAAAAATAAATTATAACAATATTTTGAAAATAAAAATGGAAAAGGGGTATTGGCGCCCGCAGGCAAATGATTTTTAAGGATTGAAAAAGAAATTCGGAAAAAATTATTGTCTTAGAATACACAATGAAGACTGCACTATGCATTTTCAAGAAAAATACATGAAATCAAAATTAAAGGATAATTAAATCATGATATAATTATGTTTTTTTAGTGGCAAGTGGCTTATAAAGTTTAAAAGTTGTCTACACAAAAATAAGTTAAAGCTATATTTTAAAAATAAAAATGGAAAGGGGGTATTGGAGCCCGCAGGCAAATGATTTTTAAGGATCAAAAAAGAAATTTGGAAAAAATTATAGTTTTGGAATACACAATGAACCCTGCACTATGTATTCTCAAGAAAAATTAATGAATTAAAATATGAAAAAATAAAGTATAAAATTATGTTTTTAGTGGCAAGTGGCTTATAAAGTTTAAAAGTTGTCTACACAAAAATACATTTTAGCCTTATTTTAAAAATAAAAATGGAAAGGGGGTATTGGAGCCCGCAGGCAAATGATTTTTAAGGATCAAAAAAAGAAATTTAGAAAAAATTATAGTCTTGGAATACACAATGAAGACTACAATATATATTCTTATGAAAAATGAATGATAATAAGATCATGATAAAATTATGTTTTTTAGTGGCAAGTCGATTATAAATTTTAAAAGTTGTGTCTGCAAAAAATGAAGTATATCAATATTTTGAAAATAAAAAGGGAAAGGGGTTATTGGCGACCGCAATCAAATGATTATTAAGGATCAAAAAAGAAATTTGGAAAATTTATAGTCTTAGAATACAAAATGAAGACTGCACTTTGTATTCTCAAGAAAAATTAAATAAGGATAACTAACACATGAGAATTATAGTTTTTGGTTGCTAAGTGGTTATAAAGTTTAAAAATTGTGTAAACAAAAATAAATTAGAGCTATATATTGAAAATAAATATGGAAAGGGGGTATTGGCGCCCGCAGGCAAATGATTTTTAAGGATCAAAAAAGAAATTTGGAAAAAATTATAGTCTTAGATAACACAATGAAGACTGCACTTTGTTTTCTCAAGAAAAATTAATGAAGGATAATAAAAATCATGATAAAATTATGTTTTTTAGCGGCAAGTGGCTTATTTATTTTAAAAATTGTGTCTACAAAATTAAGCTAGAGCTATATTTTTAAATTAAAAATGGAAAGGGGGCATTGGCGCCCGCAGGCAAATGATTTTTAAGGATTGAAAAAGAAATTTGGAAAAAATTATTGTATTAGAATACACAATGAACTCTGCACTATGTATTCTCAAGACAAATTAAAGAAGGAGATTTTAATCATGATAAAATTATGTTTGTGAATGGCAAGTGGCTTATTTATTTTAAAAATTGTGTCTACAAAATTAAGCTAGAGCTATATTTTTAAATTAAAAATGGAAAGGGGGTATTGGAGCCCGCAGGCAAATGATTTTTAAGGATCAAAAAAGAAATTTGGAAAAAATTATAGTTTTGGAATACACAATGAACACTGCACTATGTATTCTCAAGAAAAAATAATGAATTAAAATATGAAAAAATAAAGTATAAAATTATGTTTTTAGTGGCAAGTGGCTTATAAAGTTTAAAAGTTGTCTACACAAAAATAAATTTTAGCCTTATTTTAAAAATAAAAATGGAAAGGGGGTATTGGAGCCCGCAGGCAAATGATTTTTAAGGATCAAAAAAAGAAATTTAGAAAAAAATTATAGTCTTGGAATACACAATGAAGACTACAATATATATTCTTATGAAAAATGAATGATAATAAGATCATGATAAAATTATGTTTTTTAGTGGTAAGTCGATTATAAATTTTAAAAGTTGTGTCTGCAAAAAATGAAGTATATCAATATTTTGAAAATAAAAAGGGAAAGGGGGTATTGGCGACCGCAATCAAATGATTATTAAGGATCAAAAAAGAAATTTGGAAAATTTATAGTCTTAGAATACAAAATGAAGACTGCACTATGTATTCTCAAGAAAAATTAAATAAGGATAACTAACACATGAGAATTATATTTTTTGGTTGCTTAGTGGTTATAAAGTTTAAAAATTGTGTAAACAAAAATAAATTAGAGCTATATATTGAAAATAAATATGGAAAGGGGGTATTGGCGCCCGCAGGCAAATGATTTTTAAGGATCAAAAAAGAAATTTGGAAAAAATTATAGTCTTAGATAACACAATGAAGACTGCACTTTGTTTTCTCAAGAAAAATTAATGAAGGATAATAAAAATCATGATAAAATTATGTTTTTTAGCGGCAAGTGGCTTATTTATTTTAAAAATTGTGTCTACAAAATTAAGCTAGAGCTATATTTTTAAATTAAAAATGGAAAGGGGGCATTGGCGCCCGCAGGCAAATGATTTTTAAGGATTGAAAAAGAAATTTGGAAAAAATTATTGTATTAGAATACACAATAAACACTGCACTATGTATTCTCATGAAAAATTAAAGAAGGCGAATTTAATCATAATAAAATTATGTTTTTTTGTGGCAGGTGGCTTCTAAAGTTTAAAAATTGTGTCCGCAAAAAATAAATTATAACAACATTTTGAAAATAAAAATGGAAAAGGGGTATTGGCGCCCGCAGGCAAATGATTTTTAAGGATTGAAAGAGAAATTTGGAAAATATTATAGTCTTAGAATACAAAATGAAGACTGCACTTTGTTTTCTCAAGAAAAATTAATGAAGGATAATAAAAATCATGATATAATTATGTTTTTTAATGGCAAGTGGCTTATAAAGTTTAAAAATAGTGTCCGCAAAAAATAAATTATAACAATATTTTGAAAATAAAAATGGAAAAGGGGTATTGGCGCCCGCAGGCAAATGATTTTTAAGGATTGAAAAAGAAATTCGGAAAAAATTATTGTCTTAGAATACACAATGAAGACTGCACTATGCATTTTCAAGAAAAATACATGAAATCAAAATTAAAGGATAATTAAATCATGATATAATTATGTTTTTTTAGTGGCAAGTGGCTTATAAAGTTTAAAAGTTGTCTACACAAAAATAAGTTAAAGCTATATTTTAAAAATAAAAATGGAAAGGGGGTATTGGAGCCCGCAGGCAAATGATTTTTAAGGATCAAAAAAGAAATTTGGAAAAAATTATAGTTTTGGAATACACAATGAACCCTGCACTATGTATTCTCAAGAAAAATTAATGAATTAAAATATGAAAAAATAAAGTATAAAATTATGTTTTTAGTGGCAAGTGGCTTATAAAGTTTAAAAGTTGTCTACACAAAAATACATTTTAGCCTTATTTTAAAAATAAAAATGGAAAGGGGGTATTGGAGCCCGCAGGCAAATGATTTTTAAGGATCAAAAAAAGAAATTTAGAAAAAATTATAGTCTTGGAATACACAATGAAGACTACAATATATATTCTTATGAAAAATGAATGATAATAAGATCATGATAAAATTATGTTTTTTAGTGGCAAGTCGATTATAAATTTTAAAAGTTGTGTCTGCAAAAAATGAAGTATATCAATATTTTGAAAATAAAAAGGGAAAGGGGTTATTGGCGACCGCAATCAAATGATTATTAAGGATCAAAAAAGAAATTTGGAAAATTTATAGTCTTAGAATACAAAATGAAGACTGCACTTTGTATTCTCAAGAAAAATTAAATAAGGATAACTAACACATGAGAATTATAGTTTTTGGTTGCTAAGTGGTTATAAAGTTTAAAAATTGTGTAAACAAAAATAAATTAGAGCTATATATTGAAAATAAATATGGAAAGGGGGTATTGGCGCCCGCAGGCAAATGATTTTTAAGGATCAAAAAAGAAATTTGGAAAAAATTATAGTCTTAGATAACACAATGAAGACTGCACTTTGTTTTCTCAAGAAAAATTAATGAAGGATAATAAAAATCATGATAAAATTATGTTTTTTAGCGGCAAGTGGCTTATTTATTTTAAAAATTGTGTCTACAAAATTAAGCTAGAGCTATATTTTTAAATTAAAAATGGAAAGGGGGCATTGGCGCCCGCAGGCAAATGATTTTTAAGGATTGAAAAAGAAATTTGGAAAAAATTATTGTATTAGAATACACAATGAACTCTGCACTATGTATTCTCAAGACAAATTAAAGAAGGAGATTTTAATCATGATAAAATTATGTTTGTGAATGGCAAGTGGCTTATTTATTTTAAAAATTGTGTCTACAAAATTAAGCTAGAGCTATATTTTTAAATTAAAAATGGAAAGGGGGTATTGGCGCCCGCAGGCAAATGATTTTTAAGGATTGAAAAAGAAATTAGGAAAAAATTATTGTCTTAGAGTACACAATAAACACTGCACTATGTATTCTCATGAAAAATTAAAGAAGGCGAATTTAATCATAATAAAATTATGTTTTTTTGTGGCAGGTGGCTTCTAAAGTTTAAAAATTGTGTCCGCAAAAAATAAATTATAACAACATTTTGAAAATAAAAATGGAAAAGGGGTATTGGCGCCCGCAGGCAAATGATTTTTAAGGATTGAAAAAGAAATTTGGAAAATATTATAGTCTTAGAATACAAAATGAAGACTGCACTTTGTTTTCTCAAGAAAAATTAATGAAGGATAATAAAAATCATGATATAATTATGTTTTTTAATGGCAAGTGGCTTATAAAGTTTAAAAATAGTGTCCGCAAAAAATAAATTATAACAATATTTTGAAAATAAAAATGGAAAAGGGGTATTGGCGCCCGCAGGCAAATGATTTTTAAGGATTGAAAAAGAAATTCGGAAAAAATTATTGTCTTAGAATACACAATGAAGACTGCACTATGCATTTTCAAGAAAAATACATGAAATCAAAATTAAAGGATAATTAAATCATGATATAATTATGTTTTTTTAGTGGCAAGTGGCTTATAAAGTTTAAAAGTTGTCTACACAAAAATAAGTTAAAGCTATATTTTAAAAATAAAAATGGAAAGGGGGTATTGGAGCCCGCAGGCAAATGATTTTTAAGGATCAAAAAAGAAATTTGGAAAAAATTATAGTTTTGGAATACACAATGAACCCTGCACTATATATTCTTATGAAAAATGAATGATAATAAGATCATGATAAAATTATGTTTTTTAGTGGCAAGTGGATTATAAATTTTAAAAGTTGTGTCTGCAAAAAATAAAGTATATCAATATTTTTTAAATAAAAAGGGAAAGGGGGTATTGGCGACCGCAATCAAATGATTATTAAGGATCAAAAAAGTAATTTGGAAAATTTATAGTCTTAGAATACAAAATGAAGACTGCACTATGTATTCTCAAGAAAAATTAAAGAAGGATAACTAACACATGAGAATTATATTTTTTGGTTGGTAAGTGGTTATATAGTTTAAAAATTGTGTAAACAAAAATAAATTAGAGATATATATTGAAAATAAAAATGAAAAGGGGGTATTGGCGCCCGCAGGCAAATGATTTTTAAGGATCAAAAAAGAAATTTGGAAAAAATTATAGTCTTAGATAGCACAATGAAGACTGCACTTTGTTTTCTCAAGAAAAATTAATGAAGGATAATAAAAATCATGATAAAATTATGTTTTTTAGCGGCAAGTGGCTTATTTATTTTAAAAATTGTGTCTACAAAATTAAGCTAGAGCTATATTTTTAAATTAAAAATGGAAAGGGGGCATTGGCGCCCGCAGGCAAATGATTTTTAAGGATTGAAAAAGAAATTTGGAAAAAATTATTGTATTAGAATACACAATGAACTCTGCACTATGTATTCTCAAGACAAATTAAAGAAGGAGATTTTAATCATGATAAAATTATGTTTGTGAATGGCAAGTGGCTTATTTATTTTAAAAATTGTGTCTACAAAATTAAGCTAGAGCTATATTTTTAAATTAAAAATGGAAAGGGGGTATTGGCGCCCGCAGGCAAATGATTTTTAAGGATTGAAAAAGAAATTAGGAAAAAATTATTGTCTTAGAGTACACAATAAACACTGCACTATGTATTCTCAAGAAAAATTAAAGAAGGCGAATTTAATCATAATAAAATTATGTTTTTTTGTGGCAGGTGGCTTCTAAAGTTTAAAAATTGTGTCCGCAAAAAATAAATTATAACAACATTTTGAAAATAAAAATGGAAAAGGGGTATTGGCGCCCGCAGGCAAATGATTTTTAAGGATTGAAAAAGAAATTTGGAAAATATTATAGTCTTAGAATACAAAATGAAGACTGCACTTTGTTTTCTCAAGAAAAATTAATGAAGGATAATAAAAATCATGATATAATTATGTTTTTTAATGGCAAGTGGCTTATAAAGTTTAAAAATAGTGTCCGCAAAAAATAAATTATAACAATATTTTGAAAATAAAAATGGAAAAGGGGTATTGGCGCCCGCAGGCAAATGATTTTTAAGGATTGAAAAAGAAATTCGGAAAAAATTATTGTCTTAGAATACACAATGAAGACTGCACTATGCATTTTCAAGAAAAATACATGAAATCAAAATTAAAGGATAATTAAATCATGATATAATTATGTTTTTTTAGTGGCAAGTGGCTTATAAAGTTTAAAAGTTGTCTACACAAAAATAAGTTAAAGCTATATTTTAAAAATAAAAATGGAAAGGGGGTATTGGAGCCCGCAGGCAAATGATTTTTAAGGATCAAAAAAGAAATTTGGAAAAAATTATAGTTTTGGAATACACAATGAACCCTGCACTATATATTCTTATGAAAAATGAATGATAATAAGATCATGATAAAATTATGTTTTTTAGTGGCAAGTGGATTATAAATTTTAAAAGTTGTGTCTGCAAAAAATAAAGTATATCAATATTTTTTAAATAAAAAGGGAAAGGGGGTATTGGCGACCGCAATCAAATGATTATTAAGGATCAAAAAAGAAATTTGGAAAATTTATAGTCTTAGAATACAAAATGAAGACTGCACTATGTATTCTCAAGAAAAATTAAAGAAGGATAACTAACACATGAGAATTATATTTTTTGGTTGGTAAGTGGTTATATAGTTTAAAAATTGTGTAAACAAAAATAAATTAGAGATATATATTGAAAATAAAAATGAAAAGGGGGTATTGGCGCCCGCAGGCAAATGATTTTTAAGGATCAAAAAAGAAATTTGGAAAAAATTATATTCTTGGAATACACAATGAACACTGCACTATGTATTCTCAAGAAAAGTTAATGAATTAAACTATGAAAAAATATAGTATAAAATTATGTTTTTTAGTGGCAAGTGGATTATAATGTTTAAAAGTTGTCTACACAAAAATAAATTAAAGCTATATATTGAAAATAAAAATGGAAAGGGGGTATTGGCGCCCGCAGGCAAATGATTTTTAAGGATTGAAAAAGAAATTAGGAAAAAATTATTGTCTTAGAGTACACAATAAACACTGCACTATGTGTTCTCAAGAAAAATTAAAGAAAGCGAATTTAATCATAATAAAATTATGTTTTTTTGTGGCAGGTGGCTTCTTAAGTTCAAAAATTGTGTCCGCAAAATATAATTTATAAAAATATCTTAAAAATAAAAATGGAAAGGGGGTATTGGCGCACGCAGGCAAATGATTTTTAAGGATCAAAAAAGAAATTTGGAAAATTTATGGTCATTGAATACACAATGAAGACTGCACTATGCATTTTCAAGAAAAATACATGAAATCAAAATTGAAGGATAATTAAATCATGATATAATTATGTTTTTTTAGTGGCAAGTGGCTTATAAAGTTTAAAATTTGTCTACACAAAAATAAATTAAAGCCTCATTTTAAAAAAAAAAATGGAAAGGGGGGATTGGAGCCCGCAGGCAAATGATTTTTAAGGATCAAAAAAGAAATTTGGAAAAAATTGTAGTCTTAGATAACACAATGAAGACTTCACTTTGTTTTCTCAAGAAAAATTAATGAAGGATAATAAAAATCATGATAAAATTATGTTTTTTAGTGGCAAGTGGCTTATTTATTTTAAAAATTGTGTCTACAAAATTAAGCTAGAGCTATATTTTTAAATTAAAAATGGAAAGGGGGTATTGACGCCCGCAGGCAAATGATTTTTAAGGATCAAAAAAGAAATTCGGAAAATTTATGGTCTTTGAATACACAATGAAAACTGCACTATGTATTCTCAAGACAAATTAAAGAAGGAGATTTTAATCATGATAAAATTATGTTTGTGAATGGCAAGTGGCTTATTTATTTTAAAAATTGTGTCTACAAAATTAAGCTAGAGCTATATTTTTAAATTAAAAATGGAAAGGGGGTATTGGCGCCCGCAGGCAAATGATTTTTAAGGATTGAAAAAGAAATTTGGAAAAAATTATTGTCTTAGAATACACAATGAAGACTGCACTTTGTATTCTCAAGAAAAATTAATGAAGGATAATAAAAATCATGATAAAATTATGTTTTTTTAGTGGCAAGTGGCTTATAAAGTTTAAAAGTTGTCTACACAAAAATAAATTAAAGCTATATTTTAAAAATAAAAATGGAAAGGGGGTATTGGAGCCCGCAGGCAAATGATTTTTAAGGATCAAAAAAAGAAATTTGGATAAAATTATAGTCTTGGAATACACAATGAACACTGCACTATGTATTCTCAAGAAAAATTAAAGGCGAATTTAATCATAATAAAATTATGTTTTTTAATGGCAAGTGGCTTATAAAGTTTAAAAATAGTGTCCGCAAAAAATAAATTATAACAATATTTTGAAAATAAAAATGGAAAAGGGGTATTGGCGCCCGCAGGCAAATGATTTTTAAGGATTGAAAAAGAAATTCGGAAAACATTATTGTCTTAGAATACACAATGAAGGCTGCACTTTGTATTCTCAAGAAAAATTAATGAAGGATAATTAAATCATGATAAAATTATGTTTTTTAGTTGCACATGGTTAAAAAAGTTTGAAATTTGTGAACACAAAAATAAACTAGATTTTTTATAGTTTATTGAACTAATTATGATCAGAGGACGCATTATTTATTGTGATTGACATTAGTTCATATGAAACACTGGTATAACACTAATACTCGTATGGCTTTAAAACTGTGATCCAAATTATGACAATTTCAATCAGGTATATATATTTTTTTAAGTATTAAGTATTCATTATAAAAGCTAAAAAAAAAGTATGTATTATACACTAATATATAATTATAATATTAAATTTAATATAAATGTATTATTAATATTTTCCTTGTTGATTTTTAAATATTTTTCATTGTTATGTTGACAATTTCGAATACCTTGTTAGTTAGTAAGAAAAGATCTATGCAAAGGTCACGACCAGTGATGATAGTCATCTATCATCACTTGAGCTCAACTTACCATCGTGTATAGGTACCTAACCTGAACAAACCTCCTAATGACTTTATTAACCATCTGCATGTCCGCGGGGAAGGCAGTGCCGTAGCCAGGGTTAGGATTTGGGGAGAGAATAAGTGTATACAGTACTATACACCCAATACCCCTCAGGAAGGCTGACTACGACACTGGGTTTAATAAGTATCAATCTAAATGATCGTAGAAAAATAAATGCTATTTGGGTAACGCGTGACAAACAAATGGTTAACTAGGACACTTTGAATAAAAAGATCCTTAGTTGATTTCCGATATAGTTGATTAATTATCAAGTTGTTCTATTGATTGTTAACCTCTTAGAAATAGCTCTTATTATTAAGATGTTGAGCCTCTCGAAATATCTTTCTCCCTACTAGATTTTTAGGACTTCGGAGCAACTGCTTTTTAGATAATATATTTCCTATGGATAGAGCCATACCCATTTTTTTTTTATGTATATAACTTTAAGCACATATTTATATGACGACGAGTGTCTGTTCGCGATGAATATGCATAAATTAGTATACGTGAGGGGAACTGTTGTTAACACATCCATAACACACTCTATCAAGTCATATTCAAAAATTGTCATCTAAACTCGCAAGTATGATTGGATGTAAATTGTACAAGTAATAACTACCTAATAATTATTAAAGATTTATGTGTTTGTATTGTCTCCGACTTACAAAAGTCCTGTTTAAGAGAATCAGAGTGCGACATCCTCATTAAAGCAAAACAACTTGTGTAATATTACTATAATAATGGTGTAATATCTAAATTATTTCCCCTTCCAACACACTAAAATTAACTGTTATCATGCTTTTCTGGGCCCAAAAACGTCGGGTGGTACCATAATGGTAATTTAATTTTTATTTTTATATGGTACCTAATAAAATCGACCCTAGACACCAGAAATTGAATTATTACGATTTTGAATATTTTGTTAAATGAAACTATCTAAAAAATTGTTTACACAATCTTTTCTACAATAAAATATTATTATTTATTATTTCAACATAACATTTTGCTGTGTGATTGGTAATCTTTACATCACAGTGTCTGTACATTTTTTGTGACAAAGATCAATTGTCCAGAAAAAAATTTAATCATCTAAAATATCTCAAATTACATACTTATTGTTAATTATTATTATTAAAAAGTTATAGTAAGAAGTATAATATCTCATATAGACTGAAACAATGTACAATTGGTTTCTTATTATTTTTATTATTACATAATATACTTTTTTTTTTAAACAAATCGTTCGGCAATTATATGTCCATATTGCGTGTGTTTGTTTAGAAACACGTGGGTATGTGGGGTAAGGATTCGTCACTAAGAACCCAGGTGGTCACCCATCCAGGAGCTAGTGACGCCAGGCGATGTTTGACCACGGCAAACCACCGCGCCACACCATACCCCAAAATACAGTATACGACTAGTGTGCAGTGCATATACCAGGCCAGAGGCAATTTTTTTGTTTTCAAGATATCAACTGCATAACCTGATTTTACTCTTTGGTTTTAAACACATGTAAATAAGACGAGGATTCGTCACTAAGAACCCAGGTGGTTGCCCATCCGGGAGCTAGCGACGACAGTCGATGTGTTGACCTTTAGGTCCAAAATTTACTTTTTTAACATATAGAAACCATATCCATTATATGAGATAATTAGTACATGTAAGTCTATTTTTATCAAGTTCGAGAATTTATTTTTATTTTTATAGCTTATAATATCAACAACACGTATGTCACCTAAAATATTGAATACCTAGGTAATAAATAGGTACATACGAGAACAACAAAATTTTTTTTTTTAATTTCTAAAATCTTAAATTTAAATTCCATTAGACTGGTCGAAAAAGTATACGATTAACACTAGTATAGATTCCAACACTCAACTAAAATAATACTTTAAATATGATTGTATTTCTCAGAATAATTACCTATCACCAGATCTTATTTCTTCTTTCCAGCATTAGAGATTTGAATTAATTTTAAAAAAACTAGTAATATAAGTTGCTTTCAATTTCATAATGAAATTCTTTTAACTCTTAACCACCTTCAAAAGTTGTTTTTCTTTTATCTGGACAAATTACTATTTCAAATTTTTATTTTAAAACATTTTATGTTTTCTAGAGCAAAGACTTTTTATGCATTTTTTATATTTTTATTGTATGCTTATTTCTAGGTTAGTAGTAGTACACAGAATATTTAAAAACTTATGTGATAAAATTCTAAATGTTTTTAGTGCATCTTTTGATAGTTTATCGAAAGTCAAGCACTTAGGTAAATATTATTATGGATCAAAATATAATTATATTAATTTTGATAGAAAAATGAAATTTTTACTCGCTTTTTAATTTTTTTTTTTTTTTTAATATATACAATATATCATGTGTCTCAAATAACAGGGTACACTTTATTGCTCATTAACCAGTAAATATCTTTCAATTCTGTTTGTTGGGCATTAAACTTGACAAATCAATCATAAAATCCTATATGACTTAAAATTCTTATAAGTCATGTATTTCTTCATTATTTTTAAATGGAAATCCCTATTTTAAATATCATTTTTGGATATCATGAAATTCTCATACAAGGAAGGGCTCATCTGATCATACCAATCTAGTATGTCAGAATACAAAAAAAAATATTTAATTTTCAATAATTTACAAAATAAATAATGCCATTGTATACTATAAAAAAAACCAAATTTACTGGAGACCAAACCAAAAAACTAAGAAGTATAAATAAAATATAAATAATCACACAGAGATGTTTAGATTCAAATAAAATAAAAATATATTATAACTATATTATAGTCCAAATGATAGCTAATAATAAATAAAGATCAAATAAATATATTAATATAATATCAAATTAAATTAAAATTATAGTCAAAGCGTTGAATAATAATAAATAAAATATAATTCAAAGAAGATTAACACATTTTTTTTAAAGAATTAAACACAGAGATGTTTAGATTCAAATAAAATAAAAATATATTATAATTATATTATAGTCCAAATGATGACTAATAATAAATAAAATATAATCCAAAGAAGATTAATACATTTTTTATAAAAGAATTAACACAAGGATGTTTAGATGCAAATAAAATTAAAATATATAGTCCAAACGATGACTAATAATAAATAAAATATAATCCAGAAATGTTTAACACATTTTTTATAAATTAATTAAACACGTCATAGTTGTTTAGATTCAAATAAAATTAAAGTAATAGTACAAACGACAACTAATAATAAATAAAATATAATCCAAAGAAGATTAATACACTTTTAATAAAAGAATTAAACACAGAGATGTTTAGATTCAAATAAAATAATAATATATTATAACTATATTATAGTCCAAATGATGACTAATAATAAATAAAGACCAAATAAATATATTAAAATAATATCAAATAAAATTAAAATTATAGAAAAAGCGTTGAATAATAATAAATAAAATAATATAATCCAAAGAAGATTAATACATTTTTTATAAAAGAATTAAACACATAGTCGTTGACATTCAAATAAAATTAAGATTATAGTCCAAACGATGACTAATAATAAATACAACATAATCCATAGCAGATTATCCGGAATATAATTCATAGCTGACTTTTAACAAATAATTCTGATTTAAATACCTACAAAAGAAAAATATAATGATAAAAAAATTAATGTCCAGAGATAACCATAACGCTCAAATAACTAAAACAAACAACAAAGTTTACCTAACATAAGTGTTCATAATCATGGACAAAATGAATTTTTCAATAATATCAAACAAATGTTTCTTTTTCAAAAATAATATTGAACTATAAGATTTCACCTTTGATATATCACATAAAAATGGTAAAGAAAACAGAGTATCAGACGGGCTATAATACAATAACATAAATACAAACGATAAAAACATTGGAATCGACAAATCACTTAATTAGGTACGAATGTACGACATAAATCCATCAAATTCCAAGTATCAATTTTGCATTTACAACCTAACCTAACCTAACCTAAACGAAAAAATTATTTAGACAAAAGTCACGGAATAGTATGCTTTAATCCAGGTGACCAAGAATTAATAAAATTTCCATTTTTACAAATAGGCAAAACGCCTAAAATAGCACAAAAATACAGAGGCCAATTTAAAGTAATTTAAAAATAATAAATAAATATCAGAATTAAATTATAAAGTAAAATTAATCTTCGATAAACAACTAACTGAAAACATCATTCATGTTAGAAGAATAAAATCATATTATTACAAGTTAACCATACAACAAAATTACAAATTTAACATAATAACCAATTTAAATGTCATAATTTACAGATTTCTACAAGACTATAGGTACCTAAAAATAATACTAATAATCTAATTACAAATCAATGTTCAAAAAACAATAAAATTAAAATTAAAATTTTTAATTTATAAAAATAAATAAATGTAAGCTACAAGAAATTAAATGGATTATCCATTCAGATTCCAAATCATAATCATGAAATCCTTATACAAGGAATGGCTCATACTAATATAATATAATAATAATATAATATAATATAATTTAATAATATTATAATATAATAATAATATAATATATAATATAATAATAATATAATATAATATAATATCATATCATACTAATCCACCACAAAAACAAAATTCTAATTTTCAATAATTTACCAAATGAATAATGTCATTGAACACTATTGCCACAATCAAGCAAATATTCCAAAAGTCTAAAGAAAAAGACAACAAAACATCAAATAAGAATAATACATTAGAGATTCTAATATTCAATCTCATACATATTAAGTAGGTACTTCATAAAAGACGTTCGATATTCTACCACCTACATACCTACAAGTTATCAAGAGCAGACATTTCTACGATAAATAATTATGCCAGGAAACGCTAGATGCTAACTTCATATCATGAATATTGACAACAATAACAACATATACAAATATTAAAAGGCATCTTCACAAATCTTACTCAATTTATCTCACATATACAGCATGAAAATGAATTTAAAAAAAAAACAAAAAACAATAAAGATAATAAATTTAAAGAAGACACAACATTTCAACATTCAATCACAACAACAAAATGCCTTGATAAAACCAAAATCAAAAACATTCAATGAAACATCACCATACTAAATACAGAACTTAACATATCCTTACTATACCAAACTTTTGATTGGAGTATCAAAATATTACCAAAACATTTTACTAATCTAACACAATGTCTCATAAATAAACAACATAACAATATATTCAAAAAAAGAATACTCATAGGAAACAAAAAGTAGAAGTCTACGCCAATCACAAAAACAACAAAACCAAGTTGCATGGATACCACTAATATATATGAGTTAAAAGAACTTTAAGTCATATAGGAATTTATGATTGATTACAGGGTATAATTAAAGGGTAATGAGTGATAAAGTGTACCTACCCTGTTTTGTGGGACACATGGTATATATATATATATATATATATATATATATATATAAACATATGATAAATCCATAAAATATATAATTAAGTAATTTTTATAGTGTAATAAAAGAATGTAGTTTCTTTAAGGCATATTTAACTGCATAATATATTTGATGAATTTCTAGTAAGTACATAAAAGTCCTAGCTCTACAGTTATTAATTATAACTTTTACTTCCAATCATGCCTACTTTCAAGTTTATTTTTTTAATCACAATCATAGTACCTACAATCTTGTAAAGTAATATTAAACAAAAGTATTCAAATATTTTATTTTGAAATTGAAGTCCTAAGATGAATATTTTGAGAATGAGAATTTATAATATTTAAATTTTTTTACTTATCAACCCACAACTCTAATACTTTTTTTATTGAGCATTACAATACTTTTCATAATAAGACTATTAACTATAATATGTTTAATGAAATTGTAAATTTGTATATAAAAATAAAATCTGTTATTTTAAAGATAATATTAATTGGATTGATGTGATATTTTAACAAAATATGTAATGACAAAGTCATACTTTTTACAAGACTTATAATAATGTAAACAATCAACAATCAAGAGCTTTTTTGACTTGATAACACCTAAGAGGATGTCTGTGCATTTCTTTTTTTTCTCTCTGACCCACGCACAACATAGCAAATATTACGTTCACTATAATCATAATAATTTCTAAAATTAAAGTGAAATGGCCTCTTTTAAAATTTTAAGATACTTATGATTAATACCTAGAGCATCTTATAGGCTATATTTGAAGCGAGTTATGAATACTCATAACTCAGTAAATAATTAAAGTATAATAAGCCTATGATATGCCCTAGATAAAAATCTAACCATTCATTTTTCTCTAATTTTAGAAATTATTAAGATTATTGTGAACAAAAAATTTGATATATTGCGCATGAGTCGGAGAAAAAAAATTCCACTGACATCCTCTTAATCGGCTTAACCAACCTTCTCTTTTTATTCTATCCCATAAGTCGAAGGTTGTAAACCTTACCTAACCTGGTAGTATCACTCAAAGGGTCGAGTGACCTTTGCAATTTAAGATCCTTTCCTACATATTCAAAATTGTTAACATAACTATTCTACCTAACTATTCCCCTTCCCCCCACCTAACCTAATCCTCTCTCTCTCCAACTACCCCTCTTTCTTCCTATCCCTCCCCTTCACCTATCTCACTGTCTCTCACAACCTCTCACAATTCTCTCTCACTTTTTGTTCTGTTCCCCCACCTAACCTTATCATCTCCCTTTGACGCTACCTCTCTCTCACCCTATCACTTTCTCACCATCCCCCTCACCTATATCTCTCACACTCACTCGTCTGACATTCCCCCTCTACCCGTTTTTCTCACACTTGCACCCTCTCATTCACTTAATCTCCTTATCCTCCATACTATCTACCTCTTTCACTCCCTCTCACACTATCCTTCTCTCGCCCTCTCTTTACAAGTCACTATAGTACCTATCTTACCTTTTTTTTTTTTTTTTTTGCATGTGCTCTCCGTGACCACAAGGGGGAACTTTGCCTTTCGGTAATCCTACCCCAACTGTACCTATCTTACCTAACCTAACCTAATCTAACCTTACCTCACACTATCTATCTCGATTTTTCTTCTGCTTCTCTACCATCTCTCTACACTACATCACACTATCTCTCTCTCTCTCTCTCTCTCTCTCACCCATCTCTTAATCTCCCTGCCCCCACTCTCACACTCCCAGTCCCTATAGTACCTACAGGTCATCGTACCTGATAATTGGTGAAAATATTTAAATATCATTGAGGAAATTATTAAAAAAAAAAATTTTTAAATATTATACCTGACCAATTTCCTAATTTTTATCACGATTTTATTGATAACTTGAATAGTGTTATACCAGTGGTTACAAAACGAATAATTTAAAAATTGCAAGTAATCTATCCCCTGATCAATTAATTAATTAATAAAATAAAAATAAACCTACTGAAAAATAGAAAATTACTTACCCAATATCTGAATCTACTATAAAACTTCATCTTCGAAACATTGTTAATACATTTCACACAGGCTTCACAACGAATATGATTTTTAGTCGGCAAATCTTCACTGACGAATACCATCTCTGAAATTTCAATAAAATATTAAACAATATTTTCTGACCTATTCATTTTAGATTTTGAACGATGTGACGAATGTATTGATTTTACAATGATGTGTGTTTTTTTTGTGTGTGTGTGTACAGCATAACTAGTCGAAATAATGCTTAAATTTCAAACTTAGGAGGTGGTTTCCGATATAAAAGTGAATGTTATAGTGTAATCTATATACAGTTTGATTTTAGAGTTATTTATAGACCACTGAAGTTTTCAATTTTACTGAAAATTTTTTTTTGAAGTGTTGATAAAATTTTTTTGGCCCTATCAAAATACTTGAAATTTTAATATAAAGTTTCTCATAAGTTATTCTTATAGTGAATAAAAAATTATAAGAATACCTAGGCACAATTTTTTTTTATTAGCATTTGAAGTTCAAATATTGACAAAAATTCGTCAAAACCATGAATCTATTTATTTTTTGTGTCTGTCATCATGTTTTGGGGCAGTAAAAGTGCTTCGATTTTTGACTTCAGTACGTTATTCGATCAGAAAGTGAATCTAGTTGGTACTTTGGTGGTCAAAAGTACCTATTCTTAATATATTTCTAAATAATCGGGATAAACAAACTAAAAATTAAGGGAAAAACGGGAAATTTTACGCACAATAATCAGTTTTCGACAAAATCGATTTTGATTTTTGATGTAACTTTAAAACAAATGACAATTGATACATGAAATTTTCACCGAATGTTTATATAAGTATATTCTAAACCACCATAAAATTTTCAAAAATGTTTGACTTAAGTTGAAGTATTCATAGGTATATGCAATTTTCGGTCATTATTAGTTTTTTTTATATTAATATCGATAAAAATGTATTTTTTGGTTAGAAAATCTTGAAAATTTAATACAACTCTTAACATATTGTTACAATAGTAGTTGAAAAATAAAATAAATTCATAGTCACAATTTTTTTGTATAAGCATTCAAATTTTGAATTTTGACAAAATACGTAAAAATCACAAAAATTCGCAAATTGTTTTAAGCTAGAAATTCATAAAAAAAATTTTTTAAATCTAAGATTTGAAAATTTAATACAAGATTCTTTACAAATTTGTCAATCTTTATCACAAAAAAAATGTCTCCCGGAAATTCAAATTAAATTTTTATTAGCATTTGAATTTCAAATATTGATAAAAATTCGTCAAAACCGTGAATGTTTGCAAATTATTTTGTAGTTAAAAATTCATAATATTGTTTGTATTTATATCTAAGGTTATAAAATTTAACACTAAGTTTTCCGTAAGTTTTGTGTCAAATAACTATAGAGAAAATTTGATGCGTCATTATATGAAAAATGTTTTGAGCGTTTGAGTTTTAAATTTTGATGAAATCGCGTAATGATAACGATTTATCCTCAAACCAGGTATATGTATATCTATGATAATATAAGGTATTATGAATTATGATATCTAGATGCAATGTTTTTGGAAAAATTAATTAACCATGCCTTACCTATGCAAAATGCGTCTTAATTGAAAAATAAAATTTTTGTTTCAAAATAGAATATATGATAATATTTAAATATAATATATCCTAGACTGACAAATCATCTCCGTTCAGAATCGTTTTTCGTATACAATGATACCTATCATCGCATTCAAATTTAACCTACCCTTGTCAGAGGTCCACCCCACCCCCTAACCTGTACAGAAGAAATGACATCCACTTACCAACTTTTTTTTTATCATTACAGATAAAATATAGCTAAACAATCCGTTTAATGTTATTAAGTGTTTTGATTATTTTATTCAAGAACTTATTAATATTACATGGCTATAAAAACATTATACCTACTGTATGGCTACTAAAACTCTAGTACCTACCGATTCATTTTTATTTTTATAATTATTTATACAAACTTTAATTAGTATTGCGTATTATAGTTTGTTTATTTATTTTATTTCAAGAATTCATGAATATTATAGTTATTATTCTATATTAATTTTTTAATTGAGTTTTAGAAAATTAATAAAATTAAAATTAATAAAAATAAATAAATAAATAAAAATTCGATTGTAATAAATTAGAGTTTGGTTATTTACCTAACCATACGTAACTTAATAATAAATAATAACTGTACAATTCTGAAAAAAAATAATAACTCCTGTGTGTATGTATTAGGTAGATACACTACTTTAACAGATATTTATTATATGTATGATAACTAAGTTATAATATATTTTTCATAACCGCTTAGTTCACCACTCAGTGATCAATTCTTTTAGCCTTTGGGTCATAGGGCTTTATAGGTGTACGTGTACGTGTACCTACAATAGTACAATGTAATAACTTAATAAGTACCTATGATATATTAGATATGAGATAAAGAATAAAGGTTATAAATAACTATAAATATCTATAATATACATAATTTATAGAAATAAAATATTTTTTATTCCAAATTCCTGACTTCTAACGTTGAATTTGGAACAAATTACCATTTACGTATTAAAATTGATCCCTATGAGTTTTGGATACCTACTGAAGTTATCAGTTAAAACGGATATTACAATTAACTAACTAAACAAAAATTGAAAAATGTCGATTACAAACACATACCTAGGTTATAATTATGAAATTATGATTATTATACGTCTGGCAACCTGAAAAACGATCCAGCGCGTATATCGATTCGATCTCGCGTATTTCTTAATTTCGGGCTTAGAAATAAAATATGCGTCAACGATACTTGGAACTTGGGAATATGTTTTTCGTGACGTTAAATGTTTATTTAAAGCCTAACATAAGATTCAAGCCTCAAAAGAATATGAAAATAAACTTACCCCAAACATCGACTCTTTTTCGAGGTATTGGTGAAATCCGAGACGTGTATGGGTACACTCCGATACCGACGTAAGAACGCATCAGATGCTTAATTGAAGTCTGAAAATATTATTAATTATGAAATTAAAATTTTACGGAATACAGAATACTTTTAGTTCATGTTTGATCTAGTGCTCGTTGAAATTATAATTTTAGAATCTTTAATCGACTTCCACTTCTGATTCTAAAAAGACAATTGCCACAGATTATATTATGTTACGCTAACCAAGGAGGTTCACGTTTATGAATAATGTTTATTTAAATAATTAAAATTGATACAACAATAACCAAAAAATATTTGTAATTTTAAATTAAAATTATAATATAATATATTATTTTTCTTAGCCTATTTTTGTTTGATTATTGATTACGATCATGCTTCTATTATGCATTACAGGTATTATATATCTAAAATAATCCGATTAATGTTTAATTTTTATCTTCCCTACCTAATTATAATGTGTTAATTTATTTTTTTTTGAATATTTTATTCTAGATCTTATTATTTCTTCACTAGTTCACTAACCACAACAAGTTATCTACTAAAACTCGGATACCTACCTGTTTGTTTTTATTTTAATAACGTAAAGATTAATTATAATTACTTGTATTAAGGTTTATTTATTTTACTTCGATAATTTTGAAACATATTATTCCAATTTATTATTTATTAATTTTTGATATATTATTTGTGTTTTTTTTAGAAAATAAATAATAAATGCAATTTTAATAAGTTATTGAATTAGGTACCTACGTAAAATATAAAATAACCTATTCATGAAAAAAACCTAGACATAATTAATTTTTTAAGAAAAACAAAATCGTTCAATCTTATATGAAAAAAAAATGTTTTATCCTAATTAAATAACTTACCATTGTATCAGTACCTACATATTATATTATATCATTATTGTAAATAAGTGTAACTAATGGCCTTTGTTGTCGATGTGAATATGCTCAATAAAAAAAAATATATATATATAAAGTTGTTTACCTATAAATGTGTAAAAATGTAATGTAATTTTAAATGGTTTAACTTTTAAGCAATATGAATTATAAATATAATGTATAAATAGGTAATAATATATTAATCTATGTCAGTTGTTGGCTTATTGTATATATTTTGTATAATATTATATACCTACCCTACTAAATACCGAATGTAATTAATTCTATTAATCATTTTCTGATAATTTCTAATGTACAAAACCTTATCAACCATAAATTTTAATTTAATTGTGTTATTGGTCTATGAAAATATTAACAGCTATTAAAAATACAGAATTTAATATTACAAATAAAGTAATATTCGATGGTTAAATACTTCAGTGATAAGTACATGAATATGAGAACAGTAAGTAGGTACTTGCAGCTGCACAGTTGCAATTTTTTACAAGCTATATTATTATAATATATTTTAGACGATTTACCATTGAAAACCACACATGACACATTCAAACAAATTAAATAAATGTTCACAAAATTTCATTGAGCTAGTAGATGCCAATGGAAACTTAGTGTAATTAAATAACTGACTCTAATAATAAATAATAATTTTATGTTGATCTCAATGATCTCGTGTTTATATGAACTTTATGTTACAACACAGTTTGTATTCTGTTTACAGATTTAGATAATGAAGATTTTGATGATAGTATTAAAGACAAGAACTGGAAGGAAAATAAAAGCTCAGGAACATCATAAGGTCTAAAATCAGAATTTGATGACATTTTAACTAGAACAAGGTGTCATAGTAAAGATTTTTGTAACAACTTTAATAAAAATACTATCGATCAAATGGTTTTATAGAGAGATATTAAATTAATTAAAGTTAAAATAGAATTACCGGATAAATAGTTTTTACAACAATTTAAACAACTTATGGGCAAGCAAATTATCAAGAAATTATAGTTTAAAAGAAAAATAGAAATTCAAAAATAAATTTATCAAACATAAATTACATATGAAATTTGCATTTATTGAAAAGCCTGGAATCTTACAAATAAAAAAGATTTAATTTTTTCGCGCAAAGCAAAACTTATTATCATTTTTATAAAAACTTAAAAATATCTGAAATTGATAATACTTATAACAAATACTAATAAAAAACTATGAAGATGGTGATTAATTTATATAATAAAATTAGACTTATTATTTATTATTAAACATAAGGCCATGATAATTATAATGATAACTTTTTTTTTACATTGTATTTCAAACAAGTATTACCTATATTATTCAAATAATAATAAATTATTCAAATTCCTACATAATGTTATAGTCTTGTACTCTTGTTCAAAAGCATTTGATAATTTTATAGTCATTATCAGTTTAGAATATATTTTTTTTTAATTTGTCATAATAAATTATTATTTGTTACTTTGATACATAAAAATAAGCTTATTGACTTAAAGACAAGTAGTATTTTATTTTTTATTTAGTGTTTTATAGTAAATTATTTTTAAAGATATTGATTACATAACTACAACTATTAAATGATTAATTTTCATCCTTATATATATTACCTGTACAATAATAAATTATAACACAACAATTTTAATTAAATTCCAAAAAAACTATCAATTAATAATATTTTATTATTCATTAATAATTTAAAGTTCAATACTGCCATAATTGGATATATGACACAAAAATAAACATAGCTTAAATTCAATACTGCTACATATTTTGGTATGTCTGAAAATCAATTTCTGTATGCAATACAGCCACATATCAAAATATAATAGTCTTGAATTTACTTAAAAAATTGTAAAAGGCCATAATAAGTCTGACTTTTTGGGTTCAAGGGAATATTTTATTATATTTGAAAAAGTCACAATATAAAGTATGTTTAAAGTGCCTATTGTAGTCTTAGTTTCAAATGCATAGGTGAAGAACTCTTTGCAAACATCACCGTTATAAAAGTATACGAACGTGTACTTCAATTCTTTTATGATATTAAGCCGCAAAAGAATTGGTATTAAAACAAACTTACCTTAAATATCAATTATTTTGAGCTTTGTTAGAGTCCGCGATGTGTATGCACTCCGACGCTGAAATGGAAACACATCAGATACTGCTGAATAGAAGTCTAAAAATAATGTGATTTATGAAAAAAAAAAAGATTAAACGGAAAGCAGGATGTTTTTCGTTCATGTCTACTTTGCTATCTAATTGAAATGTTAGAATCTTTAATAGACTGCGTCCTCCGCAACGACTTTGACAATCGCCATGGATTATATTGTACTAAATCAATAAGAGAAATCCATAGATACCTAGGTATATATTTTAATACTACTTTTGTATCAACGATGCCCTTGTATACAATCTATTCATTGCAGTGCATCGGGCAATAATGAAATGAGATAACTATACCAAAATAATGCATAACTTTAAATTTAAATTATGTATAACAAAATAAAGTAGGTACCTTGGTATTAAATTAAATTTTTTTTTTTAATTTATTTATTTGATTATCGATTAAGAATATTTAAGATGGTGTTTAAATGTTAGAAGCACATGCATATTTTTACTGAAATATATTTCTTTATGAACTGTTAAATAAAGTTAAAATTAAGCTATACAGTGTACACATTAATTTTCCGTATCGACCATGTCGTGCGACAACTAGTTTGTAAAATTCCAAGTCAAAAGTTTTCTCCGAATACGAAACTAATAATTAATTACAAATTTGTTATTTATTATAATTAATTAATTATCTACGGCAAAAGCCACCAATATGCCAATCATGTGCCACCACAATCTCACTAAACACATCTTCGTAGCATAATAATATTGTTAATCATAAGGTCATGACAATTATAATAAGTAGGGCTAGGGTTTTAAAGCAAATACTTATTTTTTCATATAGGTAGGAGATAGAAATTTAATTTATATATATATAAATTAGACTCACGCTATTCTTATTCCAAATAAACCAATTTATTTTAGCTTTTTTTATTGTTTCTTTCAAGTTATTTTAGATGTCGAATTTGTATATTATGTTTATTATCAGGGTTCTGATTTTATAGCATCAAAAATCCTAAAATATGACTTAATATGACCAAAAAAAAACCGTAAAATATGCTCTATAAATATTCCCTAAAAAAATCAAAAATAGCAACAAATAAAAATAAATACAAATCAAAATTTTATTCAATTTATCATATATCTTTATTAAATCATATATTTAGAAAAAAAAAACTAAAATCTCTGTATGCAGTTTAAAAAAATTTGTATGTACTGATTAACTATTGATACCTTGAATTATGACATCGTTTGTTCGCAACTATTCAAAATTATCTGAGTAAATAAGAATTAAATTTCAATTCTTATTGATTTGCATTAATGATTACCATTTGTCACGAGATTTATGAAAAATATAAAATAAAGCGTTGAATTAAGAATATTAGCAAAACATGGCACCAAAACTTTAAAAGTAGCACTAAAATTCTAAAATTCTTCAAATATGCAAAAAATAGCAAAATAAAATTTCATATTTAGAGTCCGTGGTGCATTAAACAAATTTACATCCCACTCTGCTATTTTTATCTCTATCCTAGAATAAGTAGCAAATGCTATAAAATCCGAACCCTGGTTATAACTTAAAAATTATACGAGATAGGTACCTACTATTGTTTTGAACATTTCCTATGTCGTACGTGTGTAAGACGGAGACAACACATGCGGGATAGACGTCCTCTTAATAATAAAACTATAGGTATACTATAGGTACCTATATAGCCATATATAAGTAGGTACTCACTATGACACAACTCACTACTCAAATACTAGGGTTAGGTTAGTCTAGATAATAACCCGGGGAGAAGGTTTTAGATGTTGAATTGTGTTCTTAACGTGTCAAGAATATAAAGACAGTGAGTACCTACATCGTACATAGTTATGTTACAAACTTACAAATTACAATTGATAAATAAAACTATTGAATAATACACTAATCACATTTTAATAAATTTATTTTAAAACATTAAGTTTAAGAAGTATGATATTTAACTAGTTAATATAAAACACAAATTAATGTATAAATTATTATTTTTTTAAATAATACATGAATGTGTCTTGATAGAAGAATTTTTTCTAGATTACTGCCACAGGAGGCTAAAAATTAACATTTTATAAAAATCATTATTATTATTGAACAAAAAACACAATATTATGTTTACTTGTAAAACAAAATATAAAGAATTTAATTAATATAAAAGAAAATATTAGATACCTTAAAAGTCCAAACGCAGGGCCACCAACTTCTGGTCCTTTTTTGAAACCTTTAAAATGTCATAATAATGATTAATAAAATAAAATATTTATTTACATAACAATTATTTACTTCAATTAGTTTATAGATGTGTAGTATAGTAACTAAAGTTTGTTACATATTTTTCAAAGAAAATAACTACATTTTAGCCTTAAATCCAATATTTTTATTTATATTCTTCTTAAGAGGATATTAAACCCGCATTAGGAAGTGCATACTGCATAATATAACAAATTTTACGCTCTGCAAATCTCGTTTAGCTTTATTATTTTAAAAACTAGAGTGAATTGATGTTGAAAAATTAAAAGTTAAGAGTATTATTTAGACGACCTCATGAGATTTTTATTATATTTTAATCTTGAAGTGAGTAATAAATATTTTAAGATGTACAATTTACAATTTTAAAATACTTACCTTTAACTTACTTCAAAATTAAAACATATTTAAAAGCCCATAAGGTTGTCTAAATAATACTCTTACCTTTTAATTTTATAAGAGGTCAATTCACTCTAATTTTTAAGGTAACAGAACTTAATTTGATATGCTGAACATCATATTTGCTGTTACACACCAATTGTAAGACGGAGAAAACACATGTGGGTATAACATTCTCTTAACCTTTGAACCTATTACCATAAGGGGTACTACAAAACTTAACGAAACATCATGATAATAGTTAACTGACTATATTATAGACATCTAAAACGTCTATTATAGTTCAAAATTTAATGATTTGTACTATAAAAATAACATACCCATGTATATCACAAATGGAATAAAGGCGACATGGTAAGAAGTTTTAACAAACTCAGTGACGGACTCCAATCGAGATTTGATTCCTGGTTTTAATAATCCCATTTTCGACTATTTTGAAATTTTTTGAATCTTAATATTTTAGCAGGTAGGTATTTATTTTATAATATAAGCAAGCACCAAAATATGAAATGTACTAAATTTAGATTAAACTAACTTAACTTTAAGTCTATCAGTCTATGACCTGGTATCAATATCAAACTATTCAAACTTTCAAAGTTTCAACCACGATCACAATTAAATAATAAAGATGATCAATATTCAATATTAAAAGATATATTATAATGATAATATCGTTCGTAACTTCAAATTTATCCTTAGACATATTATTATCATTATTCTGTGATATGAACATAGACCTTATACTATATAATACTGTATAAGGTCTATGGATATGAATGATATGATCATGAACATTAGACATAGAGTACTCTAATGTTCATGGATATGATATTATTATTTACCTTCACAGATATAGATAATAATAATATAATAATATCTGTGTTTACTGTTTACCATATTATAGTATTACAGTTATACGTGCTTATACGGTTGCTCTTGCTATCTGAAATCTGAATGCTGGAGCTGGAGCTGCCGAATAGCCGAATATATATTATAAAATTATAAAAACATATTAATTACATAAACGTATTCAATTAAAAATGTCTGACGATGAAATGGAAAAATTCGAAATTACTGATTTTGATTTGGACAATGAATTTAATATGAATAGACCTCAACGACGACTGACCAAAAATCAAGCAATTTACGGTATAATATCCTATTAATTATCTACAGTATTATCTAATAATATTTACAAAAAACAATACATTTCTAGCATAGGTATAATATCACAGTCTATTGGAAAAAATGTATTTTGCATATTAAAGTATACTTAAGACATTATTGGTTGTTTAGCCTAATTTTAATATTTGAAAATGTATTCAATTATTTATTGTACTTCAAAATTGATATTGGAGAGAAGAGTAAGGATAGTAATTATCCTATGAAATTATACAATATACATACCTAGTATACCTATAAATACTGCCTTACTTCTAATATTATTTTGGTATATTATATATAATTTTTCAAACACAAGCTACTAAAATCAAAAATAAAATTATGTTTTATAATATCATTGTATTTTATAACTTAATTTAAACTACATGGAAATTATTTTTGTATTGAATTAAATATTATTTATTATTTAGGTATTTGGGCTGATGAAGAAGGTAATGATAGCGATGATGAACCTTCAGGTTTTGGGGGTCGTAGAAATAAAGATAAGAAATACAAACAAAACTACACTGCTCCAGTCTCATTTGTGGCTGGAGGAGTTCAACAGGCTGGCAAAGATAAAAAAGAAATTAAAACTGAAGAAAAAAAAGCTAATGAGTCGCACCATTTAGAAGATAATATCTCTGCATCTAGGTTTGAAAGATGAATGATAAATTTGTTTTCCTGTATATTTAATATTTTTATTAATATATAATTATAGTGATGAAGAAAAACCATCATTTAGTTTTGATATTGATCAAGAATTGGCAGGATTACGAAAAAAACAATCTCAAGTAAACTCAAGACTAATAAACAAAGGATTAGGTGATTGGGAAAAACATACAAAAGGAATTGGTGCAAAACTGTTGCTTGGAGTAATTTATATTTATTTTATTTTTTATATGTCATATTATTTAAAAATATAACTTATAATTTCATACTTTATAGATGGGTTACCAACCGGGTCATGGTTTAGGAAAAAAACTTCAAGGTATTCTGGCTCCAATCGAAGCAAATTTAAGAAAAGGAAGAGGAGCAATTGGTAATAAATAATTGTAAACTAATATTTGTATTTTATGCTGACAGTCAATAACATTATTTTTAGGTGCGTATGGTCCTGAGTCTAAAACTAAACCAATGAAAGTAGAAAAAACAGCAGATAAATCAAAAGATAACAAAGTTCTTGTGAGTGGTTGGAGAAAAGCACTTAAAGCTGAAAAACTCCATTATAATTATAAAACTGCTGAGGAAGTAATTGAGGAAAGCAAACAACCAGGGCAAAGAAAACGAGAATTCAAGTACAATTATTGCACTATTTTTGTAATATTTTTATTCATTTGTACTGAAAATCTTTTCATAATTATATCAGCCACTCAATCTAATTTTATATTTATATGTATTGATAATAATGATTTAAAAAATCATAATGCATCATAAGTTGTACAATTATAAAATTTATTTTCATTTTTCAGTGAACTAAGTAGGGTAAAAGTAATTGATATGACTGGTCCAGAACAAAGAATTTTATCTGGATATCATGCTATATCAGGTGTTAAAAAACCAACAGATCAGTGGGAGATTCGAAAAGATAAAAAATATTCAAATTTTGATGTACCTGAATTATTACACAATCTCAACCTATTAGTCGAAATAGCCGAACAAGTATACAAAATTTCATCACTTCATACACTTATACGATTTTGATATAATAAAAACATTTGGTTGTATTACAGAACATTATTACTAACAATCAAGAACTTTGTAAATCGGAGGATCGGCTTATTGTCATTGAACAAGAAACTAAGAAATTAGGAGAAAATATAAGTGAACAAAATAATTCAATTGAATCTCTTGAAAAAATGATAATTATCATGGAATCTATCAATGATGCATTAAAAAAAAATATGTTAGATAGTAGACAAGCTATAAAACTTTGTACAGAAATGAAAGTAAGTTAGAAAATACTACGATAAATATTTTCTTTAAAATGATGCTTAGTTGAATTTTTTACTGTTGAGGAAAATTACTACCCAGATTATCGACTAAATGGTGGATTAGTTTTTGCTTTATCAATTTCTCAAATATTGATAAAAGAAATGCTTTCTACGTGGGACCCATTGCTAGATCCAACTATGCCTTTTAAAGAACTCAATAAATGGAAAGAATTATTAACTTTAAATGAGCCATGTGCTGTTAATTTTCAATCAAGTGACGAATTTCAAACATTAATTTGGCAAGAGTGGATACCTCAAGTTCAAAAAGCATGCAGGTAATTATAATGTTGGTTAAAGAAGAATACATTTTTTTTTTTATTGTTCTAAACTCCTAAGTCAAATCAGGGGTTCACTAATTAATGTCTGCCCCGCCCATATGCAGATTGTTGTCAAACTTTATCTGCCTAGCAGTCAGGATATTTATTTTTGATGGTGAATTAAATTATGTTTTTATTTTATTATTGAGTGTTCCCTTTTTTTTCCTATTTTTACGAACATGTATATTTAACTTGTAAACATGGCTCCAAAAAACTCCTTGGATTTCTAAAGTGGCCCTCTATGAATATTAATTTGTGATCCTACTATTCTATCAATGACAAAGTTGTGTTTTAAGTTTTATAATGTGGTTTTTTCAACATTTTTTTAAGGCGATGGAAATGTCGAGATTATAATAGTATGTTGAAACTTATTGAACAGTCAGCTGAATTAATTCCACCTAACATAATTAATCAAGTTCTTGAAAATATGATTTTACCACAAATCCAGTTGGAAGTGGAACAATGGGATCCATTAACTGATCTTGTACCAATCCATTTGTGGATTCACCCTTGGTTGCCATATTTAAGTAAATCAATTTTAGTACTTATTATTAATTATTAAATAGATTAAGAATATCAAACAAAATTACAATTTAATTGTTAAAATAAATAGGTGAACATTTTGAAACGATTGTTTATCCTACACTGAGACAAAAATTAAGTGTAGCATTAAATGCCTGGCATCCATCTGACAACTCTGCTAAGTTAATGCTCCAACCATGGATAAAAGTTTTTCAGAAAGGTTACATGGAAGCTTTTCTAATTAAAAATATTGTTCCTAAATTACAAGCTGCTCTACATACTTTTGTTATTAACCCACATCATCAACAATTAGGTAACTTCTAAAGTTTTAAAAATGATTATTGAGACAGTAATTTTTTTTTTTTAATTATATTTTTCAGACAATTGGAATTGGGTAAATGCTTGGTCAGATGTATTACCATTACCTACATTAGTGGAATTGTTAGACCAACACTTTTTTCCAAATTGGCTTAAAACGCTTACTATGTGGATAAATATGAATCCCAACCATGAACAAATAAGCAACTGGTATACAGGATGGAAGTCTTTAATGCCTGCTGTTATTGTTGAACATCCAACTATTAAAGGGAGGTTTCATTCTGCTTTAGATATAATGAGCCGTGCAGTTGGAGGACCTTCTATGCCACAACCACCGCCACCACCAACAATTCATGTAAATAGTTTATATTATAAGATGGACAAACATCAAACAATATTATTAAATTATTACCAGGGCTTGTAAGTTCATGAATTTGCATATCAACAACTTAATTAGTTGTATTTAATGTTAGATGACATATATATCCGTTGCAAGAAACCTTGGTTAAGAATATATGTTTTATTTTACATTCTTCTGCTTATATCTAGTGTTTTTTCAATTTTCTTAGGCACATTATTCATCATATTACCATTACATTAACATTGTTACATTTTTTCATTAAAATACTATGAATAATACTTTTTTTCACTGTATTTAATGTATGGAAACAATGTCAAAGGATTAAAAATAAACTTTTAAATTATGAATGAAAATGTCTATTTCAAAAATTAATTTTTAGTTCTTCTTTTTTTAATCTGCACAATTTTAGTGTATATCAATGTATTTTTCTGAACTTTTAAAGAAATATTTCAATGTTTATTTTACCAATTTTTAGTGAACAAATAAGTGCTTGTTAAGGTATTTTTAGGGCATGAACTCATGAGCCTTGGTTAATAGTTAGGTAATTGGTTTATACTTTATAATTATTATAATTTTAAGGATTTTGGTATGTATTTTATGTTACATATTTTTAGGGTGGTCTAGCTGAAGCTGTACGTACCGCATCACAAATGCCTCATGGCTTTAAAGAATTAGTGCAAAAGCGTTGCGAAGAACGAGGTATATTATGGATGCCTATTTCGGGTCGGTTTAGAGAAGCTAAACAAGTATATAGATGTGGAGCAAGGCTTCAAGCATTTATTGACCGTGGAGTTTTATTTGTTAGCCAAGATGGAATAAATTTTTCTCCAATGTCTGTACAATCCATGTTAGAATTATGTGAATAAAATATTATATATAGTTAAGTTATTAAATCTAAAATGTGAAATACTAATACAATTTTACCATCCCGATATATTGATGTTAATTTATATGTATATACATTCTAACATGTTAACCATCTGATGACATCTGGATTAACTTTCTTCAATGAATCAATAATTATGATTAATTTTAGTATTTTTAGGGTTTAAAAATAAGATTATGGAGTATAATTTGTAGTATACCTACCTAATTATATAATTTAATTTAATTTTTTTTCTCTGACACATTTTTCTGCAGGTTAGCTGGCTGTGCTCCCTTTATAATTTTTTTTCATGCATTTAACTTATATTGATTTTTTTATATACATATTTTTAAATTTTAACCAACTATCGCATATCAACTTCTGAATAATCATTTATAATTGAACTTAATATTAATGGTAACTCTGGAGTTTTTTTAAGCATAATCAGACTACAGTCTAGAGTAAAAATATCAAAGCCAGAATTTCAAAATAAAATATCAGTGAATAAATAAATAAATAATAAAAGATATTATTGTACCTTTTACCATCTTGCAGCCGTGATTTATTCAGCGTCAAAAAAGACAATAATACTCAATTAGAATTAAATATACTATTTGAAGTACCCATTACCATACAAGTAGCACCTTTAAAAGAAATTGCTGTCTACCGTATTAATTTACCATAAAAAAATAAGTAGTTGTTATTTCATTTCTGTGATTTAAGTCCTTCAAAAATATGTCTTAAAAAAAATTAAATCACTTCAGCAAAAAGTAAAATGACAAAAAATTATTTAACTGATTTAAAAAATTAAAAGTTCATTGATGGAGTTCCTAATGATATTGTACAATATATGATGAAAAATATAAATATAAATGCGATGAGATGTAGATATTATTGTAAAGAAATAAAAGAATTTGCTTCAATTTTAAATTACTATTCGCTAATAAGCTAATTCTTATGTACTGTATGAACATATTACTTGCTGTTTTTTGTTTGATATACATAAAAATATAGTTTTGTATTTTTCAATGTTCAAAGCAAGGTTAATTATAACATTAAAAATTAGTCCTATAACTAAAACATTGGCTTTAAATGCACATAATAATAAATACAATTAGTACATATTATGTATTATACATAAAAAATTAATAAAACATAGAATTTAATGCTTTTTTAGTCTTACATAATATATTTTCATTTTCTATGTATACTGTTTGATTATAATATCTTCAACTTACTTTTAGTTACAAGGATATGAAAAATTTAAGTAGCTACAAGAAATTTATTGAAAATTTCAAATTTGACTTTATCCAATATCCATAAATGCAAAATCTGGATTTATTTGTGAAATATTAAATGCTTTAAAGTCTTTGGCTCCTGAAGACGAAAATTGTAAAATTATTTTGAATGCCATTTCGATTAAAAAACAAATAATTTGGGACGAGAAGCTGAACAGATTTGTATGTAATTGTGATTATGGAAATTCTTTAGACATTGAAGGTACTAAGACAACAGTTAATGAAGAATTATAGTCGTGGAAGTTTGTCTAAATGGGAAATAGAAACATCCTATTGGATATTTTTTACAAGACAAAGTAAATGCTGCTTCATAATTAGTGCAGATTTAAGGAGCTCTGTTTATGAAAATATGAAGCATAATTCAGATTTAAGAGTTTGGCGTATGTATGTGTTTGTGCTCTAACAAATTTTTTCACAAAGAAAATATTAGGTTGTGAATTTGGACATTAGAATTCCTTATTGATGAAATAATATGTTCCTCCAAGATACAATATCATTAACATTATTATTATTATTTTTAATAAGAAATACTTGAATAAAGTAAAGTAATAGTCAATCAAAATTCAAAAGACTATTCATTATTCAATAATAATTATTAATTAATGGTATTATTCATCCGTATTCCGTAATCCGTTTTGTCGTGATATTACGTACATGATAAAGATAAAAGAACATGGTATGACGACTATGATGGAAATTTGATGATTGGCAATTGGCATACTCATTACCCCGCCGACCGTATATCCAGTTCACCACTTTTCATTGGTTCTCATGATTATATAATATGTTTATATGACAATAATATTGGTATACAGACTTAAGAGGACGTTTCACCCGCATGTGTTGTCTCCGTCTTTCAAGTGCGTAACATTGCAAAAACTGTTTCGCGCGGGAAAGAACCGAGAAAGATACAGTTATAACTAAGAAACGAAATTTTCACCACATAAAAAGGAGAATTTTGTCTGTGCAATATCATTTTTATTTTTTCGATATCACTTATACAAAAAAAATTCTTATTGTTGTATAATACATTAATTTTGTGTTTTTTAAGCACGAATAACTTTTTTTGTAGTTCTGATATCGAAAAAATAAAAACGATATAGCACAGACAAAATTCTCTTTTTTATGTGGTGAATATTCGTTGCTATCATACGTTATAATTTTATCATGTTTAACTATAAATTTATAATATTATTTGGTAATATTATAGAACAGTAATATCAACAATCGCCAATCGGCAGGCTTCTTGTCTAATCTTGCTGGCTACAACTGTTGTAATCCTGCCCACTACCCAGTGCTAACTGATCAGTGACCACTGCCTTATTATTATTAGTTATTACACTCGTGCCTCACTCTGTTGACTGCCACCCGACATTCATATTTCGTTTTATCATTAAACCATTAAGTCCCGACCCCAATAGTCCACTGGGCACTGACCCACACTGTTTTATTTTTTTCCTGCAGTTTTTCAAAAAAAACCCAAAGTCGATACGGGTAACTGCAAACAGTTTCTCAGCGCTAATCCTCTATTTATATATATATCTTCTATTCTATGATTTACACAGAAGGACGGATTTCAGAACGTAAGTCTGCAACTATTTTTACACGTCATCGTTGATCGACGGGGGAATTCGATATCGAAATACGCCTTTAATGGCGGTTTCATTTCGATACATTTGTCGTCGTTATCTTATATTCTTATCTCTAAATACTATAATAGTTCAGTCCATGAACATACATCATATGTCCATGGTTCAGTCGGTTCTGGCCTTTCATAATTTTCACTGCTCTAAAACTTTACCTATCTAGCTCATAACTGTTGTTTTTATTTCGTACAGTTATAGAAGTGATGGACAACTTTGGTGACAATTTCGATGACGGAGACGTCGATCCAGCCGCAGAATTTTTGGCTCGTGAACAGACTCAATTAGCAGGCTTGGAAGACGATCTCAATACATCCAACGTTCCGATCGGTGTCACCCAAACATTATCAAACGGTAACAACTAGTAATCATGACTAGCAAAATACATTTATTATAGTTGTCAATTGCCTGCTTTGTGAAGCTTTTTATCCATACCTTTAAATATGTATATTTTTTTGCATGTTATGTATCGTATGTATGATTAGGTTCAGGAAGCAGCTTTGAAATAATTGATAGCGCCGAAAACCAGTTAACTAACCCTGTGATTGGTGAGTTGTCAGATTTATAGTTCATTCAAATAAATTTACCAAAGTTAAAGTAAATTTTAGCATTTAAATTGACATTTCAATGGTTAAATCAATTTTTATGATGGTTAATTTATAATATACATAACCAAATTCAGTCTTGAAATTAAATCAACAATTAAACCTTTCAGCACATAATTTTATTAGCGATGAAAAGTTATGTATGTGAAGTAAAAACTAATTGTCTGTTATAATGTGACTATTATTTTATAACTTATATGACTTATTTTAAGTTGATTGTTAATAAAAGAATTAATAACATTAAAGTATTAAAAGCTATTTTTCTAATTAGATATTTGATTGATATTAAACCATTTATATATATATATATATACATCAATAAAATAAATTTTGTAGAATAAGAAAACATACATAGTATAATTGGTTAAAATCATTAATCAATTTATGCTATTAAAATTCATGAAAATTTTAAAATATTTATTTTTTAATCTTTCTATTAATAATCACTGTGATAAAATGTAAAATATTAATTATAAATTGGAGCCATTATTAATTTTTTTTTACATAGAATCATTGGCACAACTAGATAGCTTCGGGTTAATAGAACACCATAGTTATAATTTATTCTTTGAAGTATATCCTAATTGACTACATCAATCATTTATTTTTAATTAATAATTTGTGTTATTTAATTAATCCCTAAGCATCTATTAAGTCTAGTTAGGCCAATTTCTGTAATGCTTTTCTATCAATATTATTTGCAAGTGTTGTTTTATTATTGTTTTGTTTTTTTTTTCCTTTGACCTAGAAAATGGATTAACCAATGGGTTTACAGCTACAAATAGTGATGATGGTAAGTAAAATGTTGCTAATTTGTCATAAATCTATGGATATTTCTAAGTTTATTTTGGTATATTGCATTCAGTTAAAATGATTGTTTTGAATGTTAATAATTTAATTTTAAAGAGCCTATTATTTTAAAGAATTTATTTCTAATATTACGTAATTGAAATTAAAATGTCATTGAGTAGGTTCTCAATCACATAAAAAATTAATATCAAAACGAATTATAAATATTTAATGAAGAGAAAATATTATTTATTTTACAGAGCTGTTTTAATTTTAATTTTCTCTTAGTTTAATAATATATATTTTTTTACTAATTTATTTTTAATAAAACTTGTGTGATTTTGATTTCAAAATACTTATTGCTTATAAGTAAGGATTGGATTTGTATGCATTTAAATATTTTTAGTAGATCATATTTTTGTGTAGTACAAAATATTTCTTATAAATGTGTGGTTCAAAATTCTAATTCAAAAATATTAAAGTCTCATTTTGATTTTTATGGCAATATGCACTATTTTGTTTCTAAAGTAGAAACTGTAAAATAACTTTAAAAACAAAAATGTAGCAATTCATCACTATACAATAACAAATAAATACTACTTTGTATTGTTTTATAATAGCAAAATATCAAATTAATATTTAAAAATTATATATATTTATTACATAAATGCAGTTTTTAAAAACTTTTTGGGATTTTTAAGTGCAACAGTACACACTCAAGAGCTCTTTGAATTACGATGATATATCTTAAATCTATTTACATTTAAAAAGTAGGCAAGGAGGTGATAGATTTGCTGTACAACTAGGTGTCAATATATCGTCATTAATTTGGTGACTAGTTGACCTTTCTAATGGAACAATTTAACTTTCTAAACTTTTTTTTCATTTCAAAAACTACTGAGAAAAAATTATATTTTTGACCCATGAAAATACAACCTAGATCAAATTTTCTACCAACAACTTTCTTCTAAGCCTAAGTTGATAATCAGAACATTTTTCTATTAGAAGTGTCTTCAGATACTAAAATAATTTTTAAAAAAACATTCAACATTGTAAAATCATTGATTGGTTGAAATTAAAAAATAGTTTTTTCTGTATTTTGTACATGTCTGTGCAGTAAAAAAATTGGTTTCTCCAAAAAAAGTTTGTGAGTAAATTATTATTTTAGGCTATGATAATAAATGTTAAAATATGTTTCAATAATTTATGTGACTTATAACCATTTATTTTTATTTTTTTCTTCAGATACATCATCACCAATTAATGCTCCGAAAATTGAAAGAGAAGAACCAGAAAAAATTAAAAAATGGCGAGAAGAACAAAAGACTCGATTAGAAGAAAAAGGTGTTATTTTATATTGATTTAATAATTATATGGCTTGTTAATTAATTTATTTTGTGAATATGTTATTAGATGCTGATGAAGAAAAAAAGAAGGAAGAATTAAGGCAGATCGCTAAAAGTGAATTGGAAGAATGGTACAAAATTCACAAAGAACAAATTGCTAAGACTAAAGATGTGAATCGGTAATATAAACTTATATATTTAAATATACTATTATGTCAATGTCATGAATAAATAATATTCTTTTAAATATATTTTCTTTAAATGCATCATTGGAATAGAGAATCTGCAATGTAAGTAGTACAACTCAGACTTATCAAATTGATGATTATTGATTACTATTTTCAATTTCAAAATAAATTCAATTTTTTTTATTATTTATAATAATATTATCTTTCGTTTGATTTTTTATCTAGAAATGCAGAGAAACAATTTGTTGCTGAATCTGATGAAATTGAGCCAGGCACTGAATGGGACCGCATCTCAAAACTCTGCGATTTTAACCCAAAATCTAGTCGCGCTAGTAAAGATGTAACACGCATGAGATCTATCATTCTTCAACTTAAGCAGACCCCACTAAAAAAACCTGTATCACCTGCAAAATAAATTGTAATTATAATTTCCTTTCTGTCATTCCTATACAGTAAGATATTTATTCTATTGAGTTTTTTTATTTTATAACATCGCTACATAGTAAATATTTTTTAATTATTATAATTAATTTCAGAGATGATAGGTATAAAGTAATTTTTGTTGCATGTTTATGCTCATTATATTGTATTACTCATTTGTTATTTATAAAGTATTATTCATAAAATTAAATTATTTAAAAACTTTTCTGTTACATGTAATATATCATACCATATTGCAATAAATATAAAATATTAATACTTATAAATATATATTTTCATTTATTATCTTTCTTGGTTCTGGTATATTATGCTAATAAATTGTAGGTATACGAATTTCTACATAACTATGGTATTTGTGTAAAATAAGCCCTAACTAAATAAATGGTTTAAATTATTTGTAATTTGTATATAAATATTAATTAAAATAATAAGCTTGTTGCTGAAATTGTAACAATGGTAATATTATGAGGTCCAAAACCAAACAAATTTAATAGCAACAGTATAATTTATAGAATATAAATTAAATACTCTGTCTTCATTAAAGTATTTTATTGAATTATAACTATTATAATAAAACGTTCTGAATATTACATTGGTTCATTATTGTTAGATAATTATATGAAAAAAACTATCAAAAAGTACAAATAAATGTTAAATGTTGACTGTGTTGTTTATCACAGGTAATAGTTCACAAAAATCTGCATTTTAAACATACAATTGATTCAAAATTCAAAGGCCTTTCCAATGTAACTGATAATTGAAGATTCTATTTGCGAGGAGGGGAGGGAGTGCTAAGCACTTATTATTTATGATAATTATTTTGAATTATATATTGTTACAAAGCTATCATTAAATGCATGTGAGGGGTAGGTTACTCAATATGTTCATCATAAACTCAATTAACTAAAAATAAAAGTATTTTAATAATCTAGTAATAAAGGTACAACTTGTTTGGTAAAAATGCATTAGTAAAAACTTAATTTAAACAATAAATAAAGAAATATTTTAAAAGAGAATTTATCTCTTTGAATAAATAAATAATTGTTAATTCTGATAACTAAAATTAAACAAAATAAACATACAAAAATAAGTTTTCTTTAAAATTCACTGTCTTTTGATCAGTTTCATAAGTAACATTGTAGATTTTAATATGTGGACTACAATAAGACTAGTCTTCTTGTTGGAAAGGTTTAGCAATTAAAGCAAGATAAACTCTAGAACCATAATGAATTGTCTTTATTTTTTGACATAGATTGGTTTAAATCTGCACGCAAACTTTCAGCCAATTCTTCTAGTGCTTCTGCTTCCGACAACAACATAAGCTTTGTAAAAAAAATTAAACATGAAAGGCGAAATAAGTAGTAAAATTACTTTTTATTTTATTTAAAAAATTACTTTAGCAGAAGCAATCATCTCACGAGCTACTTTTAGTGGTAAATGATTAATAACATTGCATAATTCTTTCTTATTTGCTTTCGCTACATCATTCAATGTTTTATAGCCAGCTTTATACAGTTGAGTTGCTCTACCCTATAATAAATACTTATATTAATTTGATTGAATAACAAAAACTTCTATAGAAATACAAAAAATTGTATACTTACAAATCTCACTGATGGCAAACTCATTAATGATTCAAGATCTGATGAACTTCCCAATATTCCAATGTTAAGTTTAGGAACAATATTTTGAAATAACATTGGGAAATGATCCAATTTTTTATCATTTAATGCCTAAAATGTATAACTGATAACCTCAATAATATTTAATATTTTAGTTAAGTGATGCTCAACGCTATTTACAGCAATACCTTTGATATAACATTATCAATATTTATATTTATAGGCATTTAACTGTAAAAAAAATGTATGATTTTAATTTTGTTTAACAATTAATTTAAAATTTCACTCAAAATAGAAGTCAGTGGAAGAAAATAGAGATGTCAAATATTACAAACTTTAAAAAGGAATTATTAATTTGATTTTTTTGGAATTAAAATAATAAATATTTGATAAAATTTTATATGCGAGTCACACAGTAAACTATTAAGTTATTTAGTATAATATTTTGGTCTAGGTAATACTCTGAATTACATGCCTGCACTAGAACGCAATAACTAAAACGCGGATAATTTCTCAATTGTATGTTGTTAGCAGCAACTTCACAACCAGTGGTGTAACTATGGGGTAGCGAGGGGTAGCGATCGTGACCCCAAACATTTTTATGGGGTCGCAAGAGTATCATTTTGTTACCCCAAAATTATTTATATAATTTAATAAGAAAAATCAGCGCCAGTGTGTATTTACTATTTATTTATCTTTAAATAGTTATCAGTAGGGCTCGGATTTCAATGCATTTGCATCTTTTTTTTGGGATATCTTACGCGATGCTTTCCAAGCTACAAATATGTTTCAAGTACTTCGCAATCTAACCACAATAATTTTTTGGTGCAATTTTTTGCTTTTTTAGCGGATTTCATCATTTTAAGGGCATTTTTTGACGGTTTTAATGCATTTTTTAATTTTTTAGTACATTTTTTACCTATTTGTCGTATTATGACTAAAAAAATTGACCTCATTGAAATATAAGTACTACATAGTAATATAGTACTACGTAATAAAAATTATTTTCATTTTGAACTATTTTAACTAATTTAACATCAGGTTTTCTGGTTTTTACAACCTTTACGTCACACCATCCAATTAGTCGATATTATTGCACACAACTAAACTTTTATCGGATTATTTTCTTATCGAGCAATAATATTATATCGGTGGTGTGCGTTTAATAAATAAAGCATTTTTTGATATTTTTAGGGCATTTTTTAAAGTTTTTAGGTCATAAATGCATTTTTTGATATTTTTAGGGCATTTAAATCCGAGCCCTAGTTATCAAGAAAAAAATATGTTATTTGTGAATTTTCGTGTTATAAAACTGTAAGTATAATAATTATTTTTAAATAATTTAGGAGGAATAGTTATATGCATATAAGTGGTATTCACCCATTATGCTTATTGGAAAAGGTGAAGCATATAAAAGTGTTCGCTACCCCAAACATTTGCTGCTAGTTACGTCACTGTTCACAACAATAAAACAAATACTGCAAGATGTCACTAATGAAGTAATTAAGTGACCAAATTAAACCCTACGTTATCAACAGTCAGCCGCCATGGTTTATATCCTTAGATATTAAACTAAGGATAAACTACAGCAACTCCCAAAAAAAGATAAAAATACCATATTAAATAATTACTATTTCAATGAAGTCATAGCCCAAGCTCTACCACACACACACAGATCTAAATCAATGCATCTATATTAGTTCAAAAATAGGAGCAGCTATTATATGTGGAGACACTGTAATTCAACTTAAACAGTCCGATAAATGTTTAATTTACACAGTTGTAGTTGTTGAGATTTTAAAAATATTTTTTGTGAAAAGGTATTGTATTACTCTCTAATTAGGTCAATTTAGAGTTTTTATCTGATATCGTAAAAAAAAATATAGTAGATGAACTTAAAATATATAGCACCAGTTTTTGAGAATGATGGCATATAAATTAGGAAAGGCTGTTCTGGGTTTGGATGTCATAACTCATAACTAAGAAACTTTGTTTATAATCATTAACTTTTAAATGTTTATTTAATTATGTAACTTTTATTTTTAAGTTAATTTCTGAACTATTAATTTTTTCCTGAGTTCTTAAAATTAATTTTTAGCTACCAGCTTATAACTCAAGAAATAAAACTCCATTTCTGGTTCATAATTGTTCTAGTGACTTAATTAGCTTTAAATATGTATAATATTATTTAGTATTAGTTGACCCTTTGAGGTGTAAAATTTAAATAAAATAAAATAAATATATTTAGTCTTAAATCTTAAACATTAGAACTTAAATTTTAGTTGTATTGTTTTTATTGTATATTATTCTGATTACATACTTATGAGTTATGAATATTTTTTTTAGAGTTGATTATTAATATAATAGTAATTAATTGGTAATATTTAGGTTAAGTGGAACTAATTAGATTGTATGTTATTAAGCAAAAGTACTAGGATCACATGTGATTGGACTTTTTTACACAATTAAAATAAATAGATATTAAAACATATCTTGTTAAACCTAAAAAGAATGTCTTGGGCACCACAATTATAGTTAAAAGTAGTATTTACCTCAGTAAATCTTAATATAGAAGAAGCATGTGATGCAGTCCTTGATAAGAATGAATGTATTGTTCCCCTTGGCAAGTTGTATGTTTTAGACACTGTCCAAATAGATTCTTTATTCCATAAATCGTTCAAAATCAAACTCATGAGAAACTTGTTCCAAATACTTTCAGATACATTCTAATAGTTGTACACATGAAAATAATTTAACTTAATAAAAATTAACAATATATATCAATTATTATGTTCTAGAGCATAATCAAGCTATTACATTTGATACAAATATTTATCAAAAATCGATTTTTTATTTTAATGAAAATAAACTTCTTACTTTGATTTTTCCATAACTAAAGAATTGTGATATACATAATTCATTTAATCCTAATCGGTTAGCCAAAACTTGTTGATCTCCTTGTAAATTTGTCATCTATAAGAAAATATAAGTGAAAAATCTGTTTTACACTTATGCACAATTCAAGTCAAGAAACTTCATAGGTAGCCTACAAGTGTGCGAGTGCATATTTTAATCAATCTGATAATGCAGACGGTGGCCACTGATTCTTAGCTTGAATAAAATATATAATATACTCTATTGCTACACTTACTATATCTAAAACATTCTGACGTTCTATTGTGATACATTCTGTATAAGGAACAGCCAAGTATAATAAATGAAGTTTATTAGTCAATATTAATGCACTTGAGGCTTCCAATAATTCTGCATATAATTTTTGAGCTTCTAATATGTCCAAGTTGGCAGCTACTGCAGCTTTTGCAATTGATGTTAATTTTAATTTATCTCCAATTGGCTTATCAAATGCATTTATTGATTTTAATTTATCTAAACATGATTCTACTAGGTCTGATGCAACTGTACATTCAGTGTTATTTTTCTCAGCTTGTCGAATAAAAAGTGTACGCTTCATCAAGTCTACCAGTTGTTGTTGACTAGATGTACACCCTGTACTTACAGAGCTTAATATCATTGAATAAACTACATTTTCTTCTGTCCCGAGGCAGCTATAAATATGTTCAACACCACTTTCTAGTAATACTTTTATCTAAAATTAAAATATTAATAGCTATATATTATAATCAAAGGAATGTATTAATTTAATATTTGGATTTAATTTTATTATAAATGTAAATTGATACATTTTATCATCAATTCCATACAAATATGTACATGTGTGTTAGTATAATATATGTCAACTGTAATAATTATTATAAAAAAAAAAAAAAAAACCATTTGTAAAATTATAATGTACTCATATTAACCTTTTCTTTATCATTTTCTTGAAATAACAGTATACTGTCACCACTTTCTGTCAAACCTGCTCTACCAGCACGTCCTACCATCTGTCTGTATGTGCTTTGTTTCATAAAGTCTCGTCCAACATATGGCGATGTTATTATAACCTAATAAATTAAAAATATAACTTTAATTTTAATAAAGATGAGCAGTAATGCATGATGAGTAGGTCCAAGAACTGGTGTTTCACACTTCTTTCTTCAGCAACAATAATTATTGAATTTCAATAAAGAAAACTTGCGATTGAATATTTTTAAGTAATTTCTAATTATAGAAGTGCTGAATCTATTGTAAATCTAATAGATTTTTAACAAAGTGGTCTAAAGTTCTAAAATATAAATTGATTAATTTTACTCTTTGAGCTGGAAGATTTACACCAGCTGCCAATGTTGATGTACAACAAATACATTTAAGAATACCATCCAGAAAAGCTTCTTCTATCAGTTTTCGTTCAGCATTTGTTAAGCCTAAACATTTAATAGGTACTTAAAAGCATATTTTATATTATATTATAATAATGTAATGTATCCAAGGTCATACCTGAATTATGATATGCGACTCCAAAGAGGATACTTCTGGATAATAAAGGACATACTTTACCGTCACCTTCTTCTTTCAATGCTTTATACAGTTGTTCTTTTTGTTTAAGTTTAACTTGTGTTTCTTCACTATTAGATTTATAAAATATTACAACCTTTTACAAGTTTTTAATGATAAGAATGTCTTACTGAAAGTAATGCTTACCATCCAATTGTCTTATAGATAATTTTGGCAATACTCTGACAACTACTTTTGGTAGGACAAAAAATTAAACAGCTACCATGTGGCAATATTTCACGAACTAGTAGGCCTATACCACTGGGGTCTAATTGTTTCAAATTGGTTGAATAATCCTAATTAAAATGTGTTATTATTTCTAATCAAAAATATATTTTCAAGAGGATAAACTTACTTCAAAATTTAATTTTCTATCAAGTTTAATTTTTAAAGAACCATCAATATCTTTATTTATCACAAATATTTTTTCGTTCAATTTTATTGTTTCAGTGAGCTTAACAGGTCTAAAATCTCTTGTATATACGTGAGCATTTAAAAAGTCACCTATTTCTTGCATATTTCCAATTGTAGCTGACATACCAATTATCTGAATATTATCTATAGTTAACATCCACAGTAAATATTTAAAAAATGATAATACAAAACTATTGATTAGGTATTATTTACCCTTAGACTGCTTAAAATCTAAAACTTTTGTAAGAGTAGCTTCCAATAAAGCACCCCTTTTTTGTTCCCCAAGAAGATGCAGTTCATCAACAACAATCATTCCAACACTCCGTCCACCTAATTGACCATTATCAGACAACATACAATCAACTAGTCCAGCTCCTCTTTCTAAAGTGCACACATATAATGATGATTTACGTTTACGATAAATTGGAGGATGTTTCCCTTTACCACCAACATATTCTTCAACATTGAATTCTAAGTTAAGCCCAAATGGACATAAGGATTGCACCTAAATCAAAAATTGTGTTACAATACATTTTGTAAATTTTATAATAAATTACTGGATACCTTTTCTTGAACTAGGGCAACATATGGCAAAATAAATATAACATTACGTTCATAAAGTATGAGTTCTTTAAGCATAAGAATTTCTGCTACAAGTGTTTTTCCACCACTTGTAGGCAAAGCATAAATTAAATTTTTTCTAGTTTTTATCGCTTCTAAATTCAAACATTCAATTTGCCAATCTATGTGTAAAATATAATACTATTACAAACATACAACCATATAGGTAGGTATATCTTAGACTTAACACTTAAAAATAAAAATAATTCAAACCATAAAGCTGTGTAATTCTTTTGTGCTTTTTAAACAAATGTTTTACTTTGTGTGGCAAACCAAAAAAATCATTATCATCGTCAACGTGAAAACGTTTTTGAGAGTTTCCATCAAATGTTGTTTCTAATTGTCGTTTCTGCGTCGAAACATCCGAAATTAAACTAATATTTTTCATCTTAAAATTGTAATTAAATAATACTTTTATCGGATGTTATTAGTTTTAAGTTAATAACTTATGATTTTATGAAAACAAACATTTAACAACATCAATCTAAATAGAAAAACGAATAGTACGCGTAATACACACATCTTATAAATGATATTATAGTTTGAAGTTTCATCTTTCATTCTAAATTTAAAAATTGTATAGTTTATTAGTTTTAAAATATATCAGTAGGTAAAAAAAACGGTTTATATCACTAATTAGTAATCACTATATTTATTATCAGTATCATGGAAGAAAAATATAAGTTCAGTTTAGAACACGGTCTTAGAAGATCAGCTTCTAAGACCATGATTTAGACGGGGTTGGTAAATTGAGTCCCAAATGACCCTAACTCGGTAAATTGAGTCCCAGATAAAAGTAGGTAGTAAGTAAGTTGAGTCCCAGAAAAAATAAGGTAGTAGGTAATTTGAGTCCCAGGGAAAAACGATTTATATGCATTTAAAATTTAAAAATATGCACTATAAAATTTTTATTTGTGATTTGTGGACATTCATTGACTGCATGTATATGATTTTGAAAATAGCAACATGTATTTTTATTAATTATATAATTATTTTTTATGCAATAATAATGCATGTTGCTATTTTCAAAATCATATAATACATGCAGTCAATGAATTGTCCACAAATCACAAATAAAAATTGTATAGTGCACATTTTTAAATTTTAAATGCATATAAATCGTTTTTCCTTGGGACTCAAATAAAATTACCTACTGCCTTATATTTTCTGGGACTCAACTTACCTACTACCTATTTTTACCCGGGACTCAATTTACCACTTTCAAAATGTACCAAACTTATCTCGGATTCAATTTATCACTAGTACCTGATACTCAGTGAAGACTGAGTATAAAATCTAAACATATTTAAAGCGAAACACTATTGTAAATTCAGAATAATTAAATCGTGCTAGACTGCAGATTAAGTAGAAGTTTCATGAAAATTATTAAAATTGAAAAATTGTTAACACAAAAATTATCAAGAGTTATATGATGGAAAAAAAATTGGTTGAGGAAGTTGGAACCCGCAGGCAAATGTATTATAAGGAACAAAAAAAAATTATCACTAGTTATACTCAATGATGAGTTTAGTATATAAAACTATATAAAAATTGAAGAGGGGAGATGATTATATAAATTGAAAATTTTTTAACGCAACAATTATCATGATTTTGTGATGAAATGAAAAAATTGAAAGAGGAGATAGGCACCAGTAGGTAAATGAGTTTTAAGGAACAACAAAAAATTTAAAAAAGAATTTTAGATAAAAATTATCACTACTAACAAAATCAATGAAAACTGCAGTAGGTAGGTACTCTAAACATATTTAATGCAAAACACTACCAAAAGGAATAAAATCGTGATAGAACGATTATTTATAACTCTCATGATGATATTGAAAATTTTTTTTTATTTAAAAAAATTTACAATCTATATACAATTTATATAATAAGTAAATATGATCAAATATATTACAGGGCATGAAAATCTTGAGGGAAGGGAGTGTCCAGTGACACTACTTTCAATTAAAATTGAAAATTGAAAAATTGTTTTCACAAATTCAACTAGAATAAAATGATGAAAAAAATTTTAAAAGGGAAGTTGGCGCCTACAGGCAAATATGTTTTAAGGAACAAAAAAAAAAATTATCACTATAGTACCTAATACTCAATGAAGACTACAGTATATAATCTAAACATATTTAATGCAAAACACTATCAAGAAGAATAAAACCGTGATAGACTCATTATTTATAACTCTCATGATGATTATACAAATTCTAAAGCAGAATATGAAATTAAAACTTTATGTTGTCATTCAAAAAAGTACAACACTTAAAAAATGATAAGGATAAAAAATATTTAAAAATAATTTTTTTTTATAAAAACGTTGGTTTTTGAATAACTTGAAACTATGTAAAATAATATTTTCTAAAACATTAATAATTTTTGAAATAATGAGTGTTCAATGATAAAAGAATCACCTGGTATAATACTTGTAGGATTTAAAACTTTAATAAAATTATAAACGTACATTTCGCCAGCCCCCCAAGTATAATTTTTGATTTTTTTTTTTTTTGCTAAACTTTAGTGTGCCATTAGTGTGAATTTGTGTGACTAATTTCAGAATTTGTGCGATAGGTACTGGTTTAACCGTAAATTCAAAAATCTATAACGGGGCTGGGGAACATTTCTCTAATATTTTTTCTAGTTTTGAAGGAATAAAATATAAAATAAATTTATAACTATTAGGAACACGGAAAATATTCGGCCGGCCGTATAGGAATGCGCGCGGCTGGCGGGTCACATCTCACATGTTTGATAACATTACGGTGTTAAATAATTCGCAATTTTTCTCGAAACTAAAAACTAAAAATATATTTTTTAACTTTTTTACCAAAACATTAAAATAAATTAAAATATGAAATAATTGTAGTTCTTATCCCTGTGAGTCTAATTACAAAACCAGAATTTCGATATCACCATTATTTCGGGAACTATCGCAATGGGTAAATCCTCACGGGACACCCTGCAGTATACGAATAATAGAAAAAAATATAAAATTATTTATAAAAAAAAGTAAAATTGTGTAAAATAATAAAAGGTAGTTTGAAGAGAATTGGTATAAAAAAGGTACTATTGGGGACAACAGGTGCATGCCCGCCTTTTCCTGGTAGCCGATCACAACGAAATGGGTACACCTAACACATGTTAAAAGCACGTGGATGTATAGGTCTGTAATCAGTATGGACTACGAGTAATAATTAACAACAATATGTAGTCCAATTATTATGACGTTACAACCTTGACAGAGTTCTGTGAGCGAGCAAGAGGTGACGAGAAAAAGTTCCCTAAGGTAAGATTCAATCCACGTCAACCGCACTTGATATACGTCCGCTGAAACTCCGCTTTATATCGTTCTCGAACAACACTGATGTTAACAAAATCGAAATAAAATAGCAAACACCGACAAATAACAAAAATTACAATATTGTGTGTATAATCGGCAGATGTATGGCATCGACTTAACGGCATGCAATGATGGAGACAAGCTGAGGTGTAATAAATAGCTCACACATGCATTTTTTTCAGCTCGCAAATAAGATGATATTCGATAAGCGTAACGCCGAGTGAGAAAGCTAGTAGATAACTAGCTAGTATATAAATACAATACATATGAACAGTGTGTCGTGCAACCACGCAGCCGTTATACATATAATATAAATATTTGTGTTCCACTTCCGTCGCGCTAATACTGCCGAAATAATCGACATATTATTATAACTCAGCCGTAGTCAACCATCATTTAAAAATCTTGAACCATTGGCCATTGTTTGTATTTAGCCGCCGTAGCCGTACGACAGTATTTGCCTGTTTGTTTGTTTTTTTTTTCGATTATTGATGGATAATATTATCAGCATTATTGTTGCACTGTGCGGAAGCTGTCCGCCAGTGACGTAAAATTTTTTAATACGCTGTTTGTGCATACGCAAAATACCATTTGAACGATATATCGTACGACGTCTATCGTTGATGGTCGATTATCGACCGTCGATAAGACATTTATTTTGGTGTCTTTTTGTTATACATTTGTGTGTGGCGTAGCCACCACATCTCACGGCTTACTCACCATTCCGGAAATTCAAATCGAGCCAGTACGTTCATCGTTTTCCGCTTATCTTCGCAGGCTGTTCGTCATGCGTTACCGTTCCGTCGCCGACCCCATACCGGTAATCGATTCGTCTGTCGTTGCTTTTGTACGTGAACTGCTGTATTGCATCTGTATTATATTACGGTGCGTCTTCGGTCACATAGGTACTCATTAATCATTATACTCCTAATCCAGTTTTGTGTGCCGTCGTGACGTTACGTCGTTATTAGCGCTATTACTCCGTCGTCATTTGTATTATTACGTAACGTTTTACTGTCGTGTGCTCACTTAGGTACTAAAAAATGACACCGATTTCCCACTAACCATGTTTGATTGACAATTCTGTGGACTGCCGGCTCGTTAGTACACCGATAATAATTATTGGCTTATTGTGATCGTTCTACAATTTGGTAAAGCAAAAGAATAAAAAAAACTTGTAAGTCGAGCGTCGTGGATTTGTGTTCTTTGTAAAGTATCTAAATGATAGAAATGTGGGAAACGGGGGAATAATAATAAATAAAACTCAAGACACGAAAATTAGATTGGTAAATTGTACATACTAAGTTGGTGCCGAGTAAGCTTAACGGGTGTGAAACTCGGAATGGAAAAACGGGACTAGACAACAATAAGTATAATAACGATCAGACGCCGTGACAAAACAGATATTTGTATAATCATAATATTAATAATATGTGTATATAATTCATACCGTGCGTGACTCCAATAACTCCACTAGACGATCACCGGTCTACAATATGAGAAAAATATGTATATATTTTATAATAAAATAGTGTACATATTTTGTACCGGCTAGATACTAAAAAAATAATAATCATAGATATAAGGTACATACACAACTACATATTATAGAAATGATCAGACACCCGTCGATGTTTGTCTATCCTTCTAACGTTCTAACCATCACGTTCGGTGACGCGATCTTTAAGAAAAACTTCAGTGGTCACATGTTTTTGATTAACACAGCCATTACCTATAGAAGTTAGAAATACGTGGCACCGGGGTGTCTCCGCAGGTGGCAGAAAGAAAAAGAAAAATAAGCATAAACGAATGTTCCTGTGTGATCAGGTACTCGTCGTTGAGAGAATTGGTGGGATGCTGGTGATGTTTTTAATTTTTATTATTAATTAAAGTTAATTAATCGCGTATGCTGGTTTTGCGAACAGAACTACAGAAGTAGTGCGGCGTGCGGACTATGGTGCGATGGAGCTTTAGTACATAAAAAAAAAAATACAATAAATTATAATACAAAATATAAATGAACAAATAATTGTATGTGACTTTCTGCATAACTACATATCATATAACTGCATCTTGTTTCACCTAGATACTTTAGACTAAATTCATAATATACAAGACAATAGACGGATTATTTTAAAAGCACATTATTAAGTGCCTATAGGTACTTAAGGAATGTATAAATATGAATATATAATGGGGTGTATCTGAGCTGTCTCGTGGAATCTCGCAAAGCAGCTATACCTCGGGCGGTCATGGCTTGGGTTATTGAGGGGGGTGAAGATTCTCAGACTCTAACTATTGCAACAGACATGTCTGACATAAAATTTTTATACATGTAAAAAACCATACAATAACTCATTTAGTCCGCAATGCGTATTCCGGAATTTCTTATCACTTAAATTAAAATTTTTTTATTACTATAATAAACATTATATTATACAAATTCGACATCTAAAATAACTGAAAGAAACAATAAAAAAAACTAAAATAAATTGGTTTATTTGGAATAAGAATGGAGTGAGTCTAATTTATATACAATATTATATAAAAATTAAATTTCTATCTCGTACCTATATGAAAAAAGAAGTATTTGCTTTAAAACCATAGCCCTGCTTATTATAATTGTCATGACCTTATGATTAACAATATTATTATGCTACGAAGATGTGTTTAATGAGATTGTGGTGGCACATGATTGGCATATTGGTGGCTTTTTCCGTAGATAATTAATTTATTATAATAAATAACAATTTTGTAATTAATTATTAGTTTCGATTTCGGAGAAAACTTTTGACTTGAAATTTTAGAAACTAGCTGTCGCCCGACATGGTCGGTACGGAAAATTAATGTGTACACTGTATAAATTAATTTTAACTTTAAAAAGCAGTAATCAAATTTATTTAAATCAACATATTTTTTTTTTTAATAGTTCATAAAGAAATATATTTTAGTAAAAATATGCATGTGCTTCTAACATTTAAACACCATCTTAAATATTCTTAATCGATAATCAAAAAGCATACTTATTATCTCATTTAATTATTGCCCGATGCCCTGCAATGAACAGATTGTATACAAGGGAATCGTTGATATAAAAGTAGTATTATAATATATACCTAGGTATCTATGGATTTCTCTTATTGATTTAGTACAATATAATCCATGGCGATTGTCAAAGTCGTTGCGGAGGACGCAGTCTATTAAAGATTCTAACATTTCAATTAGATAGCAAAGTAGACATGAACGAAAAACATCCTGCTTTCCGTTTAATCTTTTTTTTCTTCATAAACCACATTATTTTTAGACTTCAATTCAGCAGTATCTGATGCGTTTCCACTTCAGCGTCGGAGTGCATACCTACAACTCGTGCGGACTCTAACAAAGCCCAAAATAATTGATATTTAAAGTAAGTTTGTTTTAATACCAATTCTTTTGTGGCTTAATATTATAAAAGAATTGAGGTACACGTTCGTACACTTTTACAATGGTGATGTTTGCAAAGAGTTCTTCACCTATGCATTTGAAACTAAGACTACAATAGGCACTTTAAACATACTTTATATTGTGACTTTTTCAAATATAATAAAATATTCCCTTGAACCCAAAAAGTCAGACTTATTATGGCCTTTTACAATTTTTTAAGTAAATTCAAGATTGTCATATTTTGATATGTGGCTGTATTGCGTACAGAAATTGATTTTCAGACATACCAAAATATGGCAGTATTGAATTTAAGCTATGTTTATTTTTGTGTCATATAATATCCAATTATGGCAGTATTGAACTTTAAATTATTAATGAATAATAAAATATTATTAACTGTTAGTTTTTTTGAAATTTGATTAAAATTGTCGTGTTTTAATTTATAATTGTACAGATAATATATATAAGGATGAAAATTAATCATTTAATAGTTGTAGGTATGTAATCAATATCTTTAAAAATAATTTACTATAAAACACAAAATAAAAAATAAAATACTACTTGTCTTTAAGCCAATAAGCTTATTTTTATGTATCAAAGTAACAAATAATATGACAAATTAAAAAAAAAATAATATTCTAAACTGATAATGACTATAAAATAATCAAATGCTTTTGAACAACAAGAGTACAAGACTATAATATTATGTACGAATTTGAATAATTTATTATTATTTTAATAATATAGGTAATACTTGTTTGAAATACAATGTAAAAAAAAAGTTACTCATTATAATTATCATGGCCTTATGTTTAATAATATTATGCTACCCATGGCTTTGATAATAAATAAATAATAAGTTTAATTTTATCATATAAATTAATCACCATCTTCATAGTTTTTTTTTTATTATTATTATTGTATTAGTATTTGTTATAAGTATTATCAATTTTAGATGTTTTTATGTTTTTATAAAAATGGTAATAAGTTTTGCTTTGCGCGATAAAATTAAATCTTTTTTATTTGTAGAATTCCAGGCTTTTTAATAAATGCAAATTTCATATGTAATGTATGTTTGATAATTTTATTTTTCATTAAAACTATAATTTCTTGATAATTTGCTTGCCCATAAGTTGTTTAAATTGTTGTAAAAACAATTTATCAGGGAATTCTTTTTTAACTTTAATTATTTTAATATCTTCCTATAAAACCATTTGACCGATAGTATTATTATTAAATTTGTTACAAAAATCTTTACTACGACACCTTGTTCTAGGTAAAATGTCATCAAATTCTGATTTTAGACCTTTCTTGTGATGTTCCTGAGCTTTTATTTTCCTTCCAGGCCTTGTCTTTAATACTATCATTAAAACTTCATTATCTAAATCTGTAAACAGAATACAAACTGTGTAGTAACATATAGTTCATATAAACACGAGATCAAGATAAAATTATTATTTACTATTAGAGTCAGTCATTTTATAACACTAAGTTTCCATTGGCACTTACTAGCTCAATGAAATTTCGTGAGCTTTCATTTGATTTGTTTGAATGTGTCATGTGTTGTTTTCAATGGTAAATCATCTAAAAAAATATAATAATAATAAAGTTTGTAAAAAATTGCAACTGTCTAGCTGCAAGTACCTACTTACTGTTCTCATATTCATGTACTTATCACTGAAGTATTTAACCATCGAATATTACTTTATTTGTAATATTAAATTCTGTATTTTTAATAGCTGTTAATATTTTCATAGAACAATAACACAATAAAATTAAAATTTATGGTTGATAAGGTTTTGTACATTAGAAATTATCAGAAAATGATTAATAGAATTAATTACATTCGGTATTTATTAGGGTATATAATATTATACGAAATATATACAATAAGCCAACAACTGACATAGATTAATATATTATTACCTATTTATACATTATATTTATAATTCATATTGCTTAAAAGTTAAAACATTTAAAATTACATTACATTTTTACACATTTATAGGTAAACAATTTTATATATATATATATTTTTTTATTGAGCATATTCACATCGACAACAAAGGTCATTAGTTACACTTATTTACAATAATGATGTAATATAATATGTAGGTACTGATACAATGGTAAGTTATTTAATTAGGATAAAACATTTTTTTTATATAAGATTGAACGATTTTGTTTTTCTTAAAAAATTAATTATGTCTAGGTTTTTTTCATGAATAGGTTATTTTATATTTTACGTAGGTACCTAATTCAATAATTATTCTATCTATTAATCGGATTATTTTAGATATATAATACCTGTAATGCATAAAAGAAGCATGATCGTAATCAATAATCAAACAAAAATAGGCAAGAAAAATAATATATTATATTATTATAATTTAAATTTAAAATTACAAATATTTTTTGGTTATTGTTGTATCACATTTAATTATTTAAATGAACATTATTCATAAACGTGAACCTCCTTGGTAATAGATGTTTTATTGAAATATTACATATCTTTGGATTTATCCTATTAGCGTAACATAATATAATCTGTGGCAATTGTCTTTTCAGAATCAGAAATGACAGTCGATTAAAGATTCTAAAATTATAATTTCAATGAGCACTAGAGCAAACACGAACTAAAAATATTCTGTATTTCATATAATTTTAATTTCATAATTAATAATATTTTCAGACTTCAATTAAGTATCTGATGCGTTCTTACGTCGGTATCGGAGTGTACCCATACACGTCTCGGATTTCACCAATACCTCGAAAAAGAGTCGATGTTTGAGGTAAGTTTATTTTCATATTCTTTTGAGGCTTGAATCTTATGTTAGGCTTTAAATAAATATTTAAGGTCACGAAAAATATATTCCCAAGTTCCAAGTATCGTTGACGCATATTTTATTTCTAAGCGCGAAATTAAGAAATACGCGAGATCGAATAATATAAACGCGCTGCGTCGTTTTTCAGGTCACCAGACGTATAATAATTATAATTTCATAATTATAACCTAGGTATGTGTTTGTAATCGACATTTTTCAATTTTTGTTTAGTTAGTTAATTGTAATATCCGTTTAACTGATGACTCCATTCTCCAAAACTCATAGGGATCAATTTTAATTCGTAAATGGTAATTTTTTCGATATCCAACGTTAGAGGTCAGGAATTTAGAATAAAATATATTTTATTTCGATAAATTATGTATATAATAGATATTTGTAGTTATTTATAACCTTTATTCTTTATCTTATATCTAATATCATAGGTACTTATTAAGTTATTACATTGTAAGTACACCTATAAAGCCCTATGACCTAAAGGCTAAAAGAATTGATCACTGAGTTTTTATTCATTTTCTAAAACTCAATCTTTCAAAAATTAATATAGAATAATAACTATAATATTCATGAATTCTTGAAATAAAATAAATAAACAAACTATAATACGCAATACTAATTAAAGTTTGTATAAAAAATTATAAAAATAAAAATGGATCGGTACTAGAGTTTTAGTAGCCATACAGTGGGTATAATGTTTTTATAGCCATATAAAATTAATAAGTTCTTGAATAAAATAATCAAAACACATAATAACATTAAATGGATCGTTTAGCTATATATTATCTGTAATGTTAAAAAAGTGGGTAAGTGGATGTCAGTCTGTTGTACAGATTAAGGTGTGGAGTGGACCTCTGACAAGGGTAGGTTGCATTTTAATGCAATCATAGGTATCATTGTATACGAAAAACCATTTCTGAACGGAGATGATTTGTCAGTCTAGGATATATTATATTTTAATATTGTCATATATTCTATTTTGAAATAAATATTTTATTTTTCAATTAAGACGCATTTTGCATAAGGCATGGTTAATCAATTCTTCCAAAAACATTGCATGTAGTTATCATAATTCATAATACCTAGTATTATCATAGATATACATATACCTGGTTTGAGGATAAATCGTTATCATTACGCGATTTCATACAAATTTAAAACTCAAACGCTCAAAACATTTTTCCTATAATGACACTTCAAATTTTCTCTATAGCTATATGTAGCAAAACTTATGGAAAACTTGGTGTTAAATTTTATAACCTTAGATATAAGTACAAACAATATTATGAATTTTGAACTACAAAATAATTTGCAAATATTCATGGTTTTGACGAATTTTTGTCAATATTTGAAATTCAAATGCTAATTAAAATTTAATTTGAATTTCCGGTGGACATTATTTTTGTGATAAAAATTGAAAAACTTGTAAGGAGCCTTGTATTAAATTTTCAAATCTTAGGTATAAAAGGAAATTTTTTTATGAATTTCTAGGATAAAATAATTTACGAATTTTTGTGATTTTTACGTATTTTGTCAAAATTCAAAATTTGAATGCTTATACAAAAAAATTGTGTCTATGAATTTATTTTATTTTTCAACTGCTATTGTAACAATATGTTAAGAGCCTTGTATTAAATTTTCAAGATTTTTTACCCAAAAAATAAATTTTTATCGATATTTATTTAAAAAAAACTAATAATGATCGAAAATTGCATATACCTATGAATAGTTCAACTTAAGTCAAAAGTTTTTGAAAATTTTATGGTGGATATTATATACTTATATAAACATTCGATGAAAAATCCATGCATCAATGGTCATTTTTTTAAAGTTACATCAAAAATCAAAATCGATTTTGTCGAAAACTGATGGTGCGTAAAATTTCCCGTTTTTCCCTTAATTTTTAGTTTGTTTATCCCGATTATTTAGAAAAATATTAGGAATACTTTTGACCACCAAAGTACCAACTAGATTCACTTTCTGATCGAATAACGTACTGAAGTCAAAAATCGAAGCACTTTTACTGCCCCAAAACGTGATGACAGACACGAAAACAAAATATATTCGTGGTTTTGACGATTTTTTGTCAATATTTGAACCTCAAATGCTAATAAAATAAAAAATTTTGCCTGGGTATTCTTATAATTTTTTAATCACAATAATCTATGAGAAACTTTATATTAAAATTTCAAGTATTTTGATAGGGCCAAAAAAATTTTATCGACACTTCAAAAAAAAAATATTCAGTAAAATTGAAAATTTCAGTTATCTATAAATATCTCAAAAAGTCAAAATATTTTGAAAATTAAATCATATGAGAAAATGCCAACCTAAACAACTGGTAAAATGTTCAAGGAGCTACGACTTATACTTTTTGTATGATAACAAATATTTAAAATCGTTTGAGGATAAATCGTTATCGATATGCTATTTTGTAAAAATTTAAAATTCAAACGCACTTAAAATATTTCCTATAATGATGCTTCGAGTTTTCTCTATAGCTACTTGAGGGAAATCGTATGGAAAACTTAGTGTTGTATTTTTAATCCTTAGTTATAAACACAAACATTTTTTTTTGATTTTTCAACTTCAAAATTGCTTGCAAATTTTCGCATTTTCGACAGATTTCGTAAAGACTTGAACTATAAACGCTTATAAAAAAAAAATTGTGCCCATGTATTCTTATAATTTTTTAATCACTATAAGAATAACTTATGAGAAACTTTGTATTCAATTTTCAAGTTTTTTTATAGGGCCAAAAAAATTTTATCGACAATTCAAAAAAAATTTTTCAGAAAAATCTAAAATTTCAGTGGTCTATAAATAACTCTAAAATTAAACTGTATATAGATTACACTAACATAAACATTTGGTGAAAATTTCAAGTATTTACAGTAAATAGTTTTTGAATTACAACCATATAAAAAATCGATTTCGTCGAAAACTGGTTTTGCGTAAAAATTCCGTTTTTCTGTCATTTTTTTTTTCTCGATTTTTTTGAAAACTGCCTACATACCCTTCCAACATTTGTACCTTTATTGTAGCATTAACTAATAAGTTTACTCTGACCTACAAAATATGTGATTTAAGGTTTTTTATAAATTTATAAACAGGTTAACAGAAGTACCTATTTATTTATTATATTTTGTGGTATTTATTTCCATGGTTTTATGTCATTCTTTGAGTAGGTACCCTTACTTATTTTTATATAAATTGCATATAATTTACTGTTATAACTTTAAATCATGTTTGGTAACACATGTAGAGGTTAGTGAGTACACTGGATGTCAAATTTGAGACCAAAGAAAAATTTAAATGCTCCCAAGTGATTAAAATCTATTTATCAGTGATTGTTACTAGTTAAGTATTTTTTTGGTGTTGATAGCATACTAAACAATTATTTAAAACATTAATATGTCAGCAACATGGACATAAAATTTATACTATTCAGGTATATATACATTATACATATATGATGTTTTGCACTTTGCAGTTAGGCATAAAAGTTACAGACAAGAAATACTAACAGTATAGCTTTGCATTAATTATACATATTTAACCTTTTTATTCTTTATTATTATTGAAAATAATAATTTTGGGTGTCATTTTTTATTCAACTGGCAGTTACATTTAAAATTCTCCATTTGCATATATATAAATGCTCAAGTTAACAAAAAACAAAAATTAAATTGCTGTTTCTTACCAGCTTATATTTGTGTTTATTTTTTCCACTTAATTATCAATACAAATTATTTATACAATGTTTTTGAGTATAAAACCTCTTTTAAGCAAACTTGTGATAGAGATAGAGAGTAAAACAATATTGATTATTCTAAAATAAACTTATAAGAAAAACTATAGATAGGTACATTCAAATAAAATACAAGGACAGATATTATTGATAAAAAATTGAAAACAATATATTTTTGCAAAGGTGAATTGTTGGATCCCTGCCTCAGTACCTTACTACATATTATTGACAGAGATTGATATAGCATATTACTATACTTATATAACTTATAGACTATAGTTTAAATAAAGGCAAGCGTAGAGGACAATGCACGCACTGGAGCATTGTTAGTCTAAACTCTTAAGCTTTTATAGCTGACCTACAAAATAAACCATTTTTGCTTTGTAATTTGTATTATAACTTATAAGTATTCCTTAATTTGTTCTTGATAATTGATAAAAAAATGCCAGTTTTCTGTGTGGTCATTATAATTGTTAGTACTTCCATCAAGTATTATTTATAACGCCAGTGCAGCGTTTTTATTTTCAAAATGGTTGTTGAAGTGTTGAACATAATATATTTATATCTAATATCTAATTATATTATACCTACAATAAAATATTATTATATACCTACTAATTAATATATTAATATATTATGTATAATTTGTTCTAGGGTATAATATATGTAAAATAATATATAATATTGTCTATCGCAGTATCACTATGTAATGAATTTAAAAAAAAATTGATTATTATAATACTCATCGGTATAAATTCGGCTTTAATAGGTTTCGGCTGAAGTACTGTCGGCTGTAATATTTGTCGGATAAAATACGGTTCTGCTAATTTACTTGTAATATTTTCGGCTACTATACGCGCTACCCGTTTTTCTGTCACTTTTTTTTTGTTTTTCTCGATTTTTTTGAAAACTGTTGGAAAATGTTTACTTTTGACCTCTATAATGCACCAAGGATATTCACTTTTACATCGGAAACCACCCCCAAAGTTTGAAATTGAATCATTATTTCGACTAATTATGCTGTACAGACAAAAAAAAAAACACACATCATTGTAAAATCAATACATTCGTCACATCGTTCAAAATCTAAAATGAATAGGTCAGAAAATATTGTTTAATATTTTATTGAAATTTCAGAGATGGTATTCGTCAGTGAAGATTTGCCGACTAAAAATCATATTCGTTGTGAAGCCTGTGTGAAATGTATTAACAATGTTTCGAAGATGAAGTTTTATAGTAGATTCAGATATTGGGTAAGTAATTTTCTATTTTTCAGTAGGTTTATTTTTATTTTATTAATTAATTAATTGATCAGGGGATAGATTACTTGCAATTTTTAAATTATTCGTTTTGTAACCACTGGTATAACACTATTCAAGTTATCAATAAAATCGTGATAAAAATTAGGAAATTGGTCAGGTATAATATTTAAAAATTTTTTTTTTTAATAATTTCCTCAATGATATTTAAATATTTTCACCAATTATCAGGTACGATGACCTGTAGGTACTATAGGGACTGGGAGTGTGAGAGTGGGGGCAGGGAGATTAAGAGATGGGAGAGAGAGAGAGTGAGAGAGAGAGAGAGAGAGAGAGAGAGAGAGAGAGAGAGAGAGAGAGAGAGAGAGAGAGAGAGAGAGAGAGAGAGAGAGAGATAGTGAGAAATAGTGTAGAGAGATGGTAGAGAAGCAGAAGAAAAATCGAGAGAAAAAGGGTGAGAAAGAAAAGGAGGGATAGTAAGAGAGATAGATAGTGTGAGGTAAGGTTAGATTAGGTTAGGGTTAGGTAAGATAGGTACTATAGTGACTTGTAAAGAGAGGGCGAGAGAAGGATAGTGTGAGAGGGAGTGAAAGAGGTAGATAGTATGGAGGATAAGGAGATTAAGTGAATGAGAGGGTGCAAGTGTGAGAAAAACGGGTAGAGGGGGAATGTCAGACGAGTGAGTGTGAGAGATATAGGTGAGGGGGATGGTGAGAAAGTGATAGGGTGAGAGAGAGGTAGCGTCAAAGGGAGATGATAAGGTTAGGTGGGGGAACAGAACAAAAAGTGAGAGAGAATTGTGAGAGGTTGTGAGAGACAGTGAGATAGGTGAAGGGGAGGGATAGGAAGAAAGAGGGGTAGTTGCAGAGAGAGAGGATTAGGTTAGGTGGGGGGAAGGGGAATAGTTAGGTAGAATAGTTATGTTAACAATTTTGAATATGTAGGAAAGGATCTTAAATTGCAAAGGTCACTCGACCCTTTGAGTGATACTACCAGGTTAGGTAAGGTTTACAACCTTCGACTTATGGGATAGAATAAAAAGAGAAGGTTGGTTAGGCCGATTAAGAGGATGTCAGTGGAATTTTTTTTCTCCGACTCATGCGCAATATATCAAATTTTTTGTTCACAATAATCTTAATAATTTCTAAAATTAGAGAAAAATAGGCTTATTATACTTTAATTATCAAGTGAGTTATGATTATTTTAAAGTATTCATAACTCGCTTCAAATATAGCCTATAAGATGCTCTAGGTATTAATAATAAGTATCTTAAAATTTTAAAAGAGGCCATTTCACTCTAATTTTAGAAATTATTATGATCATAGTGAACGTAATATTTGTGTATGGGTCAGAGAGAAAAAAAAAGAAATACACTGACATCCTCTTAAGTGTTATCAAGTCAAAAAAGCTCTTGATTGTTGATTGTTTACATTATTATAAGTCTTGTAAAAAGTATGACTTTTTCATTACATATTTTGTTAAAATATCACATCAATCAAATGAATATTATCTTTAAAATAACAAATTTTATTTTTTATACAAATTTACAATTTCATTATACATATTATTATAGTTAATAGTCTTATTATGAAAAGTATTGTAGTGCTCAATAAAAAAAAGTATTAGAGTTGTGGCTTGATAAGTAAAAAAATTTAAATATTATAAATTCTCATTCTCAAAATATTCATCTTAGGACTTCAATTTCAAAATAAAATATTTGTATACTTTTGTTTAGTATTACTTTACAAGATTGTACTATGATAGTGATTAAAAAAATAAACTTGAAAGTAGGCGAATGATTGGAAGTAAAAGTTATAATTAATAACTGTAGAGCTAGGACTTTTATGTACTTACTAAAAATTCATTAAATATACGCAGTTAAATAGGTATGCCTTAAAAAAAATTACATTATTTTATTACACTAGGTATAAAAATTACTTAATTAAATATTTTATGCATTTATCATATGTTTATATATATATATATACCGTTGTCCCACAAAACAGGGTAGGTACACTTTATCACTCATTACCCTTTAATTATACCCTGTAATCAATCATAAATTCCTATATGACTTAAAATTCTTTTAACTCATATCTTTTAGTGATATCCATACAAATTGTTTTTTTTTTCGTATGGCGCTATGTCCGGGAGTAGGCCTGAAGGCCTAGTTTGGACGCCTGTTTGGCAGAATTTCTATTGGGGCACCCGTAGGTTTAGGTTAGGTTTTTATTATATTATTTAATTCATTTTCATGCTGTATATGCGAGATAAATTGAGTAAGATTTGTGAAGATGCCTTTTAATATTTGTTTATGTTGTTATCGTTGTCTATATTTATGATGAAGTTAGCATCTAGCGTTTCCTGGTATAATTATTTATCGTAGAAATGTCTTCTCTTGATAACTTGTAGGTATGTAGGTAGTAGAATATCGAACGTCTTTTATTAAGTACCTACTTAATATGTATGAGATTGGATATTAGAATTTCTAATGTATTATTCTTATTTGATGTTTTGTTGTCTTTTTCTTTAGACTTTTGGAATATTTTTTGATTGTGGCAATAGTGTTCAATGACATTATTCATTTGGAAAATTATTGAAAATTAGAATTTTGTTTTTGTGGTGGTTTAGTATGATCAGATGGCCATTCCTTGTATAAGGATTTCATAAATATGATCTGGAATCTGAATGGATAATCCATTTAATTTCTTGTAGCTTACATTTATTTATTTATATAAATTAAAAATTTTAATTTTAATCCTATTGTTTTTGAACATTGGTTTGTAATTAGATTATTAGTAGTATTTTAAGGTACCTATAGTCTTGTAGAAATCTGTAAATTATGACATTTTAATTGGTTATTATGTTAAATTTATATTTTTGTTGTATGGTTAACTTGTAATAATATGGTTTTATTCTTCTAACATGAATGATGTTTTCAGTTAGTTTTTTATCAAAGATTAATTTTACTTTATAATTTTATTCTGATATTTATTTATTATTTTTAAATTACTTTAAATTGGCCTCTGTATTTTTGTGCTAATTTAGACGTTTTGCCTATTTGTGAAAATTCAAATTTTATTAATTCTTGGTCACCTGGATTAAAGCTTACTATTCCGTGACTTTTGTTTAAATAATTTTTTTGTTTCATTTGTGCCTTTTTTTACTATTTGTGGAATTTCATTCCTTATTTCGTTTAGTTCCTTTAATAATTTTTATATGTTGTAAGGCATGCTTTTTCTGGTATTAGTATAATATCAATTGGAAAATAAGGTTCAAAATCATGCATTAGGAAAAAAAAATGCTATAATTGGTATAATATGGTGTGCATTGTTGATAATATAATATGTTATTTATTATGAAAAATTGTCATGATTTCCTTAATATGTTTTTATTTATATATTCTTTGGGTTCATTCTATCTTTTGTTGTAAATGCGAAATTGATCTTTGGAATTCGATGGATTTATGTCGTACATTCGTACCTAATTAAGTGATTTGTCGACTCCAATGTTTTTATCGTTTGTATTTATGTTATTGTATTATAGCCCATCTGATACTCTGTTTTCTTTACTATTTTTATGTGATATATCAAAGGTGAAAGATATTATAGTTCGATATTATTTTTGAAAAAGAAACATTTGTTTGATATTATTGAAAAATTCATTTTGCCCATGATTATGAACACTTATGTTAAGTAAACTTTGTTGTTTGTTTCAATTATTTGATCATTGTTGTTATCTCTGGACATTTATTATTTTTCTTTTGTATTTAAATCAGAATTATTTGTTAAAATTCAGCTATGAATTATATTCCTGATAATCTGCTATGGATTATGTTGTATTTATTATTAGTCATCGTTTGGACCTTATATTTTAATTTTATTTAAATCTAAACATCTCTGTGTTTAATTCATTTATAAAAAATATTTTAATCTTCTTTGGATTATATTTTATTTATTATTAGTCATCATTTGGACTATAATATAGTTGTAATATATTTTTATTTTATTTGAATCTAAACATCTCTGTGTTTCATTCTTTTATTAAAATTGTATTAATCTTCTTTGGATTATATTTTATTTATTTTATTCGTCATAGTTTGGACTATATATTTTAATTTTCTTTGAATCTTAACAACTCTGTGTTTAATTATTTTATAAAAAATGTTATAATCTTCTTTGGATTATATTTTATTTATAATTAGTCATCATTTGGACTATAATATAGTTAAAATATATTTTTATTTTATTTGAATCTCAACAACTCTGTGTTTAATTCATTTATAAAAAATGTATAATTAATCTTCTTTGGATTATATTTTATTCATTATTAGTCGTCGTTTGGACTATAACTTTAATTTTATTTGAATCTAAACATCTCTGTGTTTAATTCAATTATAAAATGTTTTAATCATCTTTGGATTATATTTTATTTATTATTTGTCGTCGTTGGGACTATAACTTTAATTTTATTTGAATCTAAACATCGGTGTGTTTTATTCTTTTATACAAAATGTGTTTGTGAATCTTAACAACTCTGTGTTTAATTCTTCGTTTAAAATATTCTTTTTAAAAATAATCTGATCAGGGTTATTTTAGTGAAATGTATATGTTTATTTAAATCTTTTATGAATAAGAGTCACTTTTTTTGAACGCCACTTTGTGATGAATTCAATCCTTACATTTTAATAATATATTAATTGGTATGCTATAGTTTGCTATTTTAATTGATAATAATCAAAAGGATTTTGAATGTCGGCTTTCTTTATCCTACCTTTTATTATTAATTAAAGCATTTATTTATTATGATTGAATAGGAACGTGAGTATAGATATATAAAATTTAGTTGATTTATGTTGAGTCTGTGTTTCTTTATTAATTTGTCATTAATGATAATTTTGTTGTTGAAGTTGTATGAATATATATATATTATATATGTCAATATAATTTCTTGCCTGTTCATAAGTGAATAAATTGGTTAAATATTTTTATTTAAATCTTATAAAAATTATAGTTATAATTGTTTAGTATAACGATGTTGATTAAAAATTTTGTTTTTTGATTAAATAGTTTTTTGGTTAATATAAGTATAATTGATTAAATAATTTTTTGTAGATGATTTAAATGGTAATTATTTATATTTTATTTATACTTTTTAGTATTTTTGGTTTGGTCTCCAGTAAATTTGGTTTTTTTATTGTGTACAATGGCAATATTTATTTTGTAAATTATTGAAAATGAATTTTTTTTTTGTTTTGTAGTCTGACATACTAGGTTGGTATGATCAGATGAGCCCTTCCTTGTTTGAGAATTTCATGATATCCAAAAGTGATATTTAAAATAGGGATTTCCATTTAAAATGAATGAAGAAATACATGACTTAAAAGAATTTTAAGTGATATAGGAATTTATGATTGATTTGTCTAGTTTTATGTCCAACAAACAGAATTGAAAGATATTTACAGGTTAATGAGGAATAAAGTGTACCCTGTTATTTGAGACACAAGATATATTGTATATACATAAAAAAAAAAATTAAAAAGCTAGTAAAAATTTCATTTTTCTTTCATATTTAATATAATTATATTTTGATCCATAAAAATATTTACCTAAGTGCTTGATTTTCGATAAACTATCAAAAGATGCACTAAAAACATTTAGAATTTTATCACATAAGTTTTTAAATATGCTGTGTACTACTACTAACCTAGAAATATGCATACAATAAATCTTGCAAAAAAGAAAAAATATATAAAATGCATAAAAAGTCTTTGCTCTAGAAAACATAAAATGTTTTAAAATAAAAATTTGTAATAGTGCCTAATTTGTCCAGATAAAAGAAAAACAACTTTTGAAGGTGATTAAGAGTTCAAAGAATTTCATTATGAAATTGAAAGCAACTTATATTACTAGTTTTTTTAAAATTAATCCAAATCTCTAATGCTGGAAAGAAGAAATAAGATCTGGTGATAGGTAATTTTTCTGAGAAATACAATCATTTTTAAAGTATTATTTTAGTTGAGTGTTGGAATCTATACTAGTGTTAATCGTATACTTTTTCGACTAGTCTAATGGAATTTAAATTTAAGATTTTAGAAATTAAAAAAAAAAATTTTGTTGTTCTCGTATGTACCTATTTATTACCTAGGTATTCAATATTTTAGGTGACATACGTGTTGTTGATATTATAAGCTATAAAAATAAAAATAAATTCTCGAACTTGATAAAAATAGACTTACATGTACTAATTATCTCATATAATGGATATGGTTTCTATATGTTAAAAAAGTAAATTTTGGACCTAAAGGTCAACACATCGACTGTCGTCGCTAGCTCCCGGATGGGCAACCACCTGGGTTCTTAGTGACGAATCCTCGTCTTATTTACATGTGTTTAAAACCAAAGAGTAAAATCAGGTTATGCAGTTGATATCTTGAAAACAAAAAAATTGCCTCTGGCCTGGTATATGCACTGCACACTAGTCGTATACTGTATTTTGGGGTATGGTGTGGCGCGGTGGTTTGCCGTGGTCAAACATCGCCTGGCGTCACTAGCTCCTGGATGGGTGACCACCTGGGTTCTTAGTGACGAATCCTTACCCCACATACCCACGTGTTTCTAAACAAACACACGCAATATGGACATATAATTGCCGAACGATTTGTTTAAAAAAAAAAGTATATTATGTAATAATAAAAATAATAAGAAACCAATTGTACATTGTTTCAGTCTATATGAGATATTATACTTCTTACTATAACTTTTTAATAATAATAATTAACAATAAGTATGTAATTTGAGATATTTTAGATGATTAAATTTTTTCTGGACAATTGATCTTTGTCACAAAAAATGTACAGACACTGTGATGTAAAGATTACCAATCACACAGCAAAATGTTATGTTGAAATAATAAATAATAATATTTTATTGTAGAAAAGATTGTGTAAACAATTGTTTAGATCGTTTCATTTAAAAAATATTCAAAATCGTAATAATTCAATTTCTGGTGTCTAGGGTCGTATTTATTAGGTACCATATAAAAATAAAAATTAAATTACCATTATGGTACCACCCGACGTTTTTGGGCCCAGAAAAGCATGATAACTATAATTTTAGTGTGTTGGAAGGGGAAATAATTTAGATATTACACCATTATTGTAGTAATATTACAAAAGTTGTTTTGCTTTAATGAGGATGTCGCACTCTGATTCTCTTAAACAGGACTTTTGTAAGTCGGAGACAATACAAACACATAAATCTTTAATAATTATTAGTTATTACTTGTACAATTTACATCCAATCATACTTGCGAGTTTAGATGACAATTTTTGATTAGGACTTGATAGAATGTACTATCACGTATAGTCATTTATGCACTCATCGCGGCCAGACACTCGTCGTCATATAAATTTGTGCTTAAAGTTATATTCACCAAAAAAATTGGCATGGCTCTATCCATAATATATTATCTAAGAAGCAGTTGCACCGAAGTCCTAAAAATTAAGTAGGGTGAAAAATATTACAAGAGGCTCAAATTCTTAATAATAAAAGCTATTTCTAAGAGGTTAACAATCAATAGAACAACTTGAAAAGTAAACACTTATATCGGAAACCAGCTAAGGATCTTTTTATTCAAAGTGTCCTAGTTAACCATCCGTTTGTCACGCGTTACCCAAATAGAATTTATTTTTCTACAATCATTTAGATTGATACTTATTAAACCCAGTGTCGTAGTCAGCCTTCCCGAGGGGTATTGGGTGTATAGTACTGTATACACTTATTCCCTCCTCAAATCCTAACCCTGGCTACGGCACTGCCTTCCCCGCGGACAAGTAGATGGTTACCTACATAAGTCATCAGAAGGTTAGTTAAGGTTAGGTACCTATACACAATGGTAAGTTGAGCTCAAGTGATGATAGATGACTATCATCACTGGTCGTGACCTTTGCATAGATCTTTTCTTACTAACTAACAAGGTATTCGAAATTGTCAACATAACAATGGAAAATATTTAAAAATTAACGAGGAAAATATTAATACTAAATTTATACCAAAATATAATATTATACTTATATATTAGTGAATTATAAATAATTTTTTGTTACCTTTTATAATGAATACTTAATACTTAAAAAAATATATATACCTGTTTGAAATTGTCATAATTTGGATCACAGTTTTAAAGCCATACGAGTATTAGTGTTATACCAGTGTTTCATATGAACTAATGTCAATCACAATAAATAATGCGTCCTCTGATCATAATTAGTTCAATAAACTATAAAAATCTAGTTTATTTTTGTGTTCACAATTTTCAAACAATTTTAACCATGTGCAACTAAAAAACATAATTTTATCATGATCTTATTATGATTCATTTATTTTTCATAAGAATATATAGCGAAGTCTTCATTGTGTATTCCAAGACATTAATTTTCACCAAATTTTTTATTTGATCCTTAACAATCATTTGCGTGCGGGCGCCAATACCACCTTTCTATTTTTATTTTTAAAATATAGCTCTAGTTAATATTTGTCAACACAATTTTTAAAATTTAAGAGCCAATTTCCACTAAAAAACATAATTATATCATGATTTAATTATCCTTCATATTTTATTTCACTAATTTTTCTTGAGAATAAAGATTGCAATTCTTACTTGTTTATTCCAAGACTATTATTTTTTACAAATTTCTTTTTTGATCCTTAAAAATCATTTGCCTGCGGGCGCTAATACCCCCTTTCCATTTTTATTTCAAAATAGAGCTCTAGTTTATTTTTGTCTACACAATTTTTAAAATTTAATAGCCACTTTCCAATAAAAAATATAATTTAATTATTCTTCATATTTTATTTCATTAATTTTTCTTGTGAATACAGAGTGCAGTCTTCATTGTGTATTCCAAGACTGTAATTTATTCCAAATTTCTGTTTTGATCCTTAAAAATCTTTTGCCTGCGGGCACTAATACCCCCTTTCTATTTTTTTTTCAAAATATAGCTATAGTTTTTATTTGTGTTCACTTTTTGAAAACTTTTTTAGACATGTTCAACTAAAAAACATAATTTTTTCATGACATAATTATCCTTCTTTTATTTTTCTTGAGTATACAGAGTACAAATCTCCCTTGTGTATTCCAAGACTATAGTTTTTTCCAAATTTCTTTTTTCATCCTTATAAATCATTTGCCTGCGGGCGCCAATACCCCCTTTCCATTTTTATTTTCAAAATATAGCTATAGTTTATTTTTGTGGACACAACTTTTTAACTTAATTAGCCACCTGCCACATATAAACATAATTTTATCATGATTTAATTATCCTTCTTTTATTTTTCTTGAGAATACAGAGTGCAGTCTTCCTTGTGTATTCCATGACTATAATTTTTTCCAAATTTAATTTTTGATCCTTAAAAATCATTTGCCTGCGGGCACCAATACCCCCTTTCCATTTTTATTTTCAAAATATAGCTATAGTTTATTTTTGTGTTCACATTTTGAAAACATTTTTATTGTGTATTCCAAGACTGTAATTTTTTCCAAATTTCTGTTTTGATCCTTAAAAATCTTTTGCCTGCGGGCACTAATACCCCCTTTCAATTTTTTTTTCAAAATATAGCTATAGTTTTTATTTGTGTTCACTTTTTGAAAACTTTTTTAGACATGTTCAACTAAAAATCATTTGCCTGCAGGCGCTAATACCTCCTTTCTATTTTTTTTCTTCAAAATATAGCTCTAATTTATATCTGTGTTCACTTTTTGAAAACTTTTTTAGACATGTTCAACTAAAAAATTTAATTATCCTTCATATTTTATTTCATTAATTATTCCTGAGAATACAGAGTGCAATTCTTCCTTGTATGTTCCAAGACTATTATTATTTTCCAGATTTATTTTTTGATCCTTAAAAATCATTTGCCTGCGGGCACCAATACCCTCCTTCTATTTTTATTATCAAAATATAGCTCTTGTTTATTTTTGTCTACACAATTTTTAAACTTTATTACCAACTTCCAACTAAAAAATATTATTTTATTATGAGTTAGTTATCCTTCTTTAATTTTCCTTCATTTTTAAACTTTATTAGCCACTTGTCATAAAATACATAATTATATCATGATTAAATTATCCTTCATATTTTATTTCATTAATTTTTCCTGAGAATACAGAGTGCAGTCTTCATTGTGTAATCCAAGACTATTATTTTTTCCAAATTTGTTTTTTGATCCTTAAAAATCATTTGCGTGCCGGCACTAATACCCCCTTTCCATTTTTATTTTCAAAATATAGCTCTTGTTTATTTTTGTCTACACAATTATTAAACTTTTTAACCACTTGCAACTAAAAACATAATTTTATCATGATTTCATTATCCTTCATATTTTATTTCATCAATTTTTCCTGAGAATACAGAGTGCAGTCTTCATTGTGTAATCCAAGACTATAATTTTTTCCAAATTTCTTTTCTGATCCTTAAAAATCTTTTGCCTGCGGGCGCAAATACCCCCTTTCTATTTTTTTTTTCTAAATATAGTTCTAGTTTATATTTGTGTTCACTTTTTGAAAACTTTTTTAGACATGTTCAACTAAAAAACATAATTTTTTCATGATTTAATTATCGTTCTTTTAATTTTCTTGAGAATACATATTTGGGGTCTTCCTTGTGTATTCCAAGAATATAATTTTTTCCAAATTTCTGTTTTGATCTTTGAAAATCATTTGCCTGCGGGCGCCAATACCCCCTTTCCATTTTTATTTCAAAATATAGCTATAGGTTATATTTTTGGACACAATTTTTAAACTTAATTAGCCAATAACCACTAAAAAAAATAATTTTATCATGATTTCATTATCCTTTTTTTATTTTTCTTGGAAATACATAATGCAGTCTTCCGTGTGAATTCCAAGACTATAGTTTTTTCCAAATTTCTTTTTTCATCCTTATAAATCATTTGCCTGCGGGCGCCAATACCCCCTTTCCATTTTTATTTTCAAAATATAGCTCTTGTTTATTTTTGTCTACACAATTATTAAACTTTTTAACCACTTGCAACTAAAAACATAATTTTATCATGATTTCATTATCCTTCATATTTTAGTTCATCAATTTTTCCTGAGAATACAGAGTGCAGTCTTCATTGTGTATTCCAAGACTGTAATTTTTTCCAAATTTCTGTTTTGATCCTTAAAAATCTTTTGCCTGTGGGCACTAATACCCCCTTTCCATTTTTATTTTCAAAATATAGCTCTAGTTTATATCTGTGTTCACTTTTTGAAAACTTTTTTAGACATGTTCAACTAAAAAATTTAATTTTATCATGATTTAATTATCCTTCATATTTTATTTCATTAATTTTTCCTGAGAATACAGAGTGCAATTCTTCCTTGTATGTTCCAAGACTATTATTATTTTCCAGATTTATTTTTTGATCCTTAAAAATCATTTGCCTGCGGGCGCCAATACCCCCCTTCTATTTTTATTTTCAAAATATAGCTCTTGTTTATATATGTGGATACAATTTTTAAACTTTATTACCAACTTCCAACTAAAAAATATTATTTTATTATGAGTTAGTTATCCTTCTTTAATTTTCCTTCATTTTTAAACTTTATTCGACACTTGTCATAAAATACATAATTATTTCATGATTAAATTATCCTTCATATTTTAGTTCATCAATTTTTCCTGAGAATACAGAGTGCAGTCTTCATTGTGTATTCCAAGACTGTAGTTTTTCCGAAATTTCTTTTTTGATCCATAAAAATCATTTGCCTGCGGGCGCCAATACCCCCTTTCCATTTTTATTTCAAAATATAGCTATAGGTTATATTTTTGGACACAATTAATAAACTTAATTAGCCAATAACCACTAAAAAAAATAATTTTATCATGATTTCATTATCCTTCTATTATTTTTCTTGAAAATACATAGTGCAGTCTTCCATGTGAATTCCAAGACTATAGTTTTTTCCAAATTTAATTTTTGATCCTTAAAAATCATTTGCCTGCGGGCGCCAATACCCCCTTTCCATTTTTATTTTCAAAATATAGCTATAGTTTACTTTTGTATTCACTTTTTGAAAACATTTTTAGACATGTTTAACTAAAAAATTAATTTTACCATGATTTAATTATCCTTCATATTTTATTTCATTAATTTTTCCTGATAATACAGAGTGCAGTCTTCATTGTGTAATCCAAGACTATTATTTTTTCCAAATTTGTTTTTTGATCCTTAAAAATCATTTGCGTGCGGGCACTAATACCCCCTTTCCATTTTTATTTTCAAAATATAGCTCTTGTTTATTTTTTGTCTACACAATTATTAAACTTTTTAACCACTTGCAACTAAAAACATAATTTTATCATGATTTCATTATCCTTCATATTTTAGTTCATCAATTTTTCCTGAGAATACAGAGTGCAGTCTTCATTGTGTAATCCAAGACTATAATTTTTTCCAAATTTCTTTTCTGATCCTTAAAAATCTTTTGCCTGCGGGCGCAAATACCCCTTTCTATTTTTTTTTTCTAAATATAGTTCTAGTTTATATTTGTGTTCACTTTTTGAAAACTTTTTTAGACATGTTCAACTAAAAAACATAATTTTATCATGATTTAATTATCCTTCTTTTATTTTTCTTGAGAATACATAGTGCAGTCTTCCTTGTGTAATCCAAGACTATAATTTTTTCCAAATTTAATTTTTGATCCTTAAAAATCATTTGCCTGCGGGCGCCAATACCCCCTTTCCATTTTTACTTTAAAAATATAGCTCTAGCTTATTTTTGTGGACACAATTTTTAAACTTTATTACTAACTTCCAACTAAAAAATATTTTTTTATTATGAGTTAGTTGTCCTTCTCTAATTTTCCTTCATTTTTAAACTTTATTAGACACTTGTCATAAAATACATAATTATTTCATGATTAAATTATCCTTCATATTTTAGTTCATCAATTTTTCCTGAGAATACAGAGTGCAGTCTTCATTGTGTATTCCAAGACTGTAATTTTTTCAAAATTTTTTTTGGATCCTTTAAGTTCATTTGCCTGTGGGCGCCAATACCCCCTTTCCATTTTTATTTTCGAAAAATAGATCTAGTTTATTTTTGTGTACACAATTGTTAGACTTTGTTAGCCACTTTCCACTAAAAAACATAATTATATCATGATTTAATTCTTCTTTTATTGTCCTCGAGAATACAGAGTGCAGTCATCCTTGTGTATTCCAAGACTATAGTTTTTCCCAAATTTCTTTTTTGATCCATAAAAATCATTTGCCTGCGGGCGCCAATACCCCCTTTCCATTTTTATTTCAAAATATAGCTATAGGTTATATTTTTGGACACAATTTTTAAACTTAATTAGCCAATAACCACTAAAAAAAATAATTTTATCATGATTTCATTATCCTTCTATTAATTTTCTTGAAAATACATAGTGCAGTCATCCTTGTGTATTCCAAGACTATAGTTTTTCCCAAATTTCTTTTTTGATCCATAAAAATCATTTGCCTGCGGGCGCCAATACCCCCTTTCCATTTTTATTTCAAAATATAGCTATAGGTTATATTTTTGGACACAACTTTTAAACTTAATTAGCCACCTGCCACATATTAACATAATTTTATCATGATTTAATTATCCTTCTTTTATTTTTCTTGAGAATACATAGTGCAGTCTTCCTTGTGTATTCCAAGACTATAATTTATCCAAATTTAATTTTTGATCCTTAAAAATCATTTGCCTGCGGGCGCCAATACCCCCCTTCTATTTTTATTTTCAAAATATAGCTCTTGTTTATATATGTGGATACAATTTTTAAACTTTATTACCAACTTCCAACTAAAAAATATTATTTTATTATGAGTTAGTTATCCTTCTTTAATTTTCCTTCATTTTTAAACTTTATTAGACACTTGTCATAAAATACATAATTATTTCATGATTAAATTATCCTTCATTTTTTAGTTCATCAATTTTTCCTGAGAATACAGAGTGCAGTCTTCATTGTGTATTCCAAGACTGTAGTTTTTCCGAAATTTCTTTTTTGATCCATAAAAATCATTTGCCTGCGGGCGCCAATACCCCCTTTCCATTTTTATTTCAAAATATAGCTATAGGTTATATTTTTGGACACAATTTTTAAACTTAATTAGCCAATAACCACTAAAAAAAATAATTTTATCATGATTTCATTATCCTTCTATTATTTTTCTTGAAAATACAGAGTGCAGTCTTCCGTGTGAATTCCAAGACTATAGTTTTTTCCAAATTTCTTTTTTCATCCTTATAAATCATTTGCCTGCGGGCGCCAATACCCCCTTTCCATTTTTATTTTCAAAATATAGCTATAGTTTATTTTTGTGTTCACTTTTTGAAAACTTTTTTAGACATGTTCAACTAAAAAACATAATTTTTTATGATTTAATTATCGTTCTTTTATTTTTCTTGATATATTCTCAATGTTAGGTTAGGGGTTGATTAGCCAGATAATTTAGGGGAAGATTATCTAGATAATATAAGGGTTGATTAGCCAGATAATTTAGGGGATGATTATCTGGATAATTTAGGGGTTGATTATCTGGATAATTTAGGGGTTTATTATCCGCATTATCATCCCTTATATTTTCGGATAATCATGCCCTAAATTATCTGGCTAATCAACCGTTATATTATCCAGATAATCAACCCCTAAATTATCCAGATAATCATCCCTTATATTATCCAGATAATCATCCCCTAAATTATCCAGATTATCAACCCTTATATTATCCAGATAATTATCCCCTTAATTATCTGGCTAATCAACCCTTATATTATCCAGATAATCTTCCCCTAAATTATCTGGCTAATCAACCCCTAAATTATCCAGATAATCAACCCCTATATTATCCAGATAATCTTCCCCTAAATTATCTGGCTAATCAACCCCTAAATTATCCAGATAATCATCCCTTATATAATCCAGATAATCATCCCTTATATTATCCAGATAATCATCCCCTAAATTATCTGGCTAATCAACCCCTAAATTATCCAGATAATCATCCCCTAAATTATCTGGCTAATCAACCCTTATATTATCTAGATAATCTTCTCCTAAATTATCTGGCTAATCAACCCCTAAATTATCCAGATAATAATCCCCTAAATTATCTGGCTAATCAACCCTTATATTATCCAGATAATCATCCCCTAAATTATCCCGATAATCATCCCCTAAATTATCCAGTTAATCATCCCCCTAAATTATCCAGATCATCATCCCCTAAATTATCCAGATCATCATCCCCTAAATTATCCAGATTATCAACCCCTAACCTAACATTGAGAATACCTCAAGAAAAATAAAAGAACGATAATTAAATCATAAAAAATTATGTTTTTTAGTTGAACATGTCTAAAAAAGTTTTCAAAAAGTGAACACAAATAAAAACTATAGCTATATTTTGAAAAAAAAATAGAAAGGGGGTATTAGTGCCCGCAGGCAAAAGATTTTTAAGGATCAAAACAGAAATTTGGAAAAAATTACAGTCTTGGAATACACAATGAAGACTGCACTCTGTATTTTCAAGAAAAATAATAGAAGGATAATGAAATCATGATAAAATTATTTTTTTTAGTGGTTATTGGCTAATTAAGTTTAAAAATTGTGTCTAAAAATATAACCTATAGCTATATTTTGAAATAAAAATGGAAAGGGGGTATTGGCGCCCGCAGGCAAATGATTTTTATGGATCAAAAAAGAAATTTCGGAAAAACTACAGTCTTGGAATACACAATGAAGACTGCACTCTGTATTCTCAGGAAAAATTGATGAACTAAAAAATGAAATAATTATGTATTTTATGACAAGTGTCTAATAAAGTTTAAAAATGAAGGAAAATTAAAGAAGGATAACTAACTCATAATAAAATAATATTTTTTAGTTGGAAGTTGGTAATAAAGTTTAAAAATTGTATCCACATATATAAACAAGAGCTATATTTTGAAAATAAAAATAGAAGGGGGGTATTGGCGACCGCAGGCAAATGATTTTTAAGGATCAAAAAATAAATCTGGATAAATTATAGTCTTGGAATACACAAGGAAGACTGCACTATGTATTCTCAAGAAAAATAAATGAAGGATAATTAAATCATGATAAAATTATGTTTATATGTGGCTAATTAAGTTTAAAAGTTGTGTCCACAAAAATAAACTATAGCTAACAATAGAATAATAATAGTCTTGGAACATACATGGAAGAATTGCACTCTGTATTCTCAGGAAAAATTAATGAAATAAAATATGAAGGATAATTAAATCATGATAAAATTAAATTTTTTAGTTGAACATGTCTAAAAAAGTTTTCAAAAAGTGAACACAGATATAAACTAGAGCTATATTTTGAAAAAAAAAATAGAAAGGGGGTATTAGCGCCCGCAGGCAAAAGATTTTTAAGGATCAAAAAAGGAATTTTGAAAAAATAGTCTAGGACAATGTCTAGACAAAAATAAACAAGAGCTATATTTTGAAAATAAAAATAGAAGGTGGTATTGGCACCCGCGGGCAAATGATTTTTAAGTATCAAAAAATAAATTTTGAAAAAATAATAGTCTTGGAACACACAAGGGAGATTTGTACTCTGTATACTCAAGAAAAATAAAAGAAGGATAATTAAATCATGAAAAAATTATGTTTTTTAGTTGAACATGTCTAAAAAAGTTTTCAAAAAGTGAACACAAATAAAAACTATAGCTATATTTTGAAAAAAAATAGAAAGGGGGTATTAGTGCCCGCAGGCAAAAGATTTTTAAGGATCAAAACAGAAATTTGGAAAAAATTACAGTCTTGGAATACACAATGAAGACTGCACTCGGTATTCGCAAGAAAAATTAATGAAATAAAATATGAAGAATAATTAAACCATGATAAAATTAATTTTTTAGTTAAACATGTCTAAAAATGTTTTCAAAAAGTGAACACAAAAATAAACTATAGCTATATTTTGAAAATAAAAAAGGAAAGGGGGTATTGGCGCCCGCAGGCAAATGATTTTTAAGGATCAAAAATTAAATTTGGAAAAAATTATAGTATTGGATTACACAAGGAAGACTGCACTATGTATTCTCAAGAAAAATAAAAGAAGGATAATTAAATCATGATAAAATTATGTTTATATGTGGCAGGTGGCTAATTAAGTTTAAAAGTTGTGTCCACAAAAATAAACTATATCTATATTTTGAAAATAAAAATGGAAAGGGGGTATTGGCGCCCGCAGGCAAATGATTTATAAGGATGAATAAAGAAATTTGGAAAAAACTATAGTCTTGGAATTCACATGGAAGACTGCACTATGTATTTTCAAGAAAAATAATAGAAGGATAATGAAATCATGATAAAATTATTTTTTTTAGTGGTTATTGGCTAATTAAGTTTAAAAATTGTGTCCAAAAATATAACCTATAGCTATATTTTGAAATAAAAATGGAAAGGGGGTATTGGCGCCCGCAGGCAAATGATTTTTATGGATCAAAAAAGAAATTTGGGAAAAACTATAGTCTTGGAATACACAAGGATGACTGCACTATGTATTTTCAAGAAAATTAATAGAAGGATAATGAAATCATGATAAAATTATTTTTTTTAGTGGTTATTGGCTAATTAAGTTTAAAAATTGTGTCCAAAAATATAACCTATAGCTATATTTTGAAATAAAAATGGAAAAGGGGTATTGGCGCCCGCAGGCAAATGATTTTTATGGATCAAAAAAGAAATTTGGGAAAAACTATAGTCTTGGAATACACAAGGATGACTGCACTCTGTATTCTCGAGGACAATAAAAGAAGAATTAAATCATGATATAATTATGTTTTTTAGTGGAAAGTGGCTAACAAAGTCTAACAATTGTGTACACAAAAATAAACTAGATCTATTTTTCGAAAATAAAAATGGAAAGGGGGTATTGGCGCCCACAGGCAAATGTACTTAAAGGATCCAAAAAAAATTTTGAAAAAATTACAGTCTTGGAATACACAATGAAGACTGCACTCTGTATTCTCAGGAAAAATTGATGAACTAAAATATGAAGGATAATTTAATCATGAAATAATTATGTATTTTATGACAAGTGTCTAATAAAGTTTAAAAATGAAGGAAAATTAAAGAAGGACAACTAACTCATAATAAAAAAATATTTTTTAGTTGGAAGTTAGTAATAAAGTTTAAAAATTGTGTCCACAAAAATAAGCTAGAGCTATATTTTTAAAGTAAAATTGGAAAGGGGGTATTGGCGCCCGCAGGCAAATGATTTTTAAGGATCAAAAAATAAATCTGGATAAATTATAGTCTTGGAATACACAAGGAAGACTGCACTATGTATTCTCAAGAAAAATAAAAGAAGGATAATTATATCATGATAAAATTATGTTTATATGTGGCTAATTAAGTTTAAAAGTTGTGTCCACAAAAATAAACTATAGCTAACAATAGAATAATAATAGTCTTGGAACATACAAGGAAGAATTGCACTCTGTATTCTCAGGAAAAATTAATGAAATAAAATATGAAGGATAATTAAATCATGATAAAATTAAATTTTTTAGTTGAACATGTCTAAAAAAGTTTTCAAAAAGTGAACACAGATATAAACTAGAGCTATATTTTGAAAAAAAAAATAGAAAGGGGGTATTAGCGCCCGCAGGCAAAAGATTTTTAAGGATCAAAAAAGGAATTTTGAAAAAATAGTCTAGGACAATGTCTAGACAAAAATAAACAAGAGCTATATTTTGAAAATAAAAATAGAAGGTGGTATTGGCACCCGCGGGCAAATGATTTTTGAGTATCAAAAAATAAATTTTGAAAAAATAATAGTCTTGGAACACACAAGGGAGATTTGTACTCTGTATACTCAAGAAAAATAAAAGAAGGATAATTAAATCATGAAAAAATTATGTTTTTTAGTTGAACATGTCTAAAAAAGTTTTCAAAAAGTGAACACAAATAAAAACTATAGCTATATTTTGAAAAAAAATAGAAAGGGGGTATTAGTGCCCGCAGGCAAAAGATTTTTAAGGATCAAAACAGAAATTTGGAAAAAATTACAGTCTTGGAATACACAATGAAGACTGCACTCGGTATTCGCAAGAAAAATTAATGAAATAAAATATGAAGAATAATTAAACCATGATAAAATTAATTTTATAGTTAAACATGTCTAAAAATGTTTTCAAAAAGTGAACACAAAAATAAACTATAGCTATATTTTGAAAATAAAAAAGGAAAGGGGGTATTGGCGCCCGCAGGCAAATGATTTTTAAGGATCAAAAATTAAATTTGGAAAAAATTATAGTCTTGGATTACACAAGGAAGACTGCACTATGTATTCTCAAGAAAAATAAAAGAAGGATAATTAAATCATGATAAAATTATGTTTATATGTGGCAGGTGGCTAATTAAGTTTAAAAGTTGTGTCCACAAAAATAAACTATATCTATATTTTGAAAATAAAAATGGAAAGGGGGTATTGGCGCCCGCAGGCAAATGATTTATAAGGATGAATAAAGAAATTTGGAAAAAACTATAGTCTTGGAATTCACATGGAAGACTGCACTATGTATTTTCAAGAAAAATAATAGAAGGATAATGAAATCATGATAAAATTATTTTTTTTAGTGGTTATTGGCTAATTAAGTTTAAAAATTGTGTCCAAAAATATAACCTATAGCTATATTTTGAAATAAAAATGGAAAGGGGGTATTGGCGCCCGCAGGCAAATGATTTTTATGGATCAAAAAAGAAATTTGGGAAAAACTATAGTCTTGGAATACACAAGGATGACTGCACTATGTATTTTCAAGAAAATTAATAGAAGGATAATGAAATCATGATAAAATTATTTTTTTTAGTGGTTATTGGCTAATTAAGTTTAAAAATTGTGTCCAAAAATATAACCTATAGCTATATTTTGAAATAAAAATGGAAAAGGGGTATTGGCGCCCGCAGGCAAATGATTTTTATGGATCAAAAAAGAAATTTGGGAAAAACTATAGTCTTGGAATACACAAGGATGGCTGCACTCTGTATTCTCGAGGACAATAAAAGAAGAATTAAATCATGATATAATTATGTTTTTTAGTGGAAAGTGGCTAACAAAGTCTAACAATTGTGTACACAAAAATAAACTAGATCTATTTTTCGAAAATAAAAATGGAAAGGGGGTATTGGCGCCCACAGGCAAATGTACTTAAAGGATCCAAAAAAAATTTTGAAAAAATTACAGTCTTGGAATACACAATGAAGACTGCACTCTGTATTCTCAGGAAAAATTGATGAACTAAAATATGAAGGATAATTTAATCATGAAATAATTATGTATTTTATGACAAGTGTCTAATAAAGTTTAAAAATGAAGGAAAATTAAAGAAGGACAACTAACTCATAAAAAAAAATATTTTTTAGTTGGAAGTTAGTAATAAAGTTTAAAAATTGTGTCCACAAAAATAAGCTAGAGCTATATTTTTAAAGTAAAATTGGAAAGGGGGTATTGGCGCCCGCAGGCAAATGATTTTTAAGGATCAAAAAATAAATCTGGATAAATTATAGTCTTGGAATACACAAGGAAGACTGCACTATGTATTCTCAAGAAAAATAAAAGAAGGATAATTAAATCATGATAAAATTATGTTTATATGTGGCTAATTAAGTTTAAAAGTTGTGTCCACAAAAATAAACTATAGCTAACAATAGAATAATAATAGTCTTGGAACATACAAGGAAGAATTGCACTCTGTATTCTCAGGAAAAATTAATGAAATAAAATATGAAGGATAATTAAAACATGATAAAATTAAATTTTTTAGTTGAACATGTCTAAAAAAGTTTTCAAAAAGTGAACACAGATATAAACTAGAGCTATATTTTGAAAAAAAAAATAGAAAGGGGGTATTAGCGCCCGCAGGCAAAAGATTTTTAAGGATCAAAAAAGGAATTTTGAAAAAATAGTCTAGGACAATGTCTAGACAAAAATAAACAAGAGCTATATTTTGAAAATAAAAATAGAAGGTGGTATTGGCACCCGCGGGCAAATGATTTTTAAGTATCAAAAAATAAATTTTGAAAAAATAATAGTCTTGGAACACACAAGGGAGATTTGTACTCTGTATACTCAAGAAAAATAAAAGAAGGATAATTAAATCATGAAAAAATTATGTTTTTTAGTTGAACATGTCTAAAAAAGTTTTCAAAAAGTGAACACAAATAAAAACTATAGCTATATTTTGAAAAAAAATAGAAAGGGGGTATTAGTGCCCGCAGGCAAAAGATTTTTAAGGATCAAAACAGAAATTTGGAAAAAATTACAGTCTTGGAATACACAATGAAGACTGCACTCGGTATTCGCAAGAAAAATTAATGAAATAAAATATGAAGAATAATTAAACCATGATAAAATTAATTTTTTAGTTAAACATGTCTAAAAATGTTTTCAAAAAGTGAACACAAAAATAAACTATAGCTATATTTTGAAAATAAAAAAGGAAAGGGGGTATTGGCGCCCGCAGGCAAATGATTTTTAAGGATCAAAAATTAAATTTGGAAAAAATTATAGTCTTGGATTACACAAGGAAGACTGCACTATGTATTCTCAAGAAAAATAAAAGAAGGATAATTAAATCATGATAAAATTATGTTTATATGTGGCAGGTGGCTAATTAAGTTTAAAAGTTGTGTCCACAAAAATAACCTATATCTATATTTTGAAAATAAAAATGGAAAGGGGGTATTGGCGCCCGCAGGCAAATGATTTTTAAGGATCAAAAATTAAATTTGGAAAAAATTATAGTCTTGGATTACACAAGGAAGACTGCACTATGTATTCTCAAGAAAAATAAAAGAAGGATAATTAAATCATGATAAAATTATGTTTATATGTGGCAGGTGGCTAATTAAGTTTAAAAGTTGTGTCCACAAAAATAAACTATATCTATATTTTGAAAATAAAAATGGAAAGGGGGTATTGGCGCCCGCAGGCAAATGATTTTTAAGGATCAAAAATTAAATTTGGATAAATTATAGTCTTGGAATACACAAGGAAGACTGCACTATGTATTCTCAAGAAAAATAAAAGAAGGATAATTAAATCATGATAAAATTATGTTTATATGTGGCAGGTGGCTAATTAAGTTTAAAAGTTGTGTCCACAAAAATAAACTATATCTATATTTTGAAAATAAAAATGGAAAGGAGGTATTGGCGCCCGCAGGCAAATGATTTATAAGGATGAATAAAGAAATTTGGAAAAATTATATTCTTGGAATACATAAGGAAGACCCCAAATATGTATTCTCAAGAAAATTAAAAGAACGATAATTAAATCATGAAAAAATTATGTTTTTTAGTTGAACATGTCTAAAAAAGTTTTCAAAAAGTGAACACAAATATAAACTAGAACTATATTTAGAAAAAAAAAATAGAAAGGGGGTATTTGCGCCCGCAGGCAAAAGATTTTTAAGGATCAGAAAAGAAATTTGGAAAAAATTATAGTCTTGGATTACACAATGAAGACTGCACTCTGTATTCTCAGGAAAAATTGATGAACTAAAATATGAAGGATAATGAAATCATGATAAAATTATGTTTTTAGTTGCAAGTGGTTAAAAAGTTTAATAATTGTGTAGACAAAAATAAACAAGAGCTATATTTTGAAAATAAAAATGGAAAGGGGGTATTAGTGCCCGCACGCAAATGATTTTTAAGGATCAAAAAACAAATTTGGAAAAAATAATAGTCTTGGATTACACAATGAAGACTGCACTCTGTATTATCAGGAAAAATTAATGAAATAAAATATGAAGGATAATTAAATCATGGTAAAATTAATTTTTTAGTTAAACATGTCTATAAATGTTTTCAAAAAGTGAATACAAAAGTAAACTATAGCTATATTTTGAAAATAAAAATGGAAAGGGGGTATTGGCGCCCGCAGGCAAATGATTTTTAAGGATCAAAAATTAAATTTGGAAAAAACTATAGTCTTGGAATTCACACGGAAGACTGCACTATGTATTTCCAAGAAAAATAAAAGAAGGATAATGAAATCATGATAAAATTATTTTTTTTAGTGGTTATTGGCTAATTAAGTTTAAAAATTGTGTCCAAAAATATAACCTATAGCTATATTTTGAAATAAAAATACCCCCTGTATTGGCGCCCGCAGGCAAATGATTTTTATGGATCAAAAAAGAAATTTCGGAAAAACTACAGTCTTGGAATACACAATGAAGACTGCACTCTGTATTCTCAGGAAAAATTGATGAACTAAGATATGAAGGATAATTTAATCATGAAATAATTATGTATTTTATGACAAGTGTCGAATAAAGTTTAAAAATGAAGGAAAATTAAAGAAGGATAACTAACTCATAATAAAATAATATTTTTTAGTTGGAAGTTGGTAATAAAGTTTAAAAATTGTATCCACATATATAAACTATAGCTATATTTTGAAAAAAAATAGAAAGGGGGTATTAGTGCCCGCAGGCAAAAGATTTTTAAGGATCAAAACAGAAATTTGGAAAAAATTACAGTCTTGGAATACACAATGAAGACTGCACTCGGTATTCGCAAGAAAAATTAATGAAATAAAATATGAAGAATAATTAAACCATGATAAAATTAATTTTATAGTTAAACATGTCTAAAAATGTTTTCAAAAAGTGAACACAAAAATAAACTATAGCTATATTTTGAAAATAAAAAAGGAAAGGGGGTATTGGCGCCCGCAGGCAAATGATTTTTAAGGATCAAAAATTAAATTTGGAAAAAATTATAGTCTTGGATTACACAAGGAAGACTGCACTATGTATTCTCAAGAAAAATAAAAGAAGGATAATTAAATCATGATAAAATTATGTTTATATGTGGCAGGTGGCTAATTAAGTTTAAAAGTTGTGTCCACAAAAATAAACTATATCTATATTTTGAAAATAAAAATGGAAAGGGGGTATTGGCGCCCGCAGGCAAATGATTTATAAGGATGAATAAAGAAATTTGGAAAAAACTATAGTCTTGGAATTCACATGGAAGACTGCACTATGTATTTTCAAGAAAAATAATAGAAGGATAATGAAATCATGATAAAATTATTTTTTTTAGTGGTTATTGGCTAATTAAGTTTAAAAATTGTGTCCAAAAATATAACCTATAGCTATATTTTGAAATAAAAATGGAAAGGGGGTATTGGCGCCCGCAGGCAAATGATTTTTATGGATCAAAAAAGAAATTTCGGAAAAACTACAGTCTTGGAATACACAATGAAGACTGCACTCTGTATTCTCAGGAAAAATTGATGAACTAAAAAATGAAGGATAATTTAATCATGAAATAATTATGTATTTTATGACAAGTGTCTAATAAAGTTTAAAAATGAAGGAAAATTAAAGAAGGATAACTAACTCATAATAAAATAATATTTTTTAGTTGGAAGTTGGTAATAAAGTTTAAAAATTGTATCCACATATATAAACAAGAGCTATATTTTGAAAATAAAAATAGAAGGGGGGTATTGGCGCCCGCAGGCAAATGATTTTTAAGGATCAAAAATTAAATTTGGATAAATTATAGTCTTGGAATACACAAGGAAGACTGCACTATGTATTCTCAAGAAAAATAAAAGAAGGATAATTAAATCATGATAAAATTATGTTAATATGTGGCAGGTGGCTAATTAAGTTTAAAAGTTGTGTCCAAAAATATAACCTATAGCTATATTTTGAAATAAAAATGGAAAGGGGGTATTGGCGCCCGCAGGCAAATGATTTTTATGGATCAAAAAAGAAATTTGGGAAAAACTATAGTCTTGGAATACACAAGGATGACTGCACTATGTATTTTCAAGAAAATTAATAGAAGGATAATGAAATCATGATAAAATTATTTTTTTTAGTGGTTATTGGCTAATTAAGTTTAAAAATTGTGTCCAAAAATATAACCTATAGCTATATTTTGAAATAAAAATGGAAAAGGGGTATTGGCGCCCGCAGGCAAATGATTTTTATGGATCAAAAAAGAAATTTGGGAAAAACTATAGTCTTGGAATACACAAGGATGACTGCACTCTGTATTCTCGAGGACAATAAAAGAAGAATTAAATCATGATATAATTATGTTTTTTAGTGGAAAGTGGCTAACAAAGTCTAACAATTGTGTACACAAAAATAAACTAGATCTATTTTTCGAAAATAAAAATGGAAAGGGGGTATTGGCGCCCACAGGCAAATGTACTTAAAGGATCCAAAAAAAATTTTGAAAAAATTACAGTCTTGGAATACACAATGAAGACTGCACTCTGTATTCTCAGGAAAAATTGATGAACTAAAATATGAAGGATAATTTAATCATGAAATAATTATGTATTTTATGACAAGTGTCTAATAAAGTTTAAAAATGAAGGAAAATTAAAGAAGGACAACTAACTCATAATAAAAAAATATTTTTTAGTTGGAAGTTAGTAATAAAGTTTAAAAATTGTGTCCACAAAAATAAGCTAGAGCTATATTTTTAAAGTAAAATTGGAAAGGGGGTATTGGCGCCCGCAGGCAAATGATTTTTAAGGATCAAAAAATAAATCTGGATAAATTATAGTCTTGGAATACACAAGGAAGACTGCACTATGTATTCTCAAGAAAAATAAAAGAAGGATAATTATATCATGATAAAATTATGTTTATATGTGGCTAATTAAGTTTAAAAGTTGTGTCCACAAAAATAAACTATAGCTAACAATAGAATAATAATAGTCTTGGAACATACAAGGAAGAATTGCACTCTGTATTCTCAGGAAAAATTAATGAAATAAAATATGAAGGATAATTAAATCATGATAAAATTAAATTTTTTAGTTGAACATGTCTAAAAAAGTTTTCAAAAAGTGAACACAGATATAAACTAGAGCTATATTTTGAAAAAAAAAATAGAAAGGGGGTATTAGCGCCCGCAGGCAAAAGATTTTTAAGGATCAAAAAAGGAATTTTGAAAAAATAGTCTAGGACAATGTCTAGACAAAAATAAACAAGAGCTATATTTTGAAAATAAAAATAGAAGGTGGTATTGGCACCCGCGGGCAAATGATTTTTGAGTATCAAAAAATAAATTTTGAAAAAATAATAGTCTTGGAACACACAAGGGAGATTTGTACTCTGTATACTCAAGAAAAATAAAAGAAGGATAATTAAATCATGAAAAAATTATGTTTTTTAGTTGAACATGTCTAAAAAAGTTTTCAAAAAGTGAACACAAATAAAAACTATAGCTATATTTTGAAAAAAAATAGAAAGGGGGTATTAGTGCCCGCAGGCAAAAGATTTTTAAGGATCAAAACAGAAATTTGGAAAAAATTACAGTCTTGGAATACACAATGAAGACTGCACTCGGTATTCGCAAGAAAAATGAATGAAATAAAATATGAAGAATAATTAAACCATGATAAAATTAATTTTATAGTTAAACATGTCTAAAAATGTTTTCAAAAAGTGAACACAAAAATAAACTATAGCTATATTTTGAAAATAAAAAAGGAAAGGGGGTATTGGCGCCCGCAGGCAAATGATTTTTAAGGATCAAAAATTAAATTTGGAAAAAATTATAGTCTTGGATTACACAAGGAAGACTGCACTATGTATTCTCAAGAAAAATAAAAGAAGGATAATTAAATCATGATAAAATTATGTTTATATGTGGCAGGTGGCTAATTAAGTTTAAAAGTTGTGTCCACAAAAATAAACTATATCTATATTTTGAAAATAAAAATGGAAAGGGGGTATTGGCGCCCGCAGGCAAATGATTTATAAGGATGAATAAAGAAATTTGGAAAAAACTATAGTCTTGGAATTCACATGGAAGACTGCACTATGTATTTTCAAGAAAAATAATAGAAGGATAATGAAATCATGCTAAAATTATTTTTTTTAGTGGTTATTGGCTAATTAAGTTTAAAAATTGTGTCCAAAAATATAACCTATAGCTATATTTTGAAATAAAAATGGAAAGGGGGTATTGGCGCCCGCAGGCAAATGATTTTTATGGATCAAAAAAGAAATTTGGGAAAAACTATAGTCTTGGAATACACAAGGATGACTGCACTATGTATTTTCAAGAAAATTAATAGAAGGATAATGAAATCATGATAAAATTATTTTTTTTAGTGGTTATTGGCTAATTAAGTTTAAAAATTGTGTCCAAAAATATAACCTATAGCTATATTTTGAAATAAAAATGGAAAAGGGGTATTGGCGCCCGCAGGCAAATGATTTTTATGGATCAAAAAAGAAATTTGGGAAAAACTATAGTCTTGGAATACACAAGGATGGCTGCACTCTGTATTCTCGAGGACAATAAAAGAAGAATTAAATCATGATATAATTATGTTTTTTAGTGGAAAGTGGCTAACAAAGTCTAACAATTGTGTACACAAAAATAAACTAGATCTATTTTTCGAAAATAAAAATGGAAAGGGGGTATTGGCGCCCACAGGCAAATGTACTTAAAGGATCCAAAAAAAATTTTGAAAAAATTACAGTCTTGGAATACACAATGAAGACTGCACTCTGTATTCTCAGGAAAAATTGATGAACTAAAATATGAAGGATAATTTAATCATGAAATAATTATGTATTTTATGACAAGTGTCTAATAAAGTTTAAAAATGAAGGAAAATTAAAGAAGGACAACTAACTCATAAAAAAAAATATTTTTTAGTTGGAAGTTAGTAATAAAGTTTAAAAATTGTGTCCACAAAAATAAGCTAGAGCTATATTTTTAAAGTAAAATTGGAAAGGGGGTATTGGCGCCCGCAGGCAAATGATTTTTAAGGATCAAAAAATAAATCTGGATAAATTATAGTCTTGGAATACACAAGGAAGACTGCACTATGTATTCTCAAGAAAAATAAAAGAAGGATAATTAAATCATGATAAAATTATGTTTATATGTGGCTAATTAAGTTTAAAAGTTGTGTCCACAAAAATAAACTATAGCTAACAATAGAATAATAATAGTCTTGGAACATACAAGGAAGAATTGCACTCTGTATTCTCAGGAAAAATTAATGAAATAAAATATGAAGGATAATTAAAACATGATAAAATTAAATTTTTTAGTTGAACATGTCTAAAAAAGTTTTCAAAAAGTGAACACAGATATAAACTAGAGCTATATTTTGAAAAAAAAAATAGAAAGGGGGTATTAGCGCCCGCAGGCAAAAGATTTTTAAGGATCAAAAAAGGAATTTTGAAAAAATAGTCTAGGACAATGTCTAGACAAAAATAAACAAGAGCTATATTTTGAAAATAAAAATAGAAGGTGGTATTGGCACCCGCGGGCAAATGATTTTTAAGTATCAAAAAATAAATTTTGAAAAAATAATAGTCTTGGAACACACAAGGGAGATTTGTACTCTGTATACTCAAGAAAAATAAAAGAAGGATAATTAAATCATGAAAAAATTATGTTTTTTAGTTGAACATGTCTAAAAAAGTTTTCAAAAAGTGAACACAAATAAAAACTAAAGCTATATTTTGAAAAAAAATAGAAAGGGGGTATTAGTGCCCGCAGGCAAAAGATTTTTAAGGATCAAAACAGAAATTTGGAAAAAATTACAGTCTTGGAATACACAATGAAGACTGCACTCGGTATTCGCAAGAAAAATTAATGAAATAAAATATGAAGAATAATTAAACCATGATAAAATTAATTTTTTAGTTAAACATGTCTAAAAATGTTTTCAAAAAGTGAACACAAAAATAAACTATAGCTATATTTTGAAAATAAAAAAGGAAAGGGGGTATTGGCGCCCACAGGCAAATGATTTTTAAGGATCAAAAATTAAATTTGGAAAAAATTATAGTCTTGGATTACACAAGGAAGACTGCACTATGTATTCTCAAGAAAAATAAAAGAAGGATAATTAAATCATGATAAAATTATGTTTATATGTGGCAGGTGGCTAATTAAGTTTAAAAGTTGTGTCCACAAAAATAAACTATATCTATATTTTGAAAATAAAAATGGAAAGGGGGTATTGGCGCCCGCAGGCAAATGATTTTTAAGGATCAAAAATTAAATTTGGAAAAAATTATAGTCTTGGATTACACAAGGAAGACTGCACTATGTATTCTCAAGAAAAATAAAAGAAGGATAATTAAATCATGATAAAATTATGTTTATATGTGGCAGGTGGCTAATTAAGTTTAAAAGTTGTGTCCACAAAAATAAACTATATCTATATTTTGAAAATAAAAATGGAAAGGGGGTATTGGCGCCCGCAGGCAAATGATTTTTAAGGATCAAAAATTAAATTTGGATAAATTATAGTCTTGGAATACACAAGGAAGACTGCACTATGTATTCTCAAGAAAAATAAAAGAAGGATAATTAAATCATGATAAAATTATGTTTATATGTGGCAGGTGGCTAATTAAGTTTAAAAGTTGTGTCCACAAAAATAAACTATATCTATATTTTGAAAATAAAAATGGAAAGGAGGTATTGGCGCCCGCAGGCAAATGATTTATAAGGATGAATAAAGAAATTTGGAAAAATTATATTCTTGGAATACATAAGGAAGACCCCAAATATGTATTCTCAAGAAAATTAAAAGAACGATAATTAAATCATGAAAAAATTATGTTTTTTAGTTGAACATGTCTAAAAAAGTTTTCAAAAAGTGAACACAAATATAAACTAGAACTATATTTAGAAAAAAAAAATAGAAAGGGGGTATTTGCGCCCGCAGGCAAAAGATTTTTAAGGATCAGAAAAGAAATTTGGAAAAAATTATAGTCTTGGATTACACAATGAAGACTGCACTCTGTATTCTCAGGAAAAATTGATGAACTAAAATATGAAGGATAATGAAATCATGATAAAATTATGTTTTTAGTTGCAAGTGGTTAAAAAGTTTAATAATTGTGTAGACAAAAATAAACAAGAGCTATATTTTGAAAATAAAAATGGAAAGGGGGTATTAGTGCCCGCACGCAAATGATTTTTAAGGATCAAAAAACAAATTTGGAAAAAATAATAGTCTTGGATTACACAATGAAGACTGCACTCTGTATTATCAGGAAAAATTAATGAAATAAAATATGAAGGATAATTAAATCATGGTAAAATTAATTTTTTAGTTAAACATGTCTATAAATGTTTTCAAAAAGTGAATACAAAAGTAAACTATAGCTATATTTTGAAAATAAAAATGGAAAGGGGGTATTGGCGCCCGCAGGCAAATGATTTTTAAGGATCAAAAATTAAATTTGGAAAAAACTATAGTCTTGGAATTCACACGGAAGACTGCACTATGTATTTCCAAGAAAAATAAAAGAAGGATAATGAAATCATGATAAAATTATTTTTTTTAGTGGTTATTGGCTAATTAAGTTTAAAAATTGTGTCCAAAAATATAACCTATAGCTATATTTTGAAATAAAAATACCCCCTGTATTGGCGCCCGCAGGCAAATGATTTTTATGGATCAAAAAAGAAATTTCGGAAAAACTACAGTCTTGGAATACACAATGAAGACTGCACTCTGTATTCTCAGGAAAAATTGATGAACTAAGATATGAAGGATAATTTAATCATGAAATAATTATGTATTTTATGACAAGTGTCGAATAAAGTTTAAAAATGAAGGAAAATTAAAGAAGGATAACTAACTCATAATAAAATAATATTTTTTAGTTGGAAGTTGGTAATAAAGTTTAAAAATTGTATCCACATATATAAACTATAGCTATATTTTGAAAAAAAATAGAAAGGGGGTATTAGTGCCCGCAGGCAAAAGATTTTTAAGGATCAAAACAGAAATTTGGAAAAAATTACAGTCTTGGAATACACAATGAAGACTGCACTCGGTATTCGCAAGAAAAATTAATGAAATAAAATATGAAGAATAATTAAACCATGATAAAATTAATTTTTTAGTTAAACATGTCTAAAAATGTTTTCAAAAAGTGAACACAAAAATAAACTATAGCTATATTTTGAAAATAAAAAAGGAAAGGGGGTATTGGCGCCCACAGGCAAATGATTTTTAAGGATCAAAAATTAAATTTGGAAAAAATTATAGTCTTGGATTACACAAGGAAGACTGCACTATGTATTCTCAAGAAAAATAAAAGAAGGATAATTAAATCATGATAAAATTATGTTTATATGTGGCAGGTGGCTAATTAAGTTTAAAAGTTGTGTCCACAAAAATAAACTATATCTATATTTTGAAAATAAAAATGGAAAGGGGGTATTGGCGCCCGCAGGCAAATGATTTTTAAGGATCAAAAATTAAATTTGGAAAAAATTATAGTCTTGGATTACACAAGGAAGACTGCACTATGTATTCTCAAGAAAAATAAAAGAAGGATAATTAAATCATGATAAAATTATGTTTATATGTGGCAGGTGGCTAATTAAGTTTAAAAGTTGTGTCCACAAAAATAAACTATATCTATATTTTGAAAATAAAAATGGAAAGGGGGTATTGGCGCCCGCAGGCAAATGATTTTTAAGGATCAAAAATTAAATTTGGATAAATTATAGTCTTGGAATACACAAGGAAGACTGCACTATGTATTCTCAAGAAAAATAAAAGAAGGATAATTAAATCATGATAAAATTATGTTTATATGTGGCAGGTGGCTAATTAAGTTTAAAAGTTGTGTCCACAAAAATAAACTATATCTATATTTTGAAAATAAAAATGGAAAGGAGGTATTGGCGCCCGCAGGCAAATGATTTATAAGGATGAATAAAGAAATTTGGAAAAATTATATTCTTGGAATACATAAGGAAGACCCCAAATATGTATTCTCAAGAAAATTAAAAGAACGATAATTAAATCATGAAAAAATTATGTTTTTTAGTTGAACATGTCTAAAAAAGTTTTCAAAAAGTGAACACAAATATAAACTAGAACTATATTTAGAAAAAAAAAATAGAAAGGGGGTATTTGCGCCCGCAGGCAAAAGATTTTTAAGGATCAGAAAAGAAATTTGGAAAAAATTATAGTCTTGGATTACACAATGAAGACTGCACTCTGTATTCTCAGGAAAAATTGATGAACTAAAATATGAAGGATAATGAAATCATGATAAAATTATGTTTTTAGTTGCAAGTGGTTAAAAAGTTTAATAATTGTGTAGACAAAAATAAACAAGAGCTATATTTTGAAAATAAAAATGGAAAGGGGGTATTAGTGCCCGCACGCAAATGATTTTTAAGGATCAAAAAACAAATTTGGAAAAAATAATAGTCTTGGATTACACAATGAAGACTGCACTCTGTATTATCAGGAAAAATTAATGAAATAAAATATGAAGGATAATTAAATCATGGTAAAATTAATTTTTTAGTTAAACATGTCTATAAATGTTTTCAAAAAGTGAATACAAAAGTAAACTATAGCTATATTTTGAAAATAAAAATGGAAAGGGGGTATTGGCGCCCGCAGGCAAATGATTTTTAAGGATCAAAAATTAAATTTGGAAAAAACTATAGTCTTGGAATTCACACGGAAGACTGCACTATGTATTTCCAAGAAAAATAAAAGAAGGATAATGAAATCATGATAAAATTATTTTTTTTAGTGGTTATTGGCTAATTAAGTTTAAAAATTGTGTCCAAAAATATAACCTATAGCTATATTTTGAAATAAAAATACCCCCTGTATTGGCGCCCGCAGGCAAATGATTTTTATGGATCAAAAAAGAAATTTCGGAAAAACTACAGTCTTGGAATACACAATGAAGACTGCACTCTGTATTCTCAGGAAAAATTGATGAACTAAGATATGAAGGATAATTTAATCATGAAATAATTATGTATTTTATGACAAGTGTCGAATAAAGTTTAAAAATGAAGGAAAATTAAAGAAGGATAACTAACTCATAATAAAATAATATTTTTTAGTTGGAAGTTGGTAATAAAGTTTAAAAATTGTATCCACATATATAAACAAGAGCTATATTTTGAAAATAAAAATAGAAGGGGGGTATTGGCGCCCGCAGGCAAATGATTTTTAAGGATCAAAAAATAAATCTGGAAAATAATAATAGTCTTGGAACATACAAGGAAGAATTGCACTCTGTATTCTCAGGAAAAATTAATGAAATAAAATATGAAGGATAATTAAATCATGATAAAATTAAATTTTTTAGTTGAACATGTCTAAAAAAGTTTTCAAAAAGTGAACACAGATATAAACTAGAGCTATATCTTGAAAATAAAAATGGAAAGGGGGTATTAGTGCCCACAGGCAAAAGATTTTTAAGGATCAAAACAGAAATTTGGAAAAAATTACAGTCTTGGAATACACAATGAAGACTGCACTCTGTATTCTCAGGAAAAATTGATGAACTAAAATATGAAGGATAATTTAATAATGAAATAATTATGTATTTTATGACAAGTGTCGAATAAAGTTTAAAAATGAAGGAAAATTAAAGAAGGATAACTAACTCATAATAAAATAATATTTTTTAGTTGGAAGTTGGTAATAAAGTTTAAAAATTGTATCCACATATATAAACAAGAGCTATATTTTGAAAATAAAAATAGAAGGGGGGTATTGGCGCCCGCAGGCAAATGATTTTTAAGGATCAAAAAATAAATCTGGAAAATTATAATAGTCTTGGAACATACAAGGAAGAATTGCACTCTGTATTCTCAGGAAAAATTAATGAAATAAAATATGAAGGATAATTAAATCATGATAAAATTAAATTTTTTAGTCTATTTTTTATGTCTAAAAAAGTTTTCAAAAAGTGAACACAGATATATACTAGAGCTATATTTTGAACATAAATATGGAAAGGGGGTATTGGCGCCCACAGGCAAATGATTTATAAGGATGAAAAAAGAAATTTGGAAAAAACTATAGTCTTGGAATTCACACGGAAGACTGCACTATGTATTTCCAAGAAAAATAAAAGAAGGATAATGAAATCATGATAAAATTATTTTTTTTAGTGGTTATTGGCTAATTAAGTTTAAAAATTGTGTCCAAAAATATAACCTCTGGCTATATTTTGAAATAAAAATGGAAAGGGGGTATTGGCGCCCGCAGGCAAATGATTTTTATGGATCAAAAAAGAAATTTGGGAAAAATTATAGTCTTGGAATACACAAGGATGACTGCACTCTGTATTCTCGAGGACAATAAAAGAAGGATAATTAATTCATGATATAATTATTTTTTTTAGTGGCAAGTGGCTAACAAAGTCTAACAATTGTGTACACAAAAATAAACTAGATCTATTTTTCGAAAATAAAAATGGAAAGGGGGTATTGGCGCCCGCAGGCAAATAATTTTCAAAGATCAAAACAGAAATTTGGAAAAAATTATATTCTTGGAATACACAAGGAAGACCTCAAATATGTATTCTCAAGAAAATTAAAAGAACGATAATCAAATCATGAAAAAATTATGTTTTTTAGTTTAACATGTCTAAAGAAGTTTTCAAAAAGTGAACACAAATAAAAACTATAGCTATATTTTGAAAAAAAAATAGAAAGGGGGTATTAGTGCCCGCAGGCAAAAGATTTTTAAGGATCAAAACAGAAATTTGGAATAAATTACAGTCTTGGAATACACAATGAAGACTGCACTCTGTATTCGCAAGAAAAATTAATGAAATAAAATATGAAGAATAATTAAATCATGATAAAATTAATTTTTTAGTTAAACATGTCTAAAAATGTTTTCAAAAAGTGAACACAAAAATAAACTATAGCTATATTTTGAAAATAAAAATGGAAAGGGGGTATTGGCGCCCGCAGGCAAATGATTTTTAAGGATCAAAAATTAAATTTGGAAAAAATTATAGTCATGGAATACACAAGGAAGACTGCACTCTGTATTCTCAAGAAAAATAAAAGAAGGATAATTAAGTCATGAAAAAATTATGTTTTTTAGTTGAACATGTCTAAAAAAGTTTTCAAAAAGTGAACACAAATAAAAACTATAGCTATATTTTGAAAAAAAAATAGAAAGGGGGTATTAGTGCCCGCAGGCAAAAGATTTTTAAGGATCAAAACAGAAATTTGGAATAAATTACAGTCTTGGAATACACAATGAAGACTGCACTCTGTATTTGCAAGAAAAATTAATGAAATAAAATATGAAGAATAATTAAATTATATTTTTTATTGGAAAGTGGCTATTAAATTTTAAAAATTGTGTAGACAAAAATAAACTAGAGCTCTATTTTGAAATAAAAATGGAAAGGGGGTATTAGCGCCCGCAGGCATATGATTTTTAAGGATCAAAAAAGAAATTTGTAAAAAATAATAGTCTTGGAATAAACAAGTAAGAATTGCAATCCTTATTCTCAAGAAAAATTAGTGAAATAAAATATGAAGGATAATTAAATCATGATATAATTATGTTTTTTAGTGGAAATTGGCTCTTAAATTTTAAAAATTGTGTTGACAAATATTAACTAGAGCTATATTTTAAAAATAAAAATAGAAAGGTGGTATTGGCGCCCGCACGCAAATGATTGTTAAGGATCAAATAAAAAATTTGGTGAAAATTAATGTCTTGGAATACACAATGAAGACTTCGCTATATATTCTTATGAAAAATAAATGAATCATAATAAGATCATGATAAAATTATGTTTTTTAGTTGCACATGGTTAAAATTGTTTGAAAATTGTGAACACAAAAATAAACTAGATTTTTATAGTTTATTGAACTAATTATGATCAGAGGACGCATTATTTATTGTGATTGACATTAGTTCATATGAAACACTGGTATAACACTAATACTCGTATGGCTTTAAAACTGTGATCCAAATTATGACAATTTCAAACAGGTATATATATTTTTTTAAGTATTAAGTATTCATTATAAAAGGTAACAAAAAATTATTTATAATTCACTAATATATAAGTATAATATTATATTTTGGTATAAATTTAGTATTAATATTTTCCTCGTTAATTTTTAAATATTTTCCATTGTTATGTTGACAATTTCGAATACCTTGTTAGTTAGTAAGAAAAGATCTATGCAAAGGTCACGACCAGTGATGATAGTCATCTATCATCACTTGAGCTCAACTTACCATTGTGTATAGGTACCTAACCTTAACTAACCTTCTGATGACTTATGTAGGTAACCATCTACTTGTCCGCGGGGAAGGCAGTGCCGTAGCCAGGGTTAGGATTTGAGGAGGGAATAAGTGTATACAGTACTATACACCCAATACCCCTCGGGAAGGCTGACTACGACACTGGGTTTAATAAGTATCAATCTAAATGATTGTAGAAAAATAAATTCTATTTGGGTAACGCGTGACAAACGGATGGTTAACTAGGACACTTTGAATAAAAAGATCCTTAGCTGGTTTCCGATATAAGTGTTTACTTTTCAAGTTGTTCTATTGATTGTTAACCTCTTAGAAATAGCTTTTATTATTAAGAATTTGAGCCTCTTGTAATATTTTTCACCCTACTTAATTTTTAGGACTTCGGTGCAACTGCTTCTTAGATAATATATTATGGATAGAGCCATGCCAATTTTTTTGGTGAATATAACTTTAAGCACAAATTTATATGACGACGAGTGTCTGGCCGCGATGAGTGCATAAATGACTATACGTGATAGTACATTCTATCAAGTCCTAATCAAAAATTGTCATCTAAACTCGCAAGTATGATTGGATGTAAATTGTACAAGTAATAACTAATAATTATTAAAGATTTATGTGTTTGTATTGTCTCCGACTTACAAAAGTCCTGTTTAAGAGAATCAGAGTGCGACATCCTCATTAAAGCAAAACAACTTTTGTAATATTACTACAATATGGTGTAATATCTAAATTATTTCCCCTTCCAACACACTAAAATTATAGTTATCATGCTTTTCTGGGCCCAAAAACGTCGGGTGGTACCATAATGGTAATTTAATTTTTATTTTTATATGGTACCTAATAAATACGACCCTAGACACCAGAAATTGAATTATTACGATTTTGAATATTTTTTAAATGAAACGATCTAAACAATTGTTTACACAATCTTTTCTACAATAAAATATTATTATTTATTATTTCAACATAACATTTTGCTGTGTGATTGGTAATCTTTACATCACAGTGTCTGTACATTTTTTGTGACAAAGATCAATTGTCCAGAAAAAATTTAATCATCTAAAATATCTCAAATTACATACTTATTGTTAATTATTATTATTAAAAAGTTATAGTAAGAAGTATAATATCTCATATAGACTGAAACAATGTACAATTGGTTTCTTATTATTTTTATTATTACATAATATACTTTTTTTTTTAAACAAATCGTTCGGCAATTATATGTCCATATTGCGTGTGTTTGTTTAGAAACACGTGGGTATGTGGGGTAAGGATTCGTCACTAAGAACCCAGGTGGTCACCCATCCAGGAGCTAGTGACGCCAGGCGATGTTTGACCACGGCAAACCACCGCGCCACACCATACCCCAAAATACAGTATACGACTAGTGTGCAGTGCATATACCAGGCCAGAGGCAATTTTTTTGTTTTCAAGATATCAACTGCATAACCTGATTTTACTCTTTGGTTTTAAACACATGTAAATAAGACGAGGATTCGTCACTAAGAACCCAGGTGGTTGCCCATCCGGGAGCTAGCGACGACAGTCGATGTGTTGACCTTTAGGTCCAAAATTTACTTTTTTAACATATAGAAACCATATCCATTATATGAGATAATTAGTACATGTAAGTCTATTTTTATCAAGTTCGAGAATTTATTTTTATTTTTATAGCTTATAATATCAACAACACGTATGTCACCTAAAATATTGAATACCTAGGTAATAAATAGGTACATACGAGAACAACAAAATTTTTTTTTTTAATTTCTAAAATCTTAAATTTAAATTCCATTAGACTAGTCGAAAAAGTATACGATTAACACTAGTATAGATTCCAACACTCAACTAAAATAATACTTTAAAAATGATTGTATTTCTCAGAAAAATTACCTATCACCAGATCTTATTTCTTCTTTCCAGCATTAGAGATTTGGATTAATTTTAAAAAAACTAGTAATATAAGTTGCTTTCAATTTCATAATGAAATTCTTTGAACTCTTAATCACCTTCAAAAGTTGTTTTTCTTTTATCTGGACAAATTAGGCACTATTACAAATTTTTATTTTAAAACATTTTATGTTTTCTAGAGCAAAGACTTTTTATGCATTTTATATATTTTTTCTTTTTTGCAAGATTTATTGTATGCATATTTCTAGGTTAGTAGTAGTACACAGCATATTTAAAAACTTATGTGATAAAATTCTAAATGTTTTTAGTGCATCTTTTGATAGTTTATCGAAAATCAAGCACTTAGGTAAATATTTTTATGGATCAAAATATAATTATATTAAATATGAAAGAAAAATGAAATTTTTACTAGCTTTTTAATTTTTTTTTTTATGTATATACAATATATCTTGTGTCTCAAATAACAGGGTACACTTTATTCCTCATTAACCTGTAAATATCTTTCAATTCTGTTTGTTGGACATAAAACTAGACAAATCAATCATAAATTCCTATATCACTTAAAATTCTTTTAAGTCATGTATTTCTTCATTCATTTTAAATGGAAATCCCTATTTTAAATATCACTTTTGGATATCATGAAATTCTCAAACAAGGAAGGGCTCATCTGATCATACCAACCTAGTATGTCAGACTACAAAACAAAAAAAAAATTCATTTTCAATAATTTACAAAATAAATATTGCCATTGTACACAATAAAAAAACCAAATTTACTGGAGACCAAACCAAAAATACTAAAAAGTATAAATAAAATATAAATAATTACCATTTAAATCATCTACAAAAAATTATTTAATCAATTATACTTATATTAACCAAAAAACTATTTAATCAAAAAACAAAATTTTTAATCAACATCGTTATACTAAACAATTATAACTATAATTTTTATAAGATTTAAATAAAAATATTTAACCAATTTATTCACTTATGAACAGGCAAGAAATTATATTGACATATATAATATATATATATTCATACAACTTCAACAACAAAATTATCATTAATGACAAATTAATAAAGAAACACAGACTCAACATAAATCAACTAAATTTTATATATCTATACTCACGTTCCTATTCAATCATAATAAATAAATGCTTTAATTAATAATAAAAGGTAGGATAAAGAAAGCCGACATTCAAAATCCTTTTGATTATTATCAATTAAAATAGCAAACTATAGCATACCAATTAATATATTATTAAAATGTAAGGATTGAATTCATCACAAAGTGGCGTTCAAAAAAAGTGACTCTTATTCATAAAAGATTTAAATAAACATATACATTTCACTAAAATAACCCTGATCAGATTATTTTTAAAAAGAATATTTTAAACGAAGAATTAAACACAGAGTTGTTAAGATTCACAAACACATTTTGTATAAAAGAATAAAACACACCGATGTTTAGATTCAAATAAAATTAAAGTTATAGTCCAAACGACGACAAATAATAAATAAAATATAATCCAAAGATGATTAAAACATTTTATAATTGAATTAAACACAGAGATGTTTAGATTCAAATAAAATTAAAGTTATAGTCCAAACGACGACTAATAATGAATAAAATATAATCCAAAGAAGATTAATTATACATTTTTTATAAATGAATTAAACACAGAGTTGTTGAGATTCAAATAAAATAAAAATATATTTTAACTATATTATAGTCCAAATGATGACTAATTATAAATAAAATATAATCCAAAGAAGATTATAACATTTTTTATAAAATAATTAAACACAGAGTTGTTAAGATTCAAAGAAAATTAAAATATATAGTCCAAACTATGACGAATAAAATAAATAAAATATAATCCAAAGAAGATTAATACAATTTTAATAAAAGAATGAAACACAGAGATGTTTAGATTCAAATAAAATAAAAATATATTACAACTATATTATAGTCCAAATGATGACTAATAATAAATACAACATAATCCATAGCTGATTATCAGGAATATAATTCATAGCTGAATTTTAACAAATAATTCTGATTTAAATACAAAAGAAAAATAATAAATGTCCAGAGATAACAACAATGATCAAATAATTGAAACAAACAACAAAGTTTACTTAACATAAGTGTTCATAATCATGGGCAAAATGAATTTTTCAATAATATCAAACAAATGTTTCTTTTTCAAAAATAATATCGAACTATAATATCTTTCACCTTTGATATATCACATAAAAATAGTAAAGAAAACAGAGTATCAGATGGGCTATAATACAATAACATAAATACAAACGATAAAAACATTGGAGTCGACAAATCACTTAATTAGGTACGAATGTACGACATAAATCCATCGAATTCCAAAGATCAATTTCGCATTTACAACAAAAGATAGAATGAACCCAAAGAATATATAAATAAAAACATATTAAGGAAATCATGACAATTTTTCATAATAAATAACATATTATATTATCAACAATGCACACCATATTATACCAATTATAGCATTTTTTTTTCCTAATGCATGATTTTGAACCTTATTTTCCAATTGATATTATACTAATACCAGAAAAAGCATGCCTTACAACATATAAAAATTATTAAAGGAACTAAACGAAATAAGGAATGAAATTCCACAAATAGTAAAAAAAGGCACAAATGAAACAAAAAAATTATTTAAACAAAAGTCACGGAATAGTAAGCTTTAATCCAGGTGACCAAGAATTAATAAAATTTGAATTTTCACAAATAGGCAAAACGTCTAAATTAGCACAAAAATACAGAGGCCAATTTAAAGTAATTTAAAAATAATAAATAAATATCAGAATAAAATTATAAAGTAAAATTAATCTTTGATAAAAAACTAACTGAAAACATCATTCATGTTAGAAGAATAAAACCATATTATTACAAGTTAACCATACAACAAAAATATAAATTTAACATAATAACCAATTAAAATGTCATAATTTACAGATTTCTACAAGACTATAGGTACCTTAAAATACTACTAATAATCTAATTACAAACCAATGTTCAAAAACAATAGGATTAAAATTAAAATTTTTAATTTATATAAATAAATAAATGTAAGCTACAAGAAATTAAATGGATTATCCATTCAGATTCCAGATCATATTTATGAAATCCTTATACAAGGAATGGCCATCTGATCATACTAAACCACCACAAAAACAAAATTCTAATTTTCAATAATTTTCCAAATGAATAATGTCATTGAACACTATTGCCACAATCAAAAAATATTCCAAAAGTCTAAAGAAAAAGACAACAAAACATCAAATAAGAATAATACATTAGAAATTCTAATATCCAATCTCATACATATTAAGTAGGTACTTAATAAAAGACGTTCGATATTCTACTACCTACATACCTACAAGTTATCAAGAGAAGACATTTCTACGATAAATAATTATACCAGGAAACGCTAGATGCTAACTTCATCATAAATATAGACAACGATAACAACATAAACAAATATTAAAAGGCATCTTCACAAATCTTACTCAATTTATCTCGCATATACAGCATGAAAATGAATTAAATAATATAATAAAAACCTAACCTAAACCTACGGGTGCCCCAATAGAAATTCTGCCAAACAGGCGTCCAAACTAGGCCTTCAGGCCTACTCCCGGACATAGCGCCATACGAAAAAAAAAACAATTTGTATGGATATCACTAAAAGATATGAGTTAAAAGAATTTTAAGTCATATAGGAATTTATGATTGATTACAGGGTATAATTAAAGGGTAATGAGTGATAAAGTGTACCTACCCTGTTTTGTGGGACAACGGTATATATATATATATAAACATATGATAAATGCATAAAATATTTAATTAAGTAATTTTTATACCTAGTGTAATAAAATAATGTAATTTTTTTTAAGGCATACCTATTTAACTGCGTATATTTAATGAATTTTTAGTAAGTACATAAAAGTCCTAGCTCTACAGTTATTAATTATAACTTTTACTTCCAATCATTCGCCTACTTTCAAGTTTATTTTTTTAATCACTATCATAGTACAATCTTGTAAAGTAATACTAAACAAAAGTATACAAATATTTTATTTTGAAATTGAAGTCCTAAGATGAATATTTTGAGAATGAGAATTTATAATATTTAAATTTTTTTACTTATCAAGCCACAACTCTAATACTTTTTTTTATTGAGCACTACAATACTTTTCATAATAAGACTATTAACTATAATAATATGTATAATGAAATTGTAAATTTGTATAAAAAATAAAATTTGTTATTTTAAAGATAATATTCATTTGATTGATGTGATATTTTAACAAAATATGTAATGAAAAAGTCATACTTTTTACAAGACTTATAATAATGTAAACAATCAACAATCAAGAGCTTTTTTGACTTGATAACACTTAAGAGGATGTCAGTGTATTTCTTTTTTTTTCTCTCTGACCCATACACAAATATTACGTTCACTATGATCATAATAATTTCTAAAATTAGAGTGAAATGGCCTCTTTTAAAATTTTAAGATACTTATTATTAATACCTAGAGCATCTTATAGGCTATATTTGAAGCGAGTTATGAATACTTTAAAATAATCATAACTCACTTGATAATTAAAGTATAATAAGCCTATTTTTCTCTAATTTTAGAAATTATTAAGATTATTGTGAACAAAAAATTTGATATATTGCGCATGAGTCGGAGAAAAAAAATTCCACTGACATCCTCTTAATCGGCCTAACCAACCTTCTCTTTTTATTCTATCCCATAAGTCGAAGGTTGTAAACCTTACCTAACCTGGTAGTATCACTCAAAGGGTCGAGTGACCTTTGCAATTTAAGATCCTTTCCTACATATTCAAAATTGTTAACATAACTATTCTACCTAACTATTCCCCTTCCCCCCACCTAACCTAATCCTCTCTCTCTCCAACTACCCCTCTTTCTTCCTATCCCTCCCCTTCACCTATCTCACTGTCTCTCACAACCTCTCACAATTCTCTCTCACTTTTTGTTCTGTTCCCCCACCTAACCTTATCATCTCCCTTTGACGCTACCTCTCTCTCACCCTATCACTTTCTCACCATCCCCCTCACCTATATCTCTCACACTCACTCGTCTGACATTCCCCCTCTACCCGTTTTTCTCACACTTGCACCCTCTCATTCACTTAATCTCCTTATCCTCCATACTATCTACCTCTTTCACTCCCTCTCACACTATCCTTCTCTCGCCCTCTCTTTACAAGTCACTATAGTACCTATCTTACCTAACCCTAACCTAATCTAACCTTACCTCACACTATCTATCTCTCTTACTATCCCTCCTTTTCTTTCTCACCCTTTTTCTCTCGATTTTTCTTCTGCTTCTCTACCATCTCTCTACACTATTTCTCACTATCTCTCTCTCTCTCTCTCTCTCTCTCTCTCTCTCTCTCTCTCTCTCTCTCTCTCTCACTCTCTCTCTCTCCCATCTCTTAATCTCCCTGCCCCCACTCTCACACTCCCAGTCCCTATAGTACCTACAGGTCATCGTACCTGATAATTGGTGAAAATATTTAAATATCATTGAGGAAATTATTAAAAAAAAAAATTTTTAAATATTATACCTGACCAATTTCCTAATTTTTATCACGATTTTATTGATAACTTGAATAGTGTTATACCAGTGGTTACAAAACGAATAATTTAAAAATTGCAAGTAATCTATCCCCTGATCAATTAATTAATTAATAAAATAAAAATAAACCTACTGAAAAATAGAAAATTACTTACCCAATATCTGAATCTACTATAAAACTTCATCTTCGAAACATTGTTAATACATTTCACACAGGCTTCACAACGAATATGATTTTTAGTCGGCAAATCTTCACTGACGAATACCATCTCTGAAATTTCAATAAAATATTAAACAATATTTTCTGACCTATTCATTTTAGATTTTGAACGATGTGACGAATGTATTGATTTTACAATGATGTGTGTTTTTTTTTTTGTCTGTACAGCATAATTAGTCGAAATAATGATTCAATTTCAAACTTTGGGGGTGGTTTCCGATGTAAAAGTGAATATCCTTGGTGCATTATAGAGGTCAAAAGTAAACATTTTCCAACAGTTTTCAAAAAAATCGAGAAAAACAAAAAAAAAGTGACAGAAAAACGGGTAGCGCGTATAGTAGCCGAAAATATTACAAGTAAATTAGCAGAACCGTATTTTATCCGACAAATATTACAGCCGACAGTACTTCAGCCGAAACCTATTAAAGCCGAATTTATACCGATGAGTATTATAATAATCAATTTTTTTTTAAATTCATTACATAGTGATACTGCGATAGACAATATTATATATTATTTTACATATATTATACCCTAGAACAAATTATACATAATATATTAATATATTAATTAGTAGGTATATAATAATATTTTATTGTAGGTATAATATAATTAGATATTAGATATAAATATATTATGTTCAACACTTCAACAACCATTTTGAAAATAAAAACGCTGCACTGGCGTTATAAATAATACTTGATGGAAGTACTAACAATTATAATGACCACACAGAAAACTGGCATTTTTTTATCAATTATCAAGAACAAATTAAGGAATACTTATAAGTTATAATACAAATTACAAAGCAAAAATGGTTTATTTTGTAGGTCAGCTATAAAAGCTTAAGAGTTTAGACTAACAATGCTCCAGTGCGTGCATTGTCCTCTACGCTTGCCTTTATTTAAACTATAGTCTATAAGTTATATAAGTATAGTAATATGCTATATCAATCTCTGTCAATAATATGTAGTAAGGTACTGAGGCAGGGATCCAACAATTCACCTTTGCAAAAATATATTGTTTTCAATTTTTTATCAATAATATCTGTCCTTGTATTTTATTTGAATGTACCTATCTATAGTTTTTCTTATAAGTTTATTTTAGAATAATCAATATTGTTTTACTCTCTATCTCTATCACAAGTTTGCTTAAAAGAGGTTTTATACTCAAAAACATTGTATAAATAATTTGTATTGATAATTAAGTGGAAAAAATAAACACAAATATAAGCTGGTAAGAAACAGCAATTTAATTTTTGTTTTTTGTTAACTTGAGCATTTATATATATGCAAATGGAGAATTTTAAATGTAACTGCCAGTTGAATAAAAAATGACACCCAAAATTATTATTTTCAATAATAATAAAGAATAAAAAGGTTAAATATGTATAATTAATGCAAAGCTATACTGTTAGTATTTCTTGTCTGTAACTTTTATGCCTAACTGCAAAGTGCAAAACATCATATATGTATAATGTATATATACCTGAATAGTATAAATTTTATGTCCATGTTGCTGACATATTAATGTTTTAAATAATTGTTTAGTATGCTATCAACACCAAAAAAATACTTAACTAGTAACAATCACTGATAAATAGATTTTAATCACTTGGGAGCATTTAAATTTTTCTTTGGTCTCAAATTTGACATCCAGTGTACTCACTAACCTCTACATGTGTTACCAAACATGATTTAAAGTTATAACAGTAAATTATATGCAATTTATATAAAAATAAGTAAGGGTACCTACTCAAAGAATGACATAAAACCATGGAAATAAATACCACAAAATATAATAAATAAATAGGTACTTCTGTTAACCTGTTTATAAATTTATAAAAAACCTTAAATCACATATTTTGTAGGTCAGAGTAAACTTATTAGTTAATGCTACAATAAAGGTACAAATGTTGGAAGGGTATGTAGGCAGTTTTCAAAAAAATCGAGAAAAAAAAAATGACAGAAAAACGGAATTTTTACGCAAAACCAGTTTTCGACGAAATCGATTTTTTATATGGTTGTAATTCAAAAACTATTTACTGTAAATACTTGAAATTTTCACCAAATGTTTATGTTAGTGTAATCTATATACAGTTTAATTTTAGAGTTATTTATAGACCACTGAAATTTTAGATTTTTCTGAAAAATTTTTTTTGAATTGTCGATAAAATTTTTTTGGCCCTATAAAAAAACTTGAAAATTGAATACAAAGTTTCTCATAAGTTATTCTTATAGTGATTAAAAAATTATAAGAATACATGGGCACAATTTTTTTTTTATAAGCGTTTATAGTTCAAGTCTTTACGAAATCTGTCGAAAATGCGAAAATTTGCAAGCAATTTTGAAGTTGAAAAATCAAAAAAAAATGTTTGTGTTTATAACTAAGGATTAAAAATACAACACTAAGTTTTCCATACGATTTCCCTCAAGTAGCTATAGAGAAAACTCGAAGCATCATTATAGGAAATATTTTAAGTGCGTTTGAATTTTAAATTTTTACAAAATAGCATATCGATAACGATTTATCCTCAAACGATTTTAAATATTTGTTATCATACAAAAAGTATAAGTCGTAGCTCCTTGAACATTTTACCAGTTGTTTAGGTTGGCATTTTCTCATATGATTTAATTTTCAAAATATTTTGACTTTTTTGAGATATTTATAGATAACTGAAATTTTCAATTTTACTGAATATTTTTTTTTTGAAGTGTCGATAAAATTTTTTTGGCCCTATCAAAATACTTGAAATTTTAATATAAAGTTTCTCATAGATTATTGTGATTAAAAAATTATAAGAATACCCAGGCAAAATTTTTTATTTTATTAGCATTTGAGGTTCAAATATTGACAAAAAATCGTCAAAACCACGAATATATTTTTTTTTCGTGTCTGTCATCACGTTTTGGGGCAGTAAAAGTGCTTCGATTTTTGACTTCAGTACGTTATTCGATCAGAAAGTGAATCTAGTTGGTACTTTGGTGGTCAAAAGTATTCCTAATATTTTTCTAAATAATCGGGATAAACAAACTAAAAATTAAGGGAAAAACGGGAAATTTTACGCACCATCAGTTTTCGACAAAATCGATTTTGATTTTTGATGTAACTTTAAAAAAAATGACCATTGATGCATGGATTTTTCATAGAATGTTTATATAAGTATATAATATCCACCATAAAATTTTCAAAAACTTTTGACTTAAGTTGAACTATTCATAGGTATATGCAATTTTCGATCATTATTAGTTTTTTTTAAATAAATATCGATAAAAATTTATTTTTTGGGTAAAAAATCTTGAAAATTTAATACAAGGCTCTTAACATATTGTTACAATAGCAGTTGAAAAATAAAATAAATTCATAGACACAATTTTTTTGTATAAGCATTCAAATTTTGAATTTTGACAAAATACGTAAAAATCACAAAAATTCGTAAATTATTTTATCCTAGAAATTCATAAAAAAATTTCCTTTTATACCTAAGATTTGAAAATTTAATACAAGGCTCCTTACAAGTTTTTCAATTTTTATCACAAAAATAATGTCCACCGGAAATTCAAATTAAATTTTAATTAGCATTTGAATTTCAAATATTGACAAAAATTCGTCAAAACCATGAATATTTGCAAATTATTTTGTAGTTCAAAATTCATAATATTGTTTGTACTTATATCTTAGGTTATAAAATTTAACACCAAGTTTTCCATAAGTTTTGCTACATATAGCTATAGAGAAAATTTGAAGTGTCATTATAGGAAAAATGTTTTGAGCGTTTGAGTTTTAAATTTGTATGAAATCGCGTAATGATAACGATTTATCCTCAAACCAGGTATATGTATATCTATGATAATACAAGGTATTATGAATTATGATAACTACATGCAATGTTTTTGGAAGAATTGATTAACCATGCCTTATGCAAAATGCGTCTTAATTGAAAAATAAAATATTTATTTCAAAATAGAATATATGACAATATTAAAATATAATATATCCTAGACTGACAAATCATCTCCGTTCAGAAATGGTTTTTCGTATACAATGATACCTATGATTGCATTAAAATGCAACCTACCCTTGTCAGAGGTCCACTCCACACCTTAATCTGTACAACAGACTGACATCCACTTACCCACTTTTTTAACATTACAGATAATATATAGCTAAACGATCCATTTAATGTTATTATGTGTTTTGATTATTTTATTCAAGAACTTATTAATTTTATATGGCTATAAAAACATTATACCCACTGTATGGCTACTAAAACTCTAGTACCGATCCATTTTTATTTTTATAATTTTTTATACAAACTTTAATTAGTATTGCGTATTATAGTTTGTTTATTTATTTTATTTCAAGAATTCATGAATATTATAGTTATTATTCTATATTAATTTTTGAAAGATTGAGTTTTAGAAAATGAATAAAAACTCAGTGATCAATTCTTTTAGCCTTTAGGTCATAGGGCTTTATAGGTGTACTTACAATGTAATAACTTAATAAGTACCTATGATATTAGATATAAGATAAAGAATAAAGGTTATAAATAACTACAAATATCTATTTTATACATAATTTATTGAAATAAAATATATTTTATTCTAAATTCCTGACCTCTAACGTTGGATATCGAAAAAATTACCATTTACGAATTAAAATTGATCCCTATGAGTTTTGGAGAATGGAGTCATCAGTTAAACGGATATTACAATTAACTAACTAAACAAAAATTGAAAAATGTCGATTACAAACACATACCTAGGTTATAATTATGAAATTATAATTATTATACGTCTGGTGACCTGAAAAACGACGCAGCGCGTTTATATTATTCGATCTCGCGTATTTCTTAATTTCGCGCTTAGAAATAAAATATGCGTCAACGATACTTGGAACTTGGGAATATATTTTTCGTGACGTTAAATATTTATTTAAAGCCTAACATAAGATTCAAGCCTCAAAAGAATATGAAAATAAACTTACCTCAAACATCGACTCTTTTTCGAGGTATTGGTGAAATCCGAGACGTGTATGGGTACACTCCGATACCGACGTAAGAACGCATCAGATACTTAATTGAAGTCTGAAAATATTATTAATTATGAAATTAAAATTATATGAAATACAGAATATTTTTAGTTCGTGTTTGCTCTAGTGCTCATTGAAATTATAATTTTAGAATCTTTAATCGACTGTCATTTCTGATTCTGAAAAGACAATTGCCACAGATTATATTATGTTACGCTAATAGGATAAATCCAAAGATATGTAATATTTCAATAAAACATCTATTACCAAGGAGGTTCACGTTTATGAATAATGTTCATTTAAATAATTAAATGTGATACAACAATAACCAAAAAATATTTGTAATTTTAAATTTAAATTATAATAATATAATATATTATTTTTCTTGCCTATTTTTGTTTGATTATTGATTACGATCATGCTTCTTTTATGCATTACAGGTATTATATATCTAAAATAATCCGATTAATAGATAGAATAATTATTGAATTAGGTACCTACGTAAAATATAAAATAACCTATTCATGAAAAAAACCTAGACATAATTAATTTTTTAAGAAAAACAAAATCGTTCAATCTTATATAAAAAAAATGTTTTATCCTAATTAAATAACTTACCATTGTATCAGTACCTACATATTATATTACATCATTATTGTAAATAAGTGTAACTAATGACCTTTGTTGTCGATGTGAATATGCTCAATAAAAAAATATATATATATATAAAATTGTTTACCTATAAATGTGTAAAAATGTAATGTAATTTTAAATGTTTTAACTTTTAAGCAATATGAATTATAAATATAATGTATAAATAGGTAATAATATATTAATCTATGTCAGTTGTTGGCTTATTGTATATATTTCGTATAATATTATATACCCTAATAAATACCGAATGTAATTAATTCTATTAATCATTTTCTGATAATTTCTAATGTACAAAACCTTATCAACCATAAATTTTAATTTTATTGTGTTATTGTTCTATGAAAATATTAACAGCTATTAAAAATACAGAATTTAATATTACAAATAAAGTAATATTCGATGGTTAAATACTTCAGTGATAAGTACATGAATATGAGAACAGTAAGTAGGTACTTGCAGCTAGACAGTTGCAATTTTTTACAAACTTTATTATTATTATATTTTTTTAGACGATTTACCATTGAAAACAACACATGACACATTCAAACAAATCAAATGAAAGCTCACGAAATTTCATTGAGCTAGTAAGTGCCAATGGAAACTTAGTGTTATAAAATGACTGACTCTAATAGTAAATAATAATTTTATCTTGATCTCGTGTTTATATGAACTATATGTTACTACACAGTTTGTATTCTGTTTACAGATTTAGATAATGAAGTTTTAATGATAGTATTAAAGACAAGGCCTGGAAGGAAAATAAAAGCTCAGGAACATCACAAGAAAGGTCTAAAATCAGAATTTGATGACATTTTACCTAGAACAAGGTGTCGTAGTAAAGATTTTTGTAACAAATTTAATAATAATACTATCGGTCAAATGGTTTTATAGGAAGATATTAAAATAATTAAAGTTAAAAAAGAATTCCCTGATAAATTGTTTTTACAACAATTTAAACAACTTATGGGCAAGCAAATTATCAAGAAATTATAGTTTTAATGAAAAATAAAATTATCAAACATACATTACATATGAAATTTGCATTTATTAAAAAGCCTGGAATTCTACAAATAAAAAAGATTTAATTTTATCGCGCAAAGCAAAACTTATTACCATTTTTATAAAAACATAAAAACATCTAAAATTGATAATACTTATAACAAATACTAATACAATAATAATAATAAAAAAAAAACTATGAAGATGGTGATTAATTTATATGATAAAATTAAACTTATTATTTATTTATTATCAAAGCCATGGGTAGCATAATATTATTAAACATAAGGCCATGATAATTATAATGAGTAACTTTTTTTTTACATTGTATTTCAAACAAGTATTACCTATATTATTAAAATAATAATAAATTATTCAAATTCGTACATAATATTATAGTCTTGTACTCTTGTTGTTCAAAAGCATTTGATTATTTTATAGTCATTATCAGTTTAGAATATTATTTTTTTTTTAATTTGTCATATTATTTGTTACTTTGATACATAAAAATAAGCTTATTGGCTTAAAGACAAGTAGTATTTTATTTTTTATTTTGTGTTTTATAGTAAATTATTTTTAAAGATATTGATTACATACCTACAACTATTAAATGATTAATTTTCATCCTTATATATATTATCTGTACAATTATAAATTAAAACACGACAATTTTAATCAAATTTCAAAAAAACTAACAGTTAATAATATTTTATTATTCATTAATAATTTAAAGTTCAATACTGCCATAATTGGATATTATATGACACAAAAATAAACATAGCTTAAATTCAATACTGCCATATTTTGGTATGTCTGAAAATCAATTTCTGTACGCAATACAGCCACATATCAAAATATGACAATCTTGAATTTACTTAAAAAATTGTAAAAGGCCATAATAAGTCTGACTTTTTGGGTTCAAGGGAATATTTTATTATATTTGAAAAAGTCACAATATAAAGTATGTTTAAAGTGCCTATTGTAGTCTTAGTTTCAAATGCATAGGTGAAGAACTCTTTGCAAACATCACCATTGTAAAAGTGTACGAACGTGTACCTCAATTCTTTTATAATATTAAGCCACAAAAGAATTGGTATTAAAACAAACTTACTTTAAATATCAATTATTTTGGGCTTTGTTAGAGTCCGCACGAGTTGTAGGTATGCACTCCGACGCTGAAGTGGAAACGCATCAGATACTGCTGAATTGAAGTCTAAAAATAATGTGGTTTATGAAGAAAAAAAAGATTAAACGGAAAGCAGGATGTTTTTCGTTCATGTCTACTTTGCTATCTAATTGAAATGTTAGAATCTTTAATAGACTGCGTCCTCCGCAACGACTTTGACAATCGCCATGGATTATATTGTACTAAATCAATAAGAGAAATCCATAGATACCTAGGTATATATTATAATACTACTTTTATATCAACGATTCCCTTGTATACAATCTGTTCATTGCAGGGCATCGGGCAATAATTAAATGAGATAATAAGTATGCTTTTTGATTATCGATTAAGAATATTTAAGATGGTGTTTAATTGTTAGAAGCACATGCATATTTTTACTAAAATATATTTCTTTATGAACTATTAAAAAAAAAAATATGTTGATTTAAATAAATTTGATTACTGCTTTTTAAAGTTAAAATTAATTTATACAGTGTACACATTAATTTTCCGTACCGACCATGTCGGGCGACAGCTAGTTTCTAAAATTTCAAGTCAAAAGTTTTCTCCGAAATCGAAACTAATAATTAATTACAAAATTGTTATGTATTATAATAAATTAATTATCTACGGAAAAAGCCACCAATATGCCAATCATGTGCCACCACAATCTCATTAAACACATCTTCGTAGCATAATAATATTGTTAATCATAAGGTCATGACAATTATAATAAGTAGGGCTAGGGTTTTAAAGCAAATACTTCTTTTTTCATATAGGTACGAGATAGAAATTTAATTTTTATATATATTAATTAGACTCACTCTATTCTTATTCTAAATAAACTAATTTATTTTGGCTTTTTTTTTGTTTCTTTCAGTTATTTTAGATGTTGAATTTGTATAATATAATGTTTATTATAGTAATTAAAAAATTTTAATTTAAGTGATAAGAAAATCCGGAATACGCATTGCGGACTAAATGAGTTATTGTATGGTTTTTTACATGTATAAAAATTTTATGTCAGACATGTCTGTTGCAATAGTCAGTTTCACTACTGAAATCTTGCCAAATATAATATGGTAGTGAATTCTTTTAGATTCTGAACGGAATGATGAATGTATTGATTTTACAATGATGTGTGTTTTTTGTTTTTGTGTCTGTGTACAGCATAACTAGTCGAAATAATGCTTCGATTTTAAACTTTGGGGGTGGTTTCCGATGTAAAAGTGAAGATCCTTGGTGCATTATAGAGGTCAAAAGTAAACATTTTCCAACATTTTTCAAAAAAATCGAGAAAAACAAAAGAAAAATGACAGAAAAACGGGAATTTTTACGCAAAATCAGTTTTCGACCAAATCTATATTTTTATATGGTTGTAATTCAAAAACTAATCACTGTAAATACTTGAAATGTTCACACAATGTTTATGGTAGTACTATCTATATACAGTTTAATTGTCAAAAAATGTTGACTTTTTTTGTGTTATTTATAGACCACTGAAATTTTCGACTTTTTTGAGAATTTTTTTTTGATGTGTCGGTAAAAAAATGTTGGACGGCCAAAAAACTTGAAAATTTAATACAAGGTTCCTTATGAGTTGTTCTTATTGTAGCTAAAAAAAATTAAAAATCGTAAGTCACAATTTTTTTAATAAGCGTTTACAGTTCAAAATCTTACGAAATCTGTCGAAAACGCGAAAATTTGCAAGTAATTTTGAAGTTAAAAAATCATAAAAATGTTTGCGTTTATAACTAAGGATTAAAAATACAACACTAAGTTTTTCATAAGTTTTCCTTCAAGTAGCTATAGAGAAAACTCGAAGCATCATTATAGGAAAAAAGTGCGTTTGAATTTTAAATTTTTACGAAATAGCGTAACGATAACGATTTATCCTCAAACGAATTTAAATATTTGTTATTATTCAAAAAGTATAAGTCGCAGATACTTGAAAATTTTATCAGTTATTTAGATTGGCATTTTCTATACATGATTTAATTTTCAAAATATTTTGACTTTTTTTGAGATATTTATATATCATATTTTTTTAAGTGTCGATAAAAATTTTTTGGCCCCATCAAAATACTTGAAAATTTAATACAAAGTTCCTCATAAGTTATTCTTATAGTGATTAAAAAATTATAAGAATACATAGGCAAGATTTTTTTTTATTAGCATTTGAAGTTCAAATATTGACTTAATACGTAAAAATTACGGCAATTTTCAAATTATCTTAGATCGAAATTCATAAAAGTTTTTCTTTTTAATTCTAAGATTTGAGAATTTAATACAAGGCTCATAATATATTTTTACATTAGCAGTTGAAAAATAAAATAAATGTATAGCCACAATTTTTTTTTACATGTATTCAAATTTTAATTTTGACAACATACCTAAAAATCACAAAAATTCGTAAATTATTTTATCCTAGAAATTCATAAAAAATTTTCCTTTTATACCTAAGATTTGAAAATTTAATACAAGGCTCCTTACAAGTTTTTCAATCTTTATCACAAAAATAATGTCCACCGGAAATTCAAATTAAATTTTTATTAGCATTTGAATTTCAAATATTGACAAAAATTCGTCAAAACCATGAATATTTGCAAATTATTTTGTAGTTCAAAATTCATAATATTGTTTGTATTTATATCTAAGGTTATACAATTTAACACCAAGTTTTCCATAAGTTTTGCTTCAAATAGCTATAGAGAAAATTTGAAGTGTCATTATAGGAAAAATGTTTTGAGCGTTTGAGTTTTAAATTTGTATGAAATCGCGTAGTAATGATAACGATTTATCTTCAAACCAGGTATATGTATATCTATGATAATACAAGGTATTATGAATTATGATAACTACATGCAATGTTTTTGGAAGAATTGATTAACCATGCCTTATGCAAAATGCGTCTTAATTGAAAAATAAAATATTTATTTCAAAATAGAATATATGACAATATTAAAATATAATATATCCTAGACTGACAAATCATCTCCGTTCAGAATCGTTTTTCGTATACAATGATACCTATCAATTATCATTGCATTCAAATTTAATCCCATCCATTACAGTAACCCACTTGTAACCTACTGTACAGCAGAGCGACATCCACGACTTACCCGCTTTTTTTTTGTGTGTCTGTGTACAGCATAACTAGTGGAATTAGTGGAGTAACTCTACTAGAGTTTTATTGAGACAAATGGTTATTAATGTTAAAAAAATGTGTACACAAAAAAATAAACTATATTAAATTATGAAAAAAAAGGGGAAGCGGGATTAGCGACCGCAGGCAAGTGTTTTTCAAGAAACAAAAAAAAAATTGAAATATTAAAATATTAGAATTCATACTGAAGACTGCAAAATGTATAATTCCAATAAAAAAAAAATGAAATAAACTATTAGAATAATAAAATCGTAAAATTTTAAATGTATTTGAAAACTTATATTTAAAAACCTACCTTACAAGACTGAACTGTGATTAAAATCATAAACTTGAAACTAGGTGCATGATTGGATGTAATAGTAATAACTGATTACTATTAAGTAATAAGCACTAATAACTGTAATGTGAAGACTTTTATGTACTAAAGTTTATCAAATATATGCAGTTAAATATTCCCTAATAAAATGAATTTCTTTATTACGGTTAAAATTACTTTATTTAATTTTTCATGTAACTACTAATCATATAAAATAATATGTTAAAAAAAATTTTACTGACAGTTCGAATTTCATTCTTCATTTATATATTTTAATATATTATAATATAATTATACATTGATTCATCAATGAAAATATTTATCTAAGTGCACGAGTTTCGATAAAATATCAATAACATGGATAAATATATTAGGTTAACAAATACTAAAACAATTTAGAATTTGAATAATGATTTCATAAATTTGAAATAATATGCTGTGTACTAACTAAGTATAGAATATTAGTAGTTAATATTAAGTATAAAGGCAAATATTTTGTAAGACTCAATTATTATTGTTTCGTCTGTCTTTCCGTCAACATAGCCAAAAATATAAATAATATGGCTATCGATTGTGAAAGATTAATAGCCGAAATACAAAATAGACCTGTATATAAATTTGATTCATGTTATTCATGTTATTCATAATTTACTAGTACAATTTTAATTTTGCATATTTTATGGGTTTATGCTTTAAATTACATTTTGGAATTATAGTTGAAATAAAATATATCAAATAAAGTTGATAGTGATTTACCTAATAAATATAAGGGTGAAAAAAATTGAAAATTTATATGAGTGTTTTACGCCTCATGAATCACCCTGTATATATATATAAATACCATGGTACTATTTTGACGTAATCATAGGAATTTAAACTTTGACCATTATTCATTGAAATATGTTCTACTTCACATACTATTGCAGGGTCTTACTCTTTCAACAGTCAACTGCAGTTATGGGTGTCAGTTAACTCTAACATATAATACATTTGAAATTAAATAGGTTTTAAATGTTTAAGTACGTATCATAGACTCGTCGTGCGATCGTTAGTGTAACTTTTTAAACCGTTTTAACGCCGTCATTTAAACGTAGCAATAGTAAAGCAAAAAAAGCTTGAAAATTTTGTTAGGTTAGTTTTGAAAAATTATTAAATGTAAGAACTTGAAACTTTTTTCCTCTAAATCTGCTTAACATGATATTTTACCAAATAAATAGTTGTTTGTATAGATTCACACCGAAGTGCCTTCGCTGTTTGGTTCTTTCCTCAAGATATTAAAGCTGCTACTTGTTTTATAATTAAAATATCCTTTATGCTTATCGTACTTTTTTCTATGTACAGTTTGTATAAAAAACTAGAATTAAAATAAAAAAATAATAAATAATAAATAGTGTATTATTAGTGTTAATAGGTATTATTTTTGTATAAATAATTAACTTGGTTTTTGTACGTAACTACATGACCTATTAATTATATTTACTTGGTGATTTTCATTTTCAAATATATTAATGAAAATATCATTATATTACATACAAAATGTACCGTACTTTGTATTCTTAGGACTATACAGTTGTAGTTATTACTGCGATTCAAAAAAAAGGTGCCAACCGTAGCGAAGTAAAATGCACATAGTAATATTGTTATTAGGTGATATAAATAATAATATTACGATCATACTTGGTTAACTCAAATATGAAGCACATTGTGTACTCTGTAGGTAACTATATGTTATCATCGCTCCCTATTAAGTAAGTCTATAGGATACCTAATATGATATTATCTATATGGCTTATGGGATAGTGCGATTATAATAGGTAGTTGTTAGTTTGGTATCTACTTGAACTTGCATCAGCAACCTTTAATTTATAGTTGTTTATAATTACTATACATGCTTGAGCCATAAAATATTTTTTAAATAGTAAACTTAAAGGAGAGAAGAGGTAAACATATAGAATACCTTATACCTAGTGTATTAGTGTATGCATTTTTTTTTTTAATTACAATTTTACTAAAATTTATTTACCAAACGAATGTAGATTCATAAGATTCATTATTTTTAATTAATACAAATTCAATGTCTACAATATTAAATCAATCCTCTTGTTAGACACATCAAAATTATATTGTATAGCTTATATTTGTATCTACATAATACTTATGTTCTATATTGAGAAATCTCAAACCATATTATCAAAAACATTTGTTGATCTAATGTATGAAAAAATTAGAAAGGATTTTTTTTAATGTTATTGCAACATAATATATTATGTTATAACTATATATACATATATAAATATATAATTTATATAAAAAAAATACCCATATTGAAATTATTTAAAAAAAGCATAATATCAATAAAATAATTGATTGTATAAATTTATAATTAATTATTTTAATGTTATTAGTTTATTTTATTGCTATATAATAACAGTAAATGATTTTTTGATTGAATCCAAATTAAATTTTTTTTTATAAATAAAATGGAATCTCTATTAAACAAACTTAAATGTTGTAAAATAAAAAAATTTGTTAAAAAGAAATAGGTAATATTTTTTTTTTAATTATAAAAGTTAGTATAAAATGTTAGTAAATATTCAAAATGCATGTAAATAATAATATACTTAATATGATATTAGTAAATATAATGTTGATTATATCAAGTACTTATACACATTTTTTTTTCTTTGTTGCTGAGGAACTTTCAGGAATAGTGATATCTTGTATTTCTATTTTTGAACAACTTTTATTGCTTCAAACTGCTTTCAATTAATGCTAGTCCATAATTTTTTATGACATCTTATAATATTGATTAAGTTTTGATGGAAAAACTATAACTGAATATAAAACTAAAGAACATTCTAGGCTCAAGAGAGAATCAAAACTAGGCTTTGAAATTTACAAGAGTAAAAAAAAAATTGGGTACTTAAAATATAATTGCATGTTTACCAACAGTTGTCATGTATGCGTGTTGCTCTTTAGCTACAGATTGGTTTACCGAAATACGTACCAGAAAGCAAACTTGCGTAGTATTCTGATACTTTTTTATAGTATTCAATAGAGTAATTTGAATACTTTATTTAATGTCCAATCACATTTTAAAAATAATTTCATTAAATGTATGACCAACCCCCAAAATTTATTATTAATTAACATGAATAATAAAACAATTTGACTATGTGTTAGGTATATAAATAAAGGTGAATTTTATTTTTCAACAAATGTGTACATAATAATTACAACATTGGATATAATAAATTGTAACATATACATTTTATTAGAATATAATATATAAAATAATTGAATAGTTAGGATATTGTTCATTGTTGATGTTAGATTTTTATCCTTAGCGCCATGAACTAAATGAAGTTCCCCTAAAAATAAATCACACATACCATATTATATCTATGTATTTATTTTATACTTATTAACAGATAAATTACAGTTTAAATATCTATTTTTACAAAATACCATTAACCCGGAACTGATACAGAGGGGTGTCACAAACCGCTATATTTTTTTTTATCATACATATAAATTACAATACTGATAATATTATAAGGAGGTTACTTTTACCTCTTTATAGAGGTATAATTATATGATAAAATAGGTTTTTGAGATTATGTTCATCACCATAAGTGTCACACCGTATGTTACCAGCAAAGTTAATTCACTCATTATTTTAAATGTTTTTCACTGTACCAGTTAAAGAAGTCTGTTGAGGATTAGAATTGCAACAATAGTATTATCCTGCTTGATCGTAAGAGACTAAAAGGATAATAAGGGTAAAAAAAGAGCCTATCATACTGCATCAGGAGTACCCTGGTTCCAACCAGTCAACAGGGACAGAGTGGAACATCAAGGCCCATCACTAGCCCGGCCTGGGTAGCCAGAATAGAGGGGGGATGATCGCATACATAGTTGACCCACTAACGTCAACTCTAATCCTCGTCGGTACAGCAGGAGAAGGAGGCTCCAACGTTTATGCTTGCCGCTCTACCGAAAGGGTTGCCCTTCAAGGTTGAGGAGCCTACCTAGACTGAAATCGTTGGAGTTGTGGGACAGGCGCAAGATGGTAACCAATCACTGCACCTAGTGAGAGGATGGAACTCTAAGGTGTAACGCCGACCGAAATCAAAAAGGTACAAGGTAATTTGGTGCTGGTGGTCTCTATGACAACCCGGGCACCACATATGTGGTGTCTGACCTTTATTGCTTGTCATTAGCTCTTAGCTCACCTGAGCTATCACATAGTCTTTAGTTGTATGGCGTGAGCCAGAAACCCGGAGGAATATTGTTCCAGTTATAAGTTAAAAAAGAATTAATATTATTTAACTTTATTAACTAAATTAAGTTAGGAATTTTTATGATGTTAAGATAGTAAAAAAGAAATTATTTACCCAAATGTAGCTCCTTGGGGTTTAAATGGGCTTGTTTGTTGTGATTGACCAAATCCAGGAGTGGTTGGAGACACAAAACCAGTGTTTTGATTTTGTGCAATATTACCAAAACTTGGGGAAGTGTTTTGAGTTGCAAGAGAAGCAAATGCAGTTGATGGTTGTTGAGCAGCTGAACCAAATCCAAAATTTCCAGCTATTACAACAAATTATTATAAAGACAATTAAAATAAAAGATTCTCAATAGACAAAATTAATTTAAATAAATAAATAATAATTAATTGATTCAAATCTTAATAAAACTACAGAATTTATTTTAGTTAACATTTTTTGTAGCTCCGATAGAAAACCTTTAATAGGGATGATTTAGTATATGATATAGTTTTAAGAATACTGTTTAGACTACTGATTTTAATAATATCTTGCCATATTATTATTATGATTAATTTGATTTTTCCAAGTGAATAATCACTCGATTTATATTATACTTAAACAATATGGTTCTTTTAACACAATAATCACTAATTTTTCTCATTAATAATATAATTATCTTGAAAAGTAATATTTAAAAAAAAAGGTCTTATTGTTTACAAAGATAACATAAATTATTGATTTCATATCAAATTGAAATTTTTATCTAGTAGTTAGTAGGCAAGTGGTTATCACTCTGATACATAGAAATAGATGGAGAGTAGGTCACTATAATGGATGTGTAAAATTTGAATGCAATAACAGATTTCATTGTATACGAAAAACGATTCTGAAAGGAGATGATTTGTCAGTTTAGGATATGCTACATTAAATTATAATATATTTTTAGAAAATTTCAATTGTCTATAAATAACTTAAAAGGTCAAATTATTTTGAAAATGTAAATGCTAATATAAACATTTGATGAAAATCTCAAGTATTTACAATGATTCGTTTTTGTATTACAGCAAAAAAAAAAAAATCTATTTTGTCAAAAATTGATTATGCGTACATCACTGTAAAATCAATACATTCCTCACTTCGTTCAGAATCTAAAAACAATAACTAAGTAGGCTATAAGATAAGTGGGATGAAATAGTCAAATAATAGCATGAAATAATATTCAATAAATAGAGGTAGTAGTGTGCAAAAATTTGGCCACTAAACTGTGATACAACATATTGATTAGTACACTAAAATGCAAGCTATACATTTAAAATAATAGTACCGTTTTGTCCAAATGTTGGAGCAGTTGAACCAAAGGTTGCAGCTCCTCCAAACACAGGTGTTTGATTAAAACCAGATGATTTTTCATAAGTAGTTCCTAAAAATTTAATTGAAATAATAATTGAATAGCACAAAAAAATATATTGAAAAATTGATATTATATACATACCCATACTACCAAATATTGGGGGAGATCCAAAACCTAAATTATTTGATTGACCAACCATAGCAGGACTACCAAATCCGGTACTGGCGGTAGCACCAAATCCTGAATTTTGTATGCCAAACCCAGTATTAGGTGTACTATAACATACAAGATTATTATGGTATCATGATAAAATTTAAAGCTATGTTTAGTATAAAAGCCAACAGGAGCATAAAATATGAAACTGATTGGACTGGATTTCAAGGAAACAAATTAACATTTAATAAACGTAAATCCTGGAACTTATATTTACCTTGCAGCTGGTTGGCCAAATACAGATTTTTGGTTAGAAAACAATGATGGTGTACTCGAAGGAGCTTTGTTAACAGCAAATGGATTGGCAGCTGGAGAAAAATTATTTGCTGGTTGAGACGGATTACATGCTGACTGGCCAAAAAGTGACATATTGCCAAATGCTGATCCAGGAGAACTAAATCCTAATGAAGGTTGGCCAAATGATGATTGGTTAGCTGCAGCAGCTACTGATCCAAATAATCCACTAGATGCAGCTGTTGTCGAAGGAGACCCAAAAATGGACGATGTTGTACTAGTTGTAACTGCAGTTCCAAAAACAGATGATGTGTTTGTGGATGCTGAACCGAATATTGAACCAGATGATGTAGGAGCAACTGGATTACCAAATATTGAAGAAGTTGTTGTAGCAGGAGCAGCTGGATTACCAAATATTGAAGAAGTTGTAGCAGGAGCTGCTGGATTACCAAATATTGAAGTTGTTGTAGCAGGAGCAGCTGGATTACCAAATATTGAAGAACTTGTTGCAGCAGGAGCAGCTGGATTACCAAATATTGAAGAAGTTGTTGTAGCAGGAGCAGCTGGATTACCAAATATAGAAGAAGTTTTTGTAACAGGAGTACCAAACGCTGTTGTCTGAGCTGAAGATCCAAAACCACTTGTAGTATTTGTTGTTGTAACTGATCCAAACATAGAAGACACGGTAGTTGTAGATGGTGAACCAAATATAGATGGTGTACTTTTGATTGGAGTTCCAAAGAACGATGATGAGGTTGTAGTAGACGAAGCACCAAAAATTGAAGGTGCTACACTTGTGTTGCTTGGTGATCCAAATATTGAAGAGATATTGGTTGTACTTGTAGTAGCACCAAAAATGGAAGGTGGGACAGATGTACTTGTGGAAGTACTAAAAATCGAAGAGGCATTAGTTGTAATTGTAGGAGTATTGAAAATTGAAGGGGCACTAGTTTTATTTGTAGGAGTGGTGAAAATTGATGCTTGACATGTTGCAGTAGTTGAATTCCCAAAAATACTTGTAATACTTGATGAGTTGATAGGTGAACCAAAAATTGTATTATTTGTTGATGGGATTTCAAAAATTTGTGCACTGCTGGTAGTAACTGGAAATTGTGGAGACTCTTCGTTTTCTGGAGTAATTGGTTCAGATATAATTGGAGTGGGACTTTCAGAGACTTGGGGAGTGGTTTCAGTAACACTGGTTTCTACAGTTGTTGATATTGTACTAAAATCAATAGCTGTTTTAACAGTCCCAATGCTGGAAGATACTGTGGAGGAATCTACCGGTTCACTAACTACTATAGGAACTGTTTTTGGTGGGTGTGAAAAATTAAAAGACGCTGTTACTGTGGTAGTTGGTATAGAAGTAAAAGAGCATTTGGTTTCTGATTCAGTAATTTTTGAAACACTATCTTTGGATGTGTTAAAACTGAATGTTGAAAATGATGATGTATCCGATTTTGAACTAAACTTAAATGTAGTTAATGTTGTATCTTTTATTGGAACGGTTTCTTGTTTATTCTTTGATTTATTTTCAGCACTATATCCAGAAAAAACACTTGAAGTTTCTGATAGTTTTGGTGTTTCAAAACTTGATGGTTTATCATTCGGATTGTCCATTTTATTTTTAATAGAACCAGCAAAATCAAAATTAAGTATACCAGTAGATTTTTGTATAGTTGTTTCTGATTTTGTAGTAGATACATTGGAAAAATTAAATGGTGTTTTTTCTTTTGCTTCTGTTGTTCCTGAAATAATATCTAAAGTAGACTTAGTGGACATTATATTACTAGAATTACTGAAATTTAAGGGTGTAGTTGTTAATGATTTTAAACTAAAATCTACAGGATCTCTATTAGAAACGGCAGTACAAGCCACATTATTAGAAAACAACGGAGCAGTATTAGCAGAATTAAAAACAATTGGGTCTTTAGTAAAAGCCTTGAAATCAAATTTATTTGAGAAATCATTTGGTGCAACTGGTTTAGGAGTTGATGAATTATCCATTGGATTCCAAACAGTATTTGTTAGCAAAGGTTTACATCCCAATGAAAATCCAGAAGTAGTAGTAGTTATTGGGATTACTCCATTTATTTGCTGTGTGGTTGGTGTTATTAAAGGTTTTTGGAATTGTTTCAAATCAAGCTGCGATGTTGATTGTATATTAATATCTGCTACATTCTGTTCGTTAGCAATATAGTCTTTGCTCAATAATGTAGATGGTTGTGATAAAGTAGAAACAAAACTATCTCTTGTCACAAAAGGCATAAAATCAATGTTTTTTTCATGCATTTTTGGTTTTGATACTGGTTTTAATGGCGTGCTACACACAGGCCTGCTGAGATCTATATTTGCATATTGAAATCTTGTGATTTTTGTGCGCCTTGTTTTAAAATCTTTCAACCAGTCTTGAAGTTTATTAACTTTGGAGTCTGAAAGAGCTCTTTGATTTGCCGACAATACAGAGTATTTTTTAGCAACATTATATGAATTAATAGCAGACACACCGTCTTTGTCTAATGTTATTTTTAATAACTGTTCTGAAAGTTTTGATAAGCCAACATCACTATGAAATAAATTAATAAAATAAAAATACAATATTTCATTAAATTATGAAAATTATAAAAGTTAACATTTACTAACCGAGACTCATGAAGGTTAGAAGTATTTAGCACGACATCAGGGGCTAACGACAATTTTTTAAAAGTTCTATATTTCATTTCTTCTACAGTATTATATAGAAAATTTATCTTTTCCTTTAGTTTGTTCACTATATTTGTATTTACAACTAATGACTTATAAATAGTTTCCAGACAAGGTATTTTCAACTCCCTAAAATTATTTGAACTATAATATATTCATGGATGTTGAAGTTATTCAATTTAATAAAAGTTACAACTTACTTATTATTTGTATTATAACTATCATATCTAGCTTTCAATTGATCATCAACATGTGTTAGTTGAGTTTCAACGTAGTATAATGTACGTTCTATATTGTCAAAAAGTGTTTTGCTAAATGGTTCATCACTATCGTTTCTCAATAGACATTTAAATCTTAACAGAAAAATTATAATATTATATTTAACTTATAAAGCACAAAGGTTTTTTTAAATTCATTACTTTGGATTTTTTAAAAAGAATATGCGAGATTTTGAGTCCTCGACCCAAGCAATAGAATCTAACACAGCTTTTTGAAGAGCTTTACTTTCTACCCACTGCGAGCGATTAGTCTCATTCAATTCTTTGAAAAACGAGTCTAATGATGTCCATTTCTTCATAAGTATTTCTTTATCTTTTTCATTACCAATCTAATAAAATTATTAAAAAATAGATACTTCAAAAAATATAATATTTTATTAGATATGAGATTTTTTTTACCTTAAGCTTACTAGTATTTAATGATAGTTTCAATGTATCCTCTAATTGTAATTGAAATATTTGTACATCTTCCAATACTTCTTTTAACATGACTTGACTTAGAGTTTCATCTGTTGATGTATTTTTATCCGGAAGATTTGTTTGATTTGAAATAATTTGTGGAACAGTTTCAGTATACGCTTCAGGAACATTTGGTTTCACAACTGTAATTGTTGGTGTATCCACTAATATTAATTTATAAAATGAATAACTATCATTAATCACATATACAGACATACAATAATCATAATAACAAAATATTACATATTTGTGGTTGTTCGACTTGAGAAGTAGATGATGTTTCTAGATAGCTCGCAAGAACCGATTCATTATGATCTCCCTTGGCGTTTTCATCACTGTATGAAAAACATCATAGTTGTTAATTAATGTGGAATTAGATGAGACCCATTTATTGCCATTCATTGAATACAATCTAGTTCTATCTCAATAACAACAATAACTAATTAGGTTCTAGTCATTAGTTTTATTTTAGCCCTATTCTTAACTTAAGTTAATTAAATTATACAATAACATGTTACAATGTTTACGTATATAAACATAAATATTATATTTATATATTGTAAAAGGGTACTATTCTATTAATGCCAACTAATGAATAAATAATTGATTTTAACACTGTAGTATTAGATGTAATAAATTTGAATTCATTAATAAATTATAGCATTATGAAACCAATGAGTGGAAATGACATGACAGTCTCTAACTTTAAGGATAAACAATTTATGTTACTGAAAGTAATTTTTATTCATAAGCAATACCATTGATTATAAATACTATAGATTACTCAAGTTATAACGGGCGTGTGGTTAAAGAGATCAGATACAGTTGAAATCGCTAATAGTTACATTTTCTTGCCATCTACCAGGACTAATATTGTATTACACCAAAAACTGTTCTGTGAGCAATCTATAGTAAATATAATCAATAGTAATATAAATAATAGTTCAAGACTAACTCATGCCCTATTAACGTTACATATATAAAAATATATATGATAATAATTATGATATAATCACTGTTCGGATACTTATATAGTAATATGGTTTAAATTGTATTAAAATTGTATAACAATAATGGAACTAAAATGAACATTTACTCATCACTTTAAAAATAATAAATGTATCAGCATTAAAATAGATCATAAAAAAAAAAAAAATGTAAACAATTCTATTCAGTAACGTTTGAAGTGTTAATTATGTTTTTAAATTTGGATTCAAATAGAATTTTAAAACTTTTTGAATGAATTAGGTTTTGATAGATTTTTAAAACTTTTAACAATCACAATAAACCAAAACCATAGCACAGTGTGAATAAATTCATAATATAAATGACTTAAAATGAGCAAAATATCGTAAATAGAAAATAACATACGCGATGACAAAAAAAAACACTCCACACAGAATCTAAAATGAACCTGAAATATAATATAGTTTGATATTTACTTACACAACTTCTATTATTTCTACTGTATCAGCCACCACATTTTTTTCAATTTGTTCAATATTATTCTACAATAAAAAAATATAAATATATATTAATAATAATAACAATGATAAAATATAAATAAATATTTTATTTTTTATCATTTTATAATTTTGAAACCATTTATGGTAAAACTGAAAAAAACTCATGCAATGAACATGAAATAATTTTAATACAAATTAAAGATTGTTTAAAATTTAAAAAATTTTAATTGTCGTCCAGTTTACAAAATTTCAAGCAATAACAAAAACAACCATCAATTGAATAATATTCCTTACATGTTACATATAAATTATAACAATTCTATAATATAATACGCTAATACACAAATTTTTTTTTTTTTTAACAATACATCTTATTTAAATAACCATTTGTTTTATTTTGGGGTGATAAAAATATTTAGAAAACAAGTCACGCCAAGCAGGGTTAGAAGCTTTTATAATATACATGATACAATTGATTGATTTATAGATTTTAAAATTTGATGTTATACAATTTCATAAAACAATTATTGTAACGAGTATGTTTTTTGTCATTAATTGTATTGAAATGTAAACAATGAGATTCAATTTCATATATGAGTTATCATAAAATCTATCGTATCACCGTGTTTGCCTTTCTTCTACCCTAAGCAAATCCTCTTTAAAACATTCATAATATTTATATGAAAATAAAAGTTATGGGCAAAAAATTTTATAAACCAGCCTTACACTGGTAGTAACTACTATAACATACATTTTATTGAACCAAGTTAAGAATGTAAACACAACATCTGTTTTCTCACAGGATGAAATGCTTTTAAGAAAAACCATTTAATTATGATTTTTGAATTGTCTAGTACTAGTAATAAAAAACACTAATTAACAAAAAATAGAAAATAAAATGTTTGAAGTTTTAATATATCGCTTATGGTCGATTCACACTAACAGTACGGTCACGATCCTTTGATGGGTAAAATATATCTATATTTATATTATACATATCTATATTTTACCTATCGACAGACCATGACCATACCGTAAATGTGAATCGGCCTTTAGTGTTATTATTATTTCATTGAAAAAAAAAATGTATAAAATTAAATAAATAAATAAATGCTAAGAGATATTAAATACACAAATTTATAAATCAAATACTCAACAATATTTATCTAAGTCATTTTTTTAATGGGTAAATTTACTCAAGATTATTCAAAAATATGAATGATTTCACTGATTTTATTGATTGAGGTTTGTTCGTTACACCATAGCCCAGAAAGAGAAAAAAGTGATATTTAATAGTAATGAACTTAATGTTAAAATTTTAAATACCCAAATAGGTAGCAAAGGAAAAAACATTTAAGTTATTGATTGAGTAAGATATCACTAAATTTGAAAATTTTTGTAGTTTAAAACAAATTAAACTGTATATATTTAAAAAAAATATAGTATATTAAAATGTTAGAATAATCATAATATATGCTTACTATTTTAAGGTTGGTAGTAAATAACTGAGTGATTATATTATCCGATATTTCTGTTGGTGGTTTACATATATTTTTGTAATCAGTTAACTGATTTTCAATATGGTACATAAATAATATACCATCACTGGATAATACACATAATACTGGCATTGGATCAAGAAATATTTCTTCATTTGATTTAGATACTGTAACAGTTTTTATTTTAATAAGATTCACCAAAAATAATATAGTAAATATATATTTACATTGTTTAATTTGCATTTGAGAAGAAATATCTAATGATATTCCTAGAGGATACATTTGTTTATCAAGTCTGTATGGTAACTCTGGTCTTGTTTCTAACATCCAACATTGCCATTGGTTTTCTTTATTTATTCCCATTACACCAATTTCTGTACAATTTGAAGAAGCAACAAATAGAAGATTCCTAAAAAATAAATTGATAAATAATTTCAAAATATATAACTAAATTTACAAGTATAATTTACCAATTTTGTTGAAATATTGTATAATATTGATTTAATCTATACTGTTCAGAATTCATCACGACATATTGTTCAAAGTTAATAAATTCCACTGGTGCGTTTTTTGGTGTATTGAGAATGTAAAGATCTATATGCAAGATAAATAAAGATTAAGCCGTTGTAAATTAGATATTACACAATCTTACTTAATTGATTATCTGTGTTGTCCACAAAATCATAGACAACTGCAAATTGAAAATTTGATATCCATTTTATTTTGATAGGTTTTACATTCCCCGTTACATCAGTTGGTGGTGAATACTGTTTCATAGCTTTGAGTTCAGGTTTATACTGTGTTAAGGACCCATTTGAACTGCCAATTATTATTTGTTTTCCTTTAGGGCTCCAACTTAAACATCTAAAAAATATATTTTAATTATGAAATACATACAATAAATTTAATATTATTAATTAATTGACATACAATGTACTTGATTGGGGTGGTAAACAAACAACATTGTACCTTCCACCATCTTTCAAATCTATAATATGTAACGATCCATCAGACAAACAACATGCCAAGGAATTTTGAACACCTGGATTCCATGACATATCTATTACATGTGATTCCTGTATAGTAGCAAGCTCAACAATTACTAATGGAGAAATGCAATTCTGAAAAAGTGTTGATTATGATTATGATGATAATAATAAAAAATATTATTATATTTTACTTTTGAAATTAAATCCTTAACATTGTAAATAGTTATCGAGGTTTTTGAATTCAAAATGCCTGCAACTGCTATATATTCTTCATCACAGCTAAGGTCTAAAAAGTTTGGAGAGTAATCTAATTCTATTTCACGCCTTAGAAAATTTGTTAATGTATTTTTTTCAACACCGAAATCACCAACTAGATGTCGAACATGTTTCATTGAAATCACTAAACAACATTTAATAAATATTTAATTTTAATATTAATTAAGTAAAAAAACCGAGAAAAAAACTTTAATGCTGAGTTTCTTATACAAACACTAAACATTTAATGAATCGATAGTTAGTCCCTTAAACATGATTGATCTATTACATTTTAGTAAACCAATAAATAAATTAACTTAGCATTAATATTAAACTTAATGAAAATATTTCAACAATTGAAAAGTTCAATTTAGCTGATACTTCAATCATCAAAATAAAACAAAACAAAAAAGAGGTTAAGGTCAATAAAAAATGTATAGCTTAAAAATAATAATTACTATAGTTAAAATCACCTATTGAAGCATTTATAAATGGCTGTATAAAATAACATTATCCGAATTCAATTTTAATTATAATGCAAAAGTAGACAATCTTTAAAAATATATATAAATTCCATTTCATAAAGAATACCTAATTAAGACATTTTAATTTAGAGTTCTAATAAAATCTAACTTTCAAACAATATTCTACCAACATGAATACTAATATATTTAAACAAGTTATTAGACTTAATTAAATAAATGTTGATATCTAAGTTAGATTATTTTTAAACTAGAAAATAAATTATATTAAATATATTAAAAGGAAAATTGTTATATTGAACCTTTTACTACATTCAGATATTATTTAAAATTAATACTTAAATACTAACGATATACTATTAATTGAAGCTAAAAAATTCAAATAGATAAATCAAAATAATTAAGCTTGAAAAACTATAAGGTACTATCAATATACATTTTACAAAAAAATATATTATAAAATTCAATTTTATACTTAATTCAGATATTAAATAAATTATATATCGTACTACAAAGCTGATTGGGAGAAGCAACAATAGTTATCCCAAATCGGTTAGAACTGATGACCATGGAGGCAGATGTGTCAAACTGGTGTCCTTCATTGAAAACACGAAGATTGCAGAATGCTGAACACTTAAAATCCTATAAACAAAATTTATAGTGACATAATAAAATAAAAATTATATTTTTATGTTAAATTATGGTGTTCGTACCAAAACATCAACACATGATCCTTTAACGTGTGTACTCATTTTGATGTTCCTCTTAAACTTAAGTTAAACTAAAGAAGAAAATGAAAATCAAGCAAGTTTCATGATAATATGTAGATACTCAAATAATGAAAATAGTTAAAAACATGAGTTGGACAACAGACAATTCCTTTAAACTAACATAAGTCACGGACAACGTTTAATCAAAATTCAAAATGCATGCTGAACATATTAAAAATTAAATCATAACGAATTAACGACACCAACCATCATCGGCATCATCATCACGGACGGTTATTACTTAATACTTATTATCAAAATATTTCAGAATATTGTACTTGTACATTGTATAGTGCTAACCATGGCTAAATATAAGGCATGGTCTTTAGATAACAGCACGCATATAATGATGACGTACTTGGGAAATATGGAGGAGAGAATGAAATATCATGGCGGTAGAAGTAAATAATATGAGGGGACGAAGTTAAAAACATGACGTCAGCGTCTGCAGCTTGTACAAATGCGCAGTGATAGTGAATCTAGGATTCAATCATAGAATGTGCGATGTGCCTATATATTCCATGATCTGAACACATACTTGGTAAGTACTTGCTGGTATACCATATTTATAGCAAGTCGTAAAATAAAATTTATGGATTTCATAGGTGGATTTCCGACATTGAGTAAATTATAGTTCTATTATTATGGTAAAAGGTTATCTATGGGTACAACATAATATTATATTATGTGGGTAATTAATAAATTTATATGGTTCAACGTTTAACCGTGGTACGCGTTATTATTCGTCATGGAAAAGATCATGAGATGCTTGTTAAACACATTATGTTACTTTAACAATTTTACCCGCCATTTCAATCCATTTGATTGTCATTATTCAGATATCCCATTGGTTATTATAGTAAATTTATTATCCTAATAATCATTCATCATCCTACTTTCAGTACTTTCCTGCTACCGACCATTAAGTTCGTCGATCAATTTATTTTTGTCTTAACGTTAATCGACTTGAATTAAAATTTCGAATTATTTGATCTATATCTTAACGTCGATTAATTCGCTCCTTATATTATTGTTTTAGTTGGTATATTATACGCGTTCGATAGTAGTTATCAATATCGATTTGATCATAATTTTTAAATTGTATTCAAGATTTCATCATGACCACATTATTAGAACTTTGCCGTAAATATTTCAACACTGACAATCTATACGAGGTGTTGAACACGAAAAAAGATGCTACAGACAAAGAAGGTTGGATGTTTTGCTTGTAATTCCCATGTTATTACAAACTTACACTTAAATCTACGTAAATGGATATATATTTTAATTTTATTTATTAATCATTATGGTTGTTTATAGTTCGCAAAGCGTATTATGTATTGTCGATGAAATACCATCCTGACAAAGTAAATGAAAACGAAAAAGCTGAAGCTACTGAAAAATTTAAAATCATCAGTCGAATTCATGCACTGCTAAATGATGCTGATAAGAGAAAGCTTTACGATGATGCTGGTAAGTTTAGGAAGCTAAAATGCACTTTACCAGGCCCCTCACGAATTTCAGAAATTTTTTTTTAAAGACTGGTTTTTTTTACTGATTTAGGAATTTTTTGAATTTTTTTTGCGGAAACCATTATTATGGAAGTTATAGCCCTCCATAGCTTGAGATTTTACATTTATACGCATGCGTACCATTCTATAATTTACTGTCGCGAAGAGCAACTCGAGGTTTGATGACTGTAGCCGGCAGACGAAGGAAGGTTCCTTTAGTTTGAAGACCGAAGCCACTTGTTTGTTACTTTAACTAACAAGGTTCAGTTAACTCCCCCCGCGACACCGAAGGAGTCGCCCTCCTCCCCCCAGGTTAGCTATTTAAGTCCCAATGGGTTTGGGGGCTGAGCCGGCAGGCGAAGGGAGCCACTATATACTTACATTACTTAAACTGACAAGGTATACAATATACTCATTAGCTTGTCTACTTGTTGATAATTGCAAAATAACTTAATAGAGCTTATTTTTTTATCATAAAGATAATTTAATTAACAATTTAGTAATAATGAGATAGTTATATAATAGCAATATTGATATAAATATAGAACGTAGTCCAATTAAAATTGAGCGCATGCGTATTATTGAAAAACACTTATTTAAAAAAAAAATTTGAAATTCATGAGGGGCGTGGTAAAGTGCATTTGTTCCAGTTTATTAGGGTTATAGTGTTTAAATTTATTTAATTATTAAACTACTAATTTATAAGTTAGTGGTAATACTGGTAATCATATACTTTAACATTTTTCATTCATAATATTTTTACAAATTATGAGTTACAATAAGAATATGCTACCTGAACATTATCCTATTACTGGTATTTTGGATTTCTAACAAAATGGGATAAGGTATTATGGATTTCTAACTGTATGATAATTTATGAATCAGTACTTTATATGTGTAATTCAAATTATGTGTTGCGTTGAATAATTATAATTTATTTAAATTATCAATTTTTAAATTTCTCCTATTGGGTTTCTATATACTTTTAAGACCTCTAAATGAGCATTTCACATGAATTATGATTGGAGCATATTTAAACGTGTTATAACAACTCAATAATTCCAAATTTTTAGAATGGTATCTACCAATCTTTATACCATTAAATTGTCTGACAATGAATGGCCTGAACTTTTTCCTTCTATAACATCAATTTTCTTATTTTATGAGATGCCTCCTTATTTGATTTTTCTATTTCTGATCCAACAATTGGCATTATTTGTAATATTCTCGTTAAATTAGTGTATGTCAAACGCTTACCAAAACCCCAATTGTTTTTGCCCATCAGTAAGAAACTTAGTGTCAGTTGTAAATAAATATTATTTAATACAAAATAAAGACCTTGTTCCAAAAGAGAAGACACCAGGTGGCTATAGGAAAACCGGTTTTGCTACATAATCTTGTGTCTTCTTTTATGGAACAAGGTATATGTATAAGATTAATTTAATATACAAATTATTCTGATTTAACGATTTATTTTTGTAGGATGTGTTGGTGATGACATTGACCCTAACTCTGCTACAGAAGATTTTCCTTGGGAAACCTATTGGAGTTCAATTTTTAGAAAGATTACTGACAATGAAATCAGAGATTATGAACTAAAGTATAAAGGTAAATATTATTTAGAAATTTTACTTAGGTATAATATAATGTTATTTTAAACATCATTGAATTGGTTTTAGGTTCTGATGATGAAAAAAGAGACCTTAAAAAAGGATATTTAGCAGGAAAAGGAGATATGGAATTTATTATAAACATGGTTCCATTTAGTTCTGTATATGAAGAAGATCGTCTTCGAGAGATTTTAGAACAAATCATAGAAGAAGAAGATTTGCCAAGATTTAAAGCATTTACCAATGAACCTCCTTCAAAAAAAAGAAAAAGATTAGCAAAAGTGAGTGAACTATAATATTCAAAATTATGTTTAGTTTTGACGTTTTTGTTTAATTTTAGGCTAAAAAAGAAGAAGCTCAGTGCAAAATAGATGTAGAAAATGAGGAAAAAAATAATTCTCATGATTTAATGTTGGCTATTAAAAAGCGATCAGCTGAACGTGAACAACAAATGGATAATTTTTTTGCAAGAATGGAAGCTAAATATTGTACACCCAAAAAAACCAAAAAAAATGTAAAAAAGACGTAGTAATATTATTGATTGTAAGATCTCTAATGATCGATATTCTATCCTGAATAAGATCTAGTATGTAATATGAAAAAAATATAATCATAATTTGTTTCAATATTAATAAGTATTAATCGTTTAAATTTAAATAACATCTTGAAAATAGTAAATTTGTAGATGCATTATTTGTGATACAAATGAGTTTTTATATCTATTTATTAATTAATACCGAAATTAATCAAACCGAAAATTTATATAAAATTATTACCTTTTTTTGACTTATGTTGAAGTCTAGATTTTTTTTTACTAAATTTTTTAAGAATGTACAAAACTATAATTTTATATTATTTTCTAATTATTCTAATAAATAAAAAACGTAATTATCTTATTTTGTACATATATTTCTAAATGGTTATTTTTAAAATGTAAATATTAATGAATGAATATTACGTCATTTTGGATTTTAAGCATAACGATAAATGTATGTATTGATTATACAAAGATGTATTTTTTATTGAGTCCAAAGACACTACAGGAGAAAAAATATTCTAATTGTACTTTGAGGAAGGTTTCTTATGGAAAATATGATCTAATTTGCACTTAGATAAATCAAATTCAGACATTTTACAATATTTTTTTTAAATAAAATACATTCCACTTAGAATCAGATACGAACATTTGTCTGTTCTAATAATATTATTAAAATGTATTTTTATATACATTTTTAACAGTTTCATCATGGAATTTAATGTTATTTATTATAGTTATTATTGTTTTTTATAAATGAGAATAATTGTAAGTACTAGTGCTGAACATTGGATGATTACCCACCTGGATTAAAACAAAAGTTACAATCCGTTTAATCTGGATTATTAAGCATTTAGAAAACAACTATTTTTTTATTTACCTTAATATATAACTATAATTCTTTAATTACTCACAAAATATGTATTTTACTAAAGAATGAAAAAATAACTGATTATCTCAAAAACAATGAAGCTGAATTGGCTCTGAAGTCCCAATCAACGGATATGTTTCAAAATCTATATCAACGGATTGAATCTAAAATTTCTGATCAACGGATTAAATTATTGTAATCTAGATTGATCAAAATAATGCTCAGTACTAGTATGTACCTATGATTTTTATTAATTGACAAACATTATACATATATACTAGTATTAATTCTGAGCTAAGTGTTGAGTGTATTAAATATTGAAATTACAATGCTGTTTTTTGTGCGAGGAACACATTTTTAGGATATGTATAAAATCACATCATATTTTTCCATACTACAAAAAGAAACCAATTAACATAAAATGTATCTATATAATAATACCTAATGAGATGAGATAGATTTAAACAGTTTTCATGGATTGATTTTAATTTTTCTATGTTCACTCAATACTCAAAAGAGCTATAGCACAAACTTAAGCAGGCTTTTTATGCTGCACCATGAACCGTAATTTCACAAAATTATATTATTATCAGTTTTATTGTGAAGTTGTTAATGTGAAAATAATGGTAATTTGGTTCTTGTTACAAACAACAAAAATCACCTATAAGTAAAATTTGTTATTTTTATAAGATAATTGTCAAAACCAGTAACACACCAATATCTAAAATTGATAGTTTGCTATAAACAATTTAATAAACATATAATATTTGTATGTCATACACATTGTAAATAAACATATTAATATGTATAGGACTGATAGGATAGTGTGATTTATTTGTTGACACAATCAGGTTCATTAAGCTCACTCTTAGTCACTATTTTACATTTACACTAAATCATTTAGTGGACATTTACCAATTGATTTCGGTAAAACCTAGGATACACAATATCGTTTGGTCAAACACCGAATGATTTTTGTAGTTGGGACTTTAACAAACGAGATTTGGTGGTAAATCTTAGGATAAACAATCTGTGTTGTAAAAGTCCAAACATTTTTACCAAAGTTATTATTTAAGTATATTAGGTAGGTACTACATCAATGACTAATATATATTAATAAATACACACATTTATATTATTGTTATATATTATGACAACTAAACTGCGATCGGCTTTCATCTTAATTATCATAATAATAATAATTTAAGTACCATTGACTTTGGGAATTTTCATTTGGGCGGTTCCTAATGATTACACTCTAGTATCGGCTATCTAATAAAGATACTCCATACGGGCATTAGGGGCATATATACGTATAAACTTATATATTGTGTATCAGTAAAGTTGTCACTGATTATTATGATTACATACATTGAGTGAGACAGACACACCGCGAATGTATACGATATACTCGCATCAATAAGACTATATTTTTGGTAGCGAGCTGTACGTCGACTAGTCACTATAGTTCTTTTGTTTCATATTACATTTATTTTAATTTAAAAATGTCTGGAAAAGCGACGTTTATTGAAAGTTCTCGTCGAAAACGTTTGTTAATTCGTGATGATTACAAATACTTTTTAGCATATGAGTTAAAATCTGGATTATCACGTTGGCGATGTTATTTTTGGGATGACTTTATTATTTATTGTAGGAAAATGGAAAGTGGAGGAAAATGGTCAAGAATTATTTTTTATTTTTTTGGAGGAAAATGGTCAGTGGAGGAAAACGGTATCTTGTTTTTGGAGGAAAATGGATACGGCCTTTCATTTCGACTTTCATATACATCATAATAATGGAAGACCTTGGCACGTGCACCTAACTATTTACTCTTACAATCAAATCACTATCAATAGAATCACAATACAATCAATAAATTAGCCAAAAAGGTAAAACGATGAACCTAGTCTTAAAAGAGTTGAAAGACGACGGATTGATATATATATAATATTTGGACGACATAATTTATTATTCCGTCACGCGACTGGTGGGAGCACATGCTCGACACCGTGCGACGCGTTTTCTAGTCTCTACGGTCTGCTCATCTTACGCTCAAACCGACTAAATGTGTCTGGTGGCGCTGGACAACTGGATTTCCTCGGTTTCAAAATATCGAGTGGTGAGATTCGGTCAGGTCCTAATAGGTAGATGTTACACGAAGTTTTCCGCCACCGCGTGACGTCCATCAAGTACGCAGATTTTTAGGGTTGGCGGGCTACTTTCGACGATTTATTGTCAACTACGCAAAGATTGCTGCTCCGTTGACCAGTCTCACTGGCAAGGACACGCCTTTCTGTTGGGCCGAAATACAACAGAACTCCTTTGATTTACTCAAGGAGCTGTTATGCCGTGAGCCAGTCGTCAACATGTTCGACCAGAAAGCGACCGTTACCCAGGTGCACACCGATGCAAGTGCTGAGGCATTGTCCGGAATACTCTTACAGGGGCCATCTAGCACAGACCTGCGTTTGGTGTACGCCGTTAGCAAAAAAACAACCAACGCAGAATCTAAATATCATAGCAGTCGACTGGAGTTGTTTGCGGTGATTTATTGGTCGGTTGCGCCCGTACTTACTATAGGGTTACGGTTCACTGTTGTGACAGATTGTCAGTCCTTAATTTATTTAAATGTACATAAAACGGTGAACCCACGAATTGCTCGTTGGTTTGAGGTTTTACAGCAGTTTGATTTCGATATTAGGTTTCGCCCAGGTACGCGCATGGCACACGTGGATGCGTTAAGTCGAATAGTGCCGCCGCCGTCAGCTTCGGACAATTTATCAGTTGATGCAAATTACGGAACATCTCGAAGTGTTTGTTGCCATGACATATGGACTGACCGGATTCGATTCGTGCAACAAGCGGATAATGCCACGAGAGAACTGATAAAATTAGTTATACGCGTACCGGAACGCTCTCCGATCACGAAATACGCACCATCGTCCATCAGTTCGTACGAGGTACACGACGGCATCTTATATCGAGTTTACGCCAGACGTCCACTGTTAGTCGTACCTAAGGCCATGAGAAAAGGCATAGTGATTGATGGTGCGCATGATTATGGTGGGCACTTTTCGGTCGATCGTACGGTGGCGAAGATAACCCAAGGTTTTTGGTTTTCTGGACTAAAGCGCTATGTCAAACAACACATAAGTATGTGCTTAGATTGCTTGACTCAAAAACGGCAGGCTGGTAAGAAACCAGGTTTTCTTCATCCGATTCCTGTTGGAAAACAACCTTTCGATATTATACACGTTGACCATCTAGGGACCTTCGAAACCAGCACAGCTGGTAACAGGTATTTATTGGTTCTGGTTGATAACTTGACAAAGTAACGGACTACTGTGTAGTAGTCCGTGACAAAGTATATTCATTTATATCCTTGTCGGTCTACTGATACTGCAGCGAGTGTGATAAAACGTCTGACAAAATTCTGCAACGAACGTGGTGTGCCCAGTCGAATAATAAGTGACCGTGGTACCTGTTTCACGAGTAAGTCGTTTGAAAAATTCTGCCAAGAACGAGGGATTAGTCACACCCTTAATTCGACCCGGCACCCTCGGCGAACGGGCAAACAGGACCATACTTCCGTTGCTCAGTATGGTGTCTGAGGACCAACATCATTGGGACACTCATCTGGCTGATTTAGAACGACACCTAAACTCAGCAGTGAGCAAGGCAAGTAATAAATCTCCGTTTGAAGTTTTACACGGATACAGTCCTAGGTATCACAGCGGTGTAATATTTAATCATAGTCGCACCCGGGATGACTGGATCGATCCGTATATACAACAAGATAACGCACGACAAATTATCGAGCAAGGTCAGTTGCGGATGAAAAAGTGGTACGATCAGCATCATCATCAGAGGGTGTGAGGTATGATGTCGGCGAGGTTGTGGTGATGCTGAGGCAACCGCGGCCTGATCAAAACTCTAAGCTGCAGGCGAAGTATACCGTGAACGACCCTTGCAGGTCATGAAAGTGCTGCCTGGTGACACGTATAGGGTGGCAGAGTTGGGCACTGACGGTCAAGAAATATATGCCACTAACGCGCACGTATCGCAGCTGAAGTCGTGGAAAATCCTACGTGAAGATGATGGTGAGGATCTATCTGAAACCGAGTCAGAGGACGGAAATGCGGCGAACGAGGCTGTACGCGCTGTCCGACATGACTACATGAGGTCGAGGGTGAAGATGGGGACAGTACAAGCCGTCGCACGCGGACGAAGAGACCACCGGCACACCTGTCCGATTTTGATGCATATTTGATGATTTTTTAGTGCATGAAAGTCCTTGCTTTGTAGTTAACATAAACGAAATGGGTCTAATACTAGTTGCCTCCCATTTGTTATATTAAAATAATTTTCATTGATACCCAAATAAAAAAGCTGAGTGAAAAAAAAAATCAAATTTTGAGTACTTAACTACAAATATTGGCTAAAAAATACAAGCCTAAGCAATGTTAAAAATAATGAGTAATAAATAATTTTTTTTTAAATGTCGTATCCCAGACAGAAAATGTTTGTCTAAAATTACTATTATAACATTATTCTATATATTATACCTAAGTTTGATGTTTTTTAACTGCACTATATATTTTTAATTAGTAGTAAAATATGTTTTATTTGTATATTGATTATTTTTATATGATTATTGTTTTTACCAAATCTGATATTTTTAATATTGAATGAACATTACCTATTAATGTGGAACTGTTTAGTGAAGTTTATGAACCACTACTTAATTCTATATGGGAGGCAACTAGTGTGAAAATTTTTGGGAGGCAACTCGTATATAATTATGAACTACCTGGTCAATGGTCATCGGAGGCAACTAGTGTAAATTAACCTTTTTTATTTACGATAAGGACAGGAGGCAATTCGTATATTTTGGGAGGCAACTAGTATGCGCCGGGAACAGGTTTGATAATAGATTAATTATAGATTGAATAGATTGAAAACAACTCGAGATGTCACAGTAGCCAAGCCTGCACAAATAAATAATTTAATAATACAATTAATTTAATTATAATAAAAATAATATACTACATTACAGTAATAAAGCTATGTAAAATTTCACTTGCTGCATATTTTCAATTTTGCATTAGTACTTATAATAATAATAACAAAATAATAAGCTAGCACTACAGTAATTAGCATAACAGCATCTACTGACACACAATATGTAAATGTAGATAATATAATAAACATTTAAGTCCTAATATAGTATTCTGGAAAATCAAGGCGTATGACAATGCACATTTCAAAATTTTTTTTTATCAAGATAATATTATTTCGACGAACAATGTGACTGGTAGTATTAGGTATTATAATTATTTTAGAAACTACCCATAACCTATACTTTAGTTTCCTCCTTCTAACAAACGTGCGGCATAAACCATTTTCTTTTACTATAGTTTCGGATTGCGTGTAATTAATTTTAATATTAGTGCGAATTGACATCTTATCAAACTTTTAGGTAAAAAAATTATCTGGGTTACGGCGTCAGATTTTTACTAGAAATTTTAAATTTCAAGGAAGGCACTATGAGCATTTTTAATTTTATGATAGGATTTTGTATACCCATATCTTGCTAGAAAATTAAATATCGAAAACAATGTTTTTGATTCTTTCAATAGCTATATAGATATCTGAAAAGTAAATTGGTCGATATTAATAATAATTATAATTAAAATTATAAAAGAAAAGGAGAGAATATATATATACGTACATACGAGTATTTAATTTATTATTAGTTATTATAAAATACCTAAAATATATGGATACATAATGAGCCGGTGAAATGTTAAAATTGCCTTACCTAAAAACTTCACAGTTACCACTTCAACGTGCTTGTGTTCATTTTAATTATAAATATAATGTATACCTAGACTGTATAATTATTATTATTATTATTTTCAACTTTATATGGTACATCATAATTTATCAAACGGTGGATACTGGATAGGTACAGAGAATTTATATTGGTATTGGTTAAACATAGATACCTATCAGCATATTGATATATAATGATACCCCATCTCCAGCTATTACATAATAAAGACCATTAAAAAGGAAACGTTTGTTTTCAACGTAAGCCATTAACACCATTCGTAGAACCAATATGGATTCGATTTCAATTTTCACCATTATTTAGACTATAAAAAGAATCTCTAGAAAACACTACCTTTTTATCCCACACATCAATCATTGAATGTAATAATAAGCTCATGGCTCTCTTATGAATTTTGTCTTAAAACATGAAAATTGAATGGAATTTTTAAATTGTTTATTTTCGTTTTTTTATTGGTTACAAAAAAAAAAACAATTTTACAAATATATATATATATACGTACCTATGTGGTACGATAAAGCCCCCTTGTAAATAAGAATGTAATTTTGTTCATTCATTATTGTTAATATGTATATACTTAATCTATATATATATATATATATATAGTTATTATCACAATAGCCCATAGGTATTCTATACATGATTCTATACTGCTTGGTTACTTTTTGCGAGAGCTGAGTGAATAAGTGTTTAAAAATTTAAACTAAACATTGATTCAATTATTGTATGTACATGCGGCGTAATATGTCTGCAATGTGCATTAACCCATGTAAGAACGACCGACAAAGAAAAGAAAATTCGCACAATTATTCTTTTAAAATAACTTTTACGGAATTCCATGGATGGGTATATGATAATATTATATGTAATAAGAGTCCGTAAAATCTTATAATAATTTCTGCAGAATAGATCGAGCGAACAATGCGCCAAATCAAGCCCACCGATAATTCGGGTCGGCGTCAATAGAATTACTATAATACACGATGTTATTATATAGTTACATTCGATGGATTTAAGCGAAATAAAAAAAAAAAAAGTTAAGTCTCCTACACAAACACGGCAGATCGATTTATAAATCTTCGGCGGCGCGCGCGTATTATTCGCGTTACATTGTGTTCTAGATATCGTCGGTATTTAGCCCAGGGCGGTCGGTCGGGTCCACCGTTTGTCTCGGGTCATCGATTGGTGGCGTTTTCCTATATGCACACTATTATGTATATACACACACACACACATATATATATATATATATATATATATATACCTCTATGTTATGTGTATATTCGTGTTATATTGATCTATACGTTGTGCGTACGTCACATAACCTAACGCATAATGTAGAAAGATAGGATATAATAATATGTGTCCGAACCCTGCGGTTTCCCCTCGGCCTCGGTTATCTGAAGCCTACTGTAATAACAACAACAACAATCAACAATGTGCAGCGCGTATATAACAATCACAATGGCTCTGTGACTCGTGGTATTATATTATTCATCGTACCTGTATACACAGGTTAGTGGTCAATGCCCATAAATATAATATATTAATATTCTATATATATATATGTTATATGTATACGTTATTATGTGCGTGTGTCGTGTGTATGCTGCGTGCATATATGAGTTATTATTGAATATAGTGCGTAAAAGGGACACGACAACACCGCTACGTGGAGGGTCTGACAGGTCATCGCCGAGTGTTTTGCAAAAACGAAAGAAAAATCGTACACAAAACGTCAAAACGGGCGTAAACGTGTGTATTTTTATACCAGTTACATTGTTGCTCACTGCAGCCAAAATTCCAAAAACGCACTGTGCACCCATACAAACGGACTTGTCAGTGAGGCGGCGCAGAAGCTGCGGCACATCCCGCAGTGCGAATCGCGACATCCGTCGAGAATATATCCAAATATTTCACACGTATTATTATATTTATACATCATATAAATTAGGATTTAGGACACACTAACGACCTGTTGACATCCAATGACCTATTCGTGATCAAACCTCTAGAACTGGGGGGTCATCAATCTCTTTAGGCGGCGGGTCATCTATTATTTGTTTTAAAATCTCTTAAAATGTGTTCGCGGTCCTCAAATAATAAGGACGAGACGGGCCGTGGGAAGACTTCTGCTCTATACCAAAGATAAGAGTGAACTCGATATAATTTAATTACAGTGACATTGTTCTTGGGGGGAGTCGAATGAAAATGGTTGTTGGTGAAATACTTAGCTACAGTAAGACCTCACTATAGGGATTATATATACGTATATATATAATAATATAATAGTGGACGGTTTTTTTCTTTATTATTTTTATAGATATCTAAAAATTAAAAAAATTCTAATTTTAACATCTAAGATTTAAACATTACTTAATACGAAATTCCTCTTAAATATTTTTACTAGAAATGTCAAAAAAAAGTTTAGCATCTAACATTTTGAAATTGTTAGATATATTAACATTCATCCCCAAGTTTATGATATCTAATTGAACGATTTTCTTATTTTACTAAATTTAAAAACAAATAAGCCCAGATATGAGATATGCTGCTTGAAATTTTGATTAAATAAATGTTTACATTATAACTTTTTCAAAATGTATTGACTTATTTTGAACTATTTATAGACATTTTTTTTATTCAAATTCATATTTTGAATATATTGAATAATCACACGTAAAATAATAATTAGTGTTATGCTAAGATTTAGTTAAAAATTATTAACTCTAGAAACTTGAAACATTTTACTATGAATTATTATTTCAATAAAATTTCATAAAATATGAAAATATGGAAATCGTCTTTGATTTTTTTCAGAATGAATGACTAACAGTAGTGAATCGTTTCTTTCTAAAGCTAATTCATTAAAGCATATTATATCCAAATACATTTTTCACATAAACATTGAATTTAAAAATTCAAACTGATTCTTATATAATAATAAGAGGGCTAACAAAATGATAAAATCGTTTTTAAAAAAATTACGAAAAAACAAAATATAACAAAAAGTTTAGACGATTATTTGAATAAAAATCGAGTATTTTAATTTTTTTTTTTTACCAAAACATAATATGACACGTATGCCATGCTTATATATTTTACTTATTATTTTGAACATTATATATTAATATATATTTAAAAATAAAAATTTTACTCGATTTTGTAAAAATAATATACCCTAGATAGGTATTTGAGTATATTATTTTATGATTTTAACAAATTGTATTATTTATATTGTATTTATAATTTTAACATTGTATTTAATTGTTTGTTTTTTTTGAAATATGTTTGATGGGTTATATTATTGTCCATCATAGACAACAATGTTAGAATTGTTTTTATTTAAACAAAAAAATACATTTATTATTATGGTTAACTAGGCATACTTAATACAGATTTTTAAATAAGCAATAAAAAAATACCATAATACATCAAATATAGCTGTAGATTTATCTACTTACGTCTTACACAGATAATACGTTCTGTGTTCGTCGTTTGATAGTTTACAATCGTTGTGTATTGAGCTCTCGTAAAGTTGTAGTGTGTGATGTAGAACGTGTTTTAACATTTTAAATTTTAGTTTGGCTTTCAACGCGTTTTAAAAATATTGTATTTTTTTATAAATTTTGAAACTCAAAGATGTGATTTATATGTGTTATAATTATTGACGGCTTTAAATTTGTCAAAAATAGCGAAATTGAAAAGAAAACAATAATTTTAGATGTACTAATCATAAATGTAAACTAAATGTATCTATTAATTTGTAAATATATTAAGCAAATAATTTGAATTAATAATGAGCAGAATCATTCACATATTTCTAACAGTTTTATTCATCCTCAAAAACTAACATTATAAAAAGAAAAACTACTATTTCAGATATTTTTACTATGCTTAGACAAAAAAAACAAAAGCTTTTGTACAAAAACTTTGGGAAACTTATATATTGTAAAAAAATATATTGAATACCAATACATAAAAAAAATTAGGACCACGTTTTACGCAAAAAAATTAATTCATTAATAGAAAAGATCACAGTATACAATAATACTGATAAATAATAAACTAACTATATACTAAAATTAAATTAAAACATTTAAAAAAAAAACTGTAAATATTTTTGGAAGTCTATTGAGCCAACATCCTTGCGTTGTCGTCTGGTCTCTGAATAAAGCTAATATGTTCAGATTTAGTATAATATGCTAATGTATGCAAAGAAATATATAAGCCCAAGCATGCTATTATGAAGGGAAATATTATGCCCAAACGTTGAATGGATTCACGCCTTAAAGTGTTCTGTTTTAGTTAAATACATCCAAACGTATTCTCCCCTGTAGATGCAGTATAGGCACCGGGTGCCAAAATATGAGAATAACTTGAGTGTATATATTAGATATGCTATAAGCCTATAAATTATAATGTATATTTCCTATATATTATAAATTAATATCATGAATTATTATTATATATTTATTTATGTAATTATGATTTTTGATTTATATAGTCTTGATTTTAGGTATACTTACAAAATACATGGTTAAGTAGGTATACCTACCTACCTATACCTATCTATTTATCATTCAAAAGTCAAAATCAAATATTTTCAATTATTAAACTGAACCTATAGTATAATGAATAATGATAAACAAATACACAAATACACTATATATAGTATATACCTACACTACTTATTATATTGTTATGACAATATAATATTTTATAATAATATCACTTTACATTTTTATTTGTGGATATTAAGCTATTAACATTATAATATAATGTCATATACACACACACATATATATATATATATATGTGAATAGGTTGGGAACTTCTATTAGACATTAATTCGATTGGGCCTTGGAATTTGTTGTGATAAATAGCTAATCGCTGTTATGTCATCAGTTATTTATGAGTGTGGCAGATTTGAACATTCATTAATATACCTACAGGTGTTTGTCCTGTTGAGCTATTTTGTTAAACCGAATCGTCTAAATAAATTTTGCAACTGCAGACAATATAAAAGCGAACAAGACCCAGAGACAATATTATGACTCCGCATAATAAATCATAGTAATAGCAATAAAAGTAATAATAATAAAAAGGGAAGACGGACTCATCCGTATGTACCTACGTCTGAGACCTGCGCGCGCGCGCGTACCCATCACACACTCACAAAACGTACAAAACGTAATGGGGAATCGTGGTAATGTGATTTGTGAATGTTGTCAAACATACTCCGACGATCACCAAGTGGAAAGGGAAAAAAATCATTTACAGACTCTGCGAGCGGTCCATTTATTATTGACCCTTTAAAATTATTATTTGCCATGTTGAACCTGCGGGTTTTGAAATTGGGTTTGTTGTGTAAAGAAAGACGGTGTGGGATGGGGAAACAGATAAGTATCGCGGCATCCCCTTGTACTACACGCCGCGTGTTTCACAAAAAATAATAATAATAAAAAGAAATACAAGAATAATATTGTTTAAACGGTTTTCATCTCTTTCTTCGTTTTTATTTTTTCTTACCGAAACCGCACACACGATGCCGCGCCGCCTTTTTGGCTTCTTCTTTCACAAAAACTCACCATATCCGCGTATCACCCCTCTATCGTTACATAGCCAATGGGAAATTAAATTCAAATACATACAACGTCTTCCAAGGTAGCTCTGCTAACGCCATTAATTGTTGCATATAAACGGCATGGTAAGAAAAGACGAGTGATCCAGAGGAAGCCGCGTTCAATGAGATCAATGAGAATCGGCGGCGGAATGTTATACCGCGGTATAACAATATGGATAGATGGAGAGAAGAAAGAGCCTGTCATTTTCACCACATCCGTAACGTATACGCATATTTTAGACTTCAAATGTGGATTTTAGTGTTTACATATTATTTAATTTAGATCATATTCCAAATCGATATCAAATCAACTAAATGTCTCGCATTAGAATTTTAATAAAAATACCGAATAAATAATACATAGATACTTATTGAATTGCTGTAGGTACATATTGTTATTAGACTTTCTTTAAATTATTATTTAAAAAATTGTATTGTAACAATAATTTGAAAATTCACAATACCACTTATAACACCTCCAGTTTACTTCTATATAATAGTATCGTAAATTATAATATATAAGCAATTTTTTAAATATGTTCACCCCCATTTTTTCCCTTAATAATACATTTATTCAAATTTTGATTTATAGAATTTTTAAGTATATCTAAATAGCATATTTTCAAATTCCTGATTTTTATTGTACCACTTAAGGAATGTTCTGTAGCAATACAAACTTATTTTTCAAATGATAACCCCTTTTTTATTGTAAATTATTTAGCTGAAAATTTAGCTGTACTAAATCAAAATTCTAATAAGTAGTTTCTTAGTTATTAAAATTTTAAAATGTTCATACATTTACAATAATGCTAAAATATTGTTATATAATAATATAAATTATATGTGATTTTAGATTTGGTATTTATTACATTTGATAATTTTCACAAATTGTTTGTATTGATTAATACTTAATAGTAATTAATAACATTTTCAAATCACCTAAGCCACCATATCTACTTAACCCATTACCAAAGACATATTATCCTTAATATGCATAAAGTCATATAACTCAAAATTTACTCGTTCAAATGTTGATTTAGATACATCAAAATTCTCAAAAAAATAAATATCTATTGGATAGTTAAAAATGAAAAGGGGTTCCCTTTTAAAACACAGAAGTTTGTATTGTCGCAGGATCATCCTCAAGTGGTACGAAAAATCTCAAGTATTCGAAAATATAGGTTTCAAGTGTTTTTAGAAATTTTGAAAATCACAATTTGAATAAATGTATTATTAAAGGAAAAAATGGGGTTGAGCACGTTTAAAAAATCAGCCTGTCTATATAAAATCAAAACAACAATAAAATCGATAACAACTTACCTAGTTTTGTGTATAGTGTATTAAATTTTAATGAAGGCACTACGAAGTAGATATAGGTACCTACCAAGTAGCAAGTACCAATTATTTTTAACCATAAGAACTAAAATATACTCTACAGATATAATATTATACATTATTATAGTATAATAGGTATGGGCGTGAATAAAAGAGAGCTTATAGCCTACTCTAAGCTATCTTAAACTTATGTTGCATAATTTTAAAACGACATGATTTAATATAGAAACAGGAAATCTTTATTTTATTAAATGACATAACTTATGAGCAAATTAAAGCAATGTTAACTACTAACTATGGAGTAGCGAGGCGTAGAGGTCGTGACCAGAAAAATTTTTACGGAGTCGTAAGAGTATTATTTTATTACCCCAAAAATATTTATATAATTTAAAAAAAAATCCTCGTTAGCGTGTACTTACTATTTACTTATCTTTAAGCAGTCGTCAGGAAAAAAATGTTATTGGTGAATTATTGTCGTGTCAAGGTATCGATAAGTGAACACAGACCGTAACTATATGACGAAACTATGAGTTTTAAGGTAATGTCAATCAAAACTTATGACTCATTGCAATAGAGTTACGTTCAGGTGAAAGTTTCAATAAGTGTTGGGAATCATCATAATATTTGATAAAAATTAATGAATTTCTACTACCAAAACTTCCTTGAAATAGAAAGATTTCCAATATAAAACTTGGAGGTGGTCATGTTTTCCAGAGTTTCATGATGAAAAATCTTATTACGGATCTCCATTTATTTTCCAGTTTTGGATATTGTTATTAAAGAATCAAAGATATATTTAATGAAAATATTTTAAATTCATTGATGGAAATACTGAACAACGAAAGTCCTAGTCAATCTTTAGTTCTAGAAGTGTGCAAATTCTATGGAACAAATGTAGATGACTTAACTGCTGAATTAAAATATTTAACCAAATTTTTAAAAGCTGTGGAAAAGTAAATGATATTGAAAAAAACTTTATATTTGAAAAACAAAGATATTCAACATTTAAAAAAAATTCAAAAACTACTTAAGAACTTCCATCGGTTAATAACGTCTTTCGAATATAGCTATATTAAACATTGATTGACTAACCTTACCTTACGATTTTTGCTTTAGAGAATTATTTGCGCCGAGACAACAAATTGTATGAGGGTAACACAGAATCTATAAACTAATACTTGCAACTTGGGTACACAGAGATTACGTCGTGCTATACTGGCACGCAATAATATTTAATATTTTATGCTGCACCACGCTGAATAACTGGATAACAACCTTATGACTAAAATACGTGTCATATTCGAAGAGTCATGTATTAATTGACGTATTACTGAAACTACCGACCGATTAAAAAGATAATTTAATTTGAAAATTGGGCAGATTCAGAAAACAATTTGTACTGTCAGCCGACATAAAATAAATATACAGACAAATATGGGTGTCCGGAAAGCGTATTTACATATCCCACTTGATTTGAGCACCATAGTGCTAAATTCAGGTACGATTTGGAAACCAATAAATTAAATACATTCCCTACTGGTATTCAGCACTCTTATTTTATTGTCAATAATCTTTTAACTACATTATAAACTTAATAAGTATTTTACTGAAAATTTTCAATGAGTTACTTTAGAACAATGATAACTGATTTAAGAAAAAAAAATTGTTCACAAATTGTTACTTTTATTAGGTACCTATTAAATATATTTAATTCTTTTTAACTTATTAAGTTAACCCATAAATATCTTTTTAAAATAAACTATTAATTTCAATAACAAAACCTAATAATTCAACTATAATAATAATAATTAATTTTGTAAAGTAAAGTAACAATTTGTGAACAATTTTTTTTTCTTAAATCAGTTATCATTGTTCTAAAGTAACTCATTGAAAATTTTCAGTAAAATACTTATTAAGTTTATAATGTAGTTAAAAGATTATTGACAATAAAATAAGAGTGCTGAATACCAGTAGGGAATGTATTTAATTTATTGGTTTCCAAATCGTACCTGAATTTAGCACTATGGTGCTCAAATCAAGTGGGATATGTAAATACGCGTCCGGAAACGATAATAAATTGCAACAAATATTATGGCGATTCTAACCCAGCGATGAGATTCGAGAATATTGATTAAGAACTGTGATTTACAGTACGAAACTGGCATCATATATAGCAACAGGTTGGCAGTTGCTTAAAATGATATGCCAGATGAGTATAAAAGGAAAATCTAGTAACAATAGCGAAGTAATAGCATCCAATTTTTATTTGGACGATTTATTATGTACACCGAGTTCATAAGAGGAAGTAATTACATTATGTGACGAATTTATTAATAACAATATCAGATATATAGAATTATAGACAGACAACGCGAGACTGCAGTTAAAGAAATATCAAATAAGTATCAAATCAACTTTTTGGTTTCAGGTATTATTTAATTTGACATTACTAACGTCGCGAATTGTAATGACCCACTTCGAATATTAAGCCTTTTTTTTTAATTTTATTTTATAAGACATTCCTAGTCAACGCCCAACAGTAGGCTATCTATATCTAAGTAGAGATAGTGAATATCAAGCCTGGATAATAGTCGTTTTAAAATACTCGGGCATTTTTAAACCATCGTTAGACCCGCTGCAAAGATCTACGTCAATATAGTGATGATAACAAAACGAAATATTCGCCGCGAAATCCGCCCGACGAATTTCGCGGCGATTTCCGCTGTCGTCGAAAACCTATATGTTTAAATCGGAGAGGCTATACGATTTCGCCACGAATTAATATGCCGCGATATTCGTCGTCGATCGACGATTTTTTTTAAAACCGCCCAATTCATAAAACCGCAAAACCGTCTATAACGGTTATTTTCATAACTTTTAATGTTAGTATGGCTATACAGGTATTTTGATTCAACGAATTTCGCGGCGATTATTACCACAGTACGGTATTTTAATACAATATTATTGTAGATAATATCGTAAATATCATAAACATAATACATCTAAACAAATTATTTCACTGGATACGAAAAAAGTATATGTATAAAGTAAACGAAAATGACTGAAAAATGAACAGGTACCGTGCGTGTTCACACATGCAATGTGAATGTTCTTGACTTCTTGAACTAAGCCCACCAGATGGGTGTAGAATTTGTATAATAGAATTATATTAATAACTTCGGAACTGAATCATGGCAAGATTATGGAAGAAATATTTTGAAAATCGCGGCGAAAATGTTGAACGAATCAGTCATGCGAATGCGCTGTGTTAGCCTCGCAGAGCGATATTCGCCGCAAAATTCGTCGAGCAGATTTCGCGGCGAATATCGTCATGTATAGCCCCAGCCTAGGTTCTATCAAGTATCGAGTTGACATTTGATTCTCATGGATTAATTTGTCTAATAGTTAAAATGGCAAAAATAGCTATGCGAAAATTGTGACAAAAAAATAATTAATTGGAACGAACGACTTCCGTCGCCAATATTAAAATAATGGAAAGGCTGTTGTCAAGAATTTATCAAAATGAAACGGATCGGTGTTCCAAGATCGTTCCAAGATCGTTCCAAGATCGGTTAGGACAAGTGCAACAAATTAATTAGGCCAAACATATATACGAGTTAAAACTATAAAAATATGTTCAAAATTTGTCTTGTTATGATAAAATTTCCAAATATTTAGAACTGATAATTTAACGTGTTTTTTAACTTAAATAATAAAGCAAATTACAAAAGTTCAAATTACCATACGTTTGATAAATGATAATGTAACAATTGCAATCGCTATTCGCCGAACGGCCCCGATTTAAAATTAAGTTTAAATACTTCCAAAATGCCATTGAGTATAGAAAATAATAGTTTACTAAGTGGCAAAACCAAAAGGTTTATATTTTTAATTTTAATAATCCAATCTCTCTTTCTTATAATAATCTATAAATTTATATTATAAGCTAATAAAAAAACAATTATCAATTTTAAATGTAAATTTTGGTGATCTTATTGAATTTTGTCAAAATTTAAGCTGTAACACTACTTATAAAACTAATATTTTTGAAATTTTTGAATTATTGCCATCAAAGAATATTATTAGATACCTACATAATATTTATTTTTTGTGTTTTAGCCATAATCTTTCTAATGAATGAATTCCGACAAAACAATTGCTTTTTATCCTGTGACCTGCACAAGACGGTTTTGAAAACTAAATCGACTAAGCTTGTCGACATAAAACAAATATTCTTAGCTCAACCATATCATATTTCTTTAAAATGTTTTGAAATTTGAATAAACTGTATTGAAAATTCACACGGTTTCATTTTTTTTTTAAACTTAATAACTGAATGTTGTGGTGCGTTGAGGGCTGAATCGTGTCGAAAAGGAAAAAACGTTATCGTTCTTTTTATTTTATTATGCTGTTTTAAGTAAACAAAATGCAATACTTAAAACACTTATAATACTAATACTTGTATATACTATAACTTCACGACTCACAAGTTCGTGGGTTTTTATTTAATTCTTATATTCTTATTTTTTTGCTTGCTATACACGTTAGATGAATTGTATTTAAATCGGTTGTAATTACAAGCGCTGGGATTTCGTATAGTTATATATAGACCAAACAATATTGACAAAGCATAGGTATATTATGGTCCAGTAACCATTAACCAGTTCTAACAACTATTATAAGCTATAACGTTGTGGTGATAACTTATCGGACCACTGCAGAATAATATTATAGTATATTTACTATTTATGTCACACCCGTTGTATTGGTATACCATAAACATTAAATATTCCTTATACTATATATTTTATAATGATAATAATTTTACATATTAGTAAGTTTACCTACACTCACATAAGCGCAACTAGGTGGTGATGGAAAGGCTTAGCCTCCCCTCCAAAAAAAAAATAACGTAATAGTCACCCCAAAATAAATTATTCTATGGTTTCCTAACATATTAATAACAATTTTATAATTGAACTGCAATTTTTCTGAATTTCTTTTGGAAAAAAAAATTAAATCATTTAAATTTATTTAAAGTTTATAATTATTTTATATTGCCTACTGAAACTCGTGCTCTTTGCAGCCCGTTAAAAATCCCACCTCTTATATGTCTCAAACTGTGTGTTAAATTTGTTACCTAGATTATACTAGCTGAACGTGCTCTTTTGGCATTCACTGTGCTATGACCTATGTTCGAATGACGACGTTTTTCAGTCACGATTTTATAATTTCTGTACAAAGTTTACTCAGTTCTTGTTTGAATAAATTACGGTTTTAATCTAATCGGTAGCGCTACAACCGCTATATCTGTATCGACTGCTAAATCTAAATAATCGATGACAAACATTTATAATTAAAAGTTTCCACCAAAAATGGTTAGGTTATGATTCAGAGCATCTCTCCACCTTTAAAATATTATCAGTGTTTCTTTACTATTATTGTTATTATTTATGTTACATATACATATAATTATATAAACTTTCCTATTGAATTGATAGAGTGTATCGATCAAAAAAACCTGCATCAAAATCCGTTGCGTAGTTTTAAAGATCTAAGCATACAGATGGACAGCGGAGGGCGAATTTGTTTTATGCGGGGTATAATGATGATATATATATGTGTAATATGTATAATAAATATATAGTGGCTATCATATTAGCTGTGAGTAGGATAAACGCGTTTTTACGCCCTACAACCAAGATCAATTTAGTAACCAATCAATACGACAATACTTCGTATTGAAAAAGATACCGAGATTCAAATTGAACAAATATTAAAAATATTTATTGACAAAAATTAAAGAAAGACGAGACTTGAGTAAATAGATATTTGTCTTTTTGTTGTATAATTTTTTTATATATTCATATGTATGTATGGACAACACCCTACCCCCCCCCCCCAAAAAAAAAAAAAAAAAAAAACTTTTCACGTAATATCAGTGGAGTTACAGCCCCCTCTATTCAATATTTTAGCCCCAAATTCACCACTAGTCACTACCTACATTTAATACTAACCACTTCAATACTTCATAACACACACGAACAAAGGAAATAAATAAAAGAGTTATATAAAAGTTTTCTGTTATAAAATGATAAAAATAAAATTTGGATAGATATAGGATCAATATGAGATTACTTTTGAACAAGAGGAAGGCAATATTACGTTATAATAATTAAAAATTTGGTGAAATAATAAATAGAGTTATAAAAGCCAGTTATGATGATGATGATGAAATAATAAATTATGCTATTTAAAGAATTATGTGCATGGCTTGCTTTAAAGTCGTTTCTTTACAAGAAGTTAAAACAATGTATCGCGAGCTTTTTTCGTTTTTTTTTTAAATGTATAATGTATATTTCACTATTTAAATTTTTAATAGTCTCATTGTATTTTTTTCATGTAAAAGGATGTAGATATTAATTATGAATAATACAATAACAGCAGAACTATCGATTGAAAAAATATAGAGCACGACATTGGTTCACAATTTTACTTCATTGCCTAATACAGAAACACTCGACACAACAGTAAAAGAAAAGTAACACTTATATTAGGTACTATAATGTTGTACGAAAGGGAATAAGTTTTTCAATTAATAGAAATTAGTTTTAGATATCACAAACGGCACAAATCAATCGAGTGATTTCATCTTTCAATATTAACACCATATCGTCCATATCTGTCATTAATCATTATAATATACCTACAGGTACAATAGGTACATAATATTTTGTAAGTTAGGAATATTCTATTTTCAAGGTGCATTTACCTACGCGGCTACGCGTCTCTCGTGCGAAGCCCTGCTGGTTGTAAATATTTGTAAAAATGAAAAATAACTAAAACTACATAAAAATCAAATACTAAGTCAACAAAGGACGAGCAGAGAAAAAATCAATAATACTTGTCGAAAAACTGAAAAGAAGAGATGCTCTTCACCAATTCAACACTGTTTGCTTGTATTTATAGGAACACGACTGGTTTGATTTAACAATGATGAAATACACGGTAGGTAGGTATACCGACACAATTATTGATCTATCTAGTTTCTATCAATAACAATTATCTTTAATAGCATATTTCTTATCTAACCATCTTATGTTATTTCTGAAAAATAAAAGTTCATCATTTAATTTATAACATTATAATGTTATGACAATAGGTAAATTTTTGATGAGACAGTTATAATTATCCTTAGATGATCAATAGATAATAAGATGTATAAGTGATTTCTATACAAAATAAGGTGTTCCCATTTTTCTTTTCGAGGTTTACTTAATTTCACATTTCACACATAACATTAGAATGTAAAATCAAAATTATTTTTTTTTCAAAATGGATTACAATAATATTACTAGCTTATAGTATCTTTATGTCAATATATTTAGTATAATATTATTTAGCTCTTAGATGTAAATATGAGTATGATTGTCGACTGTTGTCTTGAGTACATACATTATATTTCAATATAATGTATCTATGTAAACAGTTTATATTATTATGATAAAATTATACAATAGTCACTGATGAAGGACGTGCAAGTTATTTTAAGTATGACTATAATGGATTTTACTTGCTTAAACATTATTATAGAATATACTCAAAGGTTTATATTTATATGAACACATTTTGGAGTACCTATATATAAATATAAACATCTTAACTCTTAAATCGATAGGTACAAGTCGGTGCCTTTGGTTATTATAAATTATATAAAACAATTTTGCAATAACTTACATTTTGACTGTGGTATGTAAACATTTCGGAACCCCGCCGTAAACATATAAGGATGTAGTTATGGTTTATTTTTTTTTTCATCTTCTTTTTTATATTTTTCTTTTGAAATGTATTTCTATATACGATTCCTGACTGAAATTAGTTACGCAGTATGGAAGCCAAACATACACAAATTGTATTTTGTCCCACATTACACCTGCTGCATTCCTCAATGGTCTATTATATATTTATATACGTATTATTATGCAGACCGACTATCACAGTGATAATTGAATCTCAACATTATTGTGTAACATAATGCGTGTGTGTGCGCGTGTATAGATATATATACAATATAAAATATAATACATGCACATACACTGTGCTATCATATTAAGGCCGTCGAATAAAGTTGTACAACTGGTCCAGACGAAAGCAGCGCAAGTCCTTTATGATTTTGATATCACGAAAACTATATTAGATAATATTATTTTGAAGTATAGAACTTGATCAAATATAACTATTTGTCCCAAATTTGGTTTCTTTACTATTATTTTTTGATAAATCTTCATATAAACATAAATTAATTTTAATAATACGCAATACACGTGTATACTTATACTTTTATGCACTTTAAAATTATATTCTACTTATAATAATATATCAGGTATATTGTAAGAAAAACTATTCTTACATAATACGTTGAAATATTAACTATACACAAATTCAGAGTGATTTTTTAAATATTATTTTTATGCAATTGTATTATTATTTCAAGTCCATAATATATATGTATTACATTATATACGTATTTTTTATTTTTAATCATTGAAGTTACTGAATGTTGTTAAAAACAAATACCATTTTCATATTTTATATTATTGGGATTTTTAGAGTTCTTACATTTGGATTACCATCTTTATTTTTAGCTCAACGCCTATTTTATGCCTAATATTGTTTAAATAATTTATGTTAAAATCAATATAAATATATGATAGACTAAATTTTAATATTTTATTGAAAATTGTATAATATAAACATTTTAAGTTTATAAAAGAGGTATATTGTTCATCATAGCATAAAAAAATTTTGCTTCACTGTTATTATCAAATATTTAAAGTTATATTACTAAATATAAACTGGAAAAAGATAAGACTTAACAGTATATTATAACTTGTATGACCAGTATGTTATAATAGTGAACACTTAGTGTTACCTACCTAGGTACCTTTGTTTATGCATAGTATATAGCCTAATGGATATTATTTTATTATTATATATTATTTTTATACATATATCATCACCGACATTCACCGTATATATAATATATACAATATACATGACACCATTTGTTCCTAAGCTTGATATTTTCTCGTAACATTATATTATTATATTAAATTATGTACTGTTATCTGTTTGCACAATTACATGACAGAAGAAATGGCTGATTTCATTAGTTCGTCTAATTTTGTAAATGCTCGAAAATGTAAAAATAACTTATGTGTATATAAACTTAAATATATATTCCTAAGTAATATTGTATAATATTGTTCTGATATGTTTTAACGAATTAATAATCTTAAGTATTCAATGATTTTGATTATTTATTGTTTAAAAAATGTATATACACCACTATATCAATTAATAATTCCGTTAAAACAATCATCCTATATAATTTCTTAATGCCTACTTTTTTACAGTTATTGTCACCAACAATGTTAGAAGAACTAGTTTTTGAATTAACCTGTAAATTACGTACATGATGATAATATGTGCGTACAGAACTACAGACACGTAGTGCGTATACCTAAAAACGAAAGTTTTCAGTGAATGTCAAGTAAAAACAATGCACCAACCACGATCTAAATCCCATAAATTATCGGCGTAGATAAAAAATAGCATAAAATCGTTATACGTTTTCTAGCTCATTCGATACAAAAATATATATATTATATATATAATATAATATTAGTGAAGTTTTCTTTTGAACGAGTATAGAAGAGACCCTCTACAGGCCGTTTACGCAGCGGTGGCGGCAGAGTTGACGATGATGGTGAAGAAGATGATGATTATATGATAATGATGATGATGCCGATTATGATTATGATGATGATGGTGATTATGATGATGAGCAACTTTTGGACCACGCCCAACTTCCAATGGGCAAATGGTATGATACCGGGCGGCACACCTGTACCGCCCGGAGGAGGAAGGAGAGCGCGAGAGCGCGCTGTAAAAGACGACGACTATGTAGCCAGTATATAGCTATACGACTACGATTACGACGAGGACGACTACGACGAAGACTATACCCCGTTGCCGTCGTCAGGTAATATATAACATCAGTGAGAAACCGACGTTTCTTGTGCAGTTGCTTAGGTACCTACCTCCTGTTTGTACGTGCGTATATATACACTATACAGTATACACTATATTCATGATATATATGTATAAGCATATTAATATTATGTGCATGTTAAATGTGGAGGGGGTGTAGAAACCATAGACCTCATACTTAGTCATATTAAGGTAGTATATATAATAAGTAAGGTCTATATCGTCTATGGTAGAAACTCATCATAGCGGCCACCTGTACGTGTACACCGGCCGTCACGGTATCCCATGGGTACGATCTCTGCATGTTCTCACGGACTCATGGTGTTGTATTTACTTCTCGTATAGGTATGTAGTGTGTGTGTGTGTGTGTGTGTGTGTGTGTGTGTGTGTGTGTGTGTGTGTGTGTGTGTGTGTGTGTGTGTGTGTGTGTGTGTGTGTGTGTGTGTGTATGCCTACCAGTACGCCTATACCATTGCAGTGTGCAAGTGCGTGTTCTAGGCTCTAGTAGACGCGTATAGAACGTATAGTTATACATCAGCTTAAGAGTACCTATATCATTATAATTACAATATTTTGGAGACAACCTCATCGGGGTTTCGTTATACAGCTCGTTGAACATTTTTAAATAACTGTAATTTTGTTTATAGTTAATATTTCAAAAAAAGCTGACGAGCTTGGATCCAAAATATTTTTAGTCACACATTTCATAAGAATAATGTTTACACTAAAACCACTATTTAATGCTGCTTAGTATTTTGTTTATTTTACGCGGACATGTTTTTATCGTTGAGAATTATCGGTATTAGTCCTTTAACTTGTACACTTGTACTTATTACACGCATGCAAGCTACGGAAAGTGGAAATAATACAAGTTACTTATACATGTATAATAGTATATACAACTTTTGATCGAATATTCGTATAATTGTATATGGCAAGTGAATAAAATAAATCTATGGCGTTTAATGTTTTAACTTTATAAAAATATGTAAGTATATTCTTATAATTTGAGCATTAATAATTTATAAATATTATATAATTATTTTACCAATGGGATATGGGTTGTGATTCATTTACTGGTTTTGAAAAATATCCATAATCGAACATGCAAAAATGCAATACGAGTGATTAATGATATAAATTAATTGATGATACGTATAGTCGTGTAGGGGCCTAATATTAGATCTTTTTAAAATTTAATTGAAAGAACCTTATATAATAATATTTTAAAGGTAGGTATTATTATAACAAAATGTATCAATGATATAGGATCTTGTTGCCTATTTCAAAACCTTGCAATGTATATAAGGATCGTAATATGGTGTAAATATGACTTATTAGGAATTTTACGAGTAATATAGTACCTACCTACATTTTAAACAACATTACTGTTCTGTTTTTATATTACTCAACACACAGGATGATGAGAAAATAATATAAATAATATTGTTTAACTGGACAAATCTTGAAACAGCAATAAATTGAATATTCCGGAAGTTACCTGTCATCATAAATAACATACAACTTGTTTTGAATGGGACACAGTATAAGATCGAAATATTGCCATTTTTTATTTTCGTATATAAAAAATACACCCTTTGTATGCACATATGTCTTGAAGTAAAAATCCATTATGGCTTCCAATATATTATATACGCCTTCTTATTTGTTTCCATTAATTTTGCCTTTTATACATACATTCGCGACATCGGTCATATTTGTCTGAAATACTAAAACAAATTTAAATTATGCCTTACATTTTATATTAGGTATAAAAAAATTAATAAAATATAATATAGATTATCGATATACTATATAACCCATTGTTTTAGATATTTATTGGCTTTAATGTGGTGTGTTAATTATTAATATTTTTTTATTTCTGTACCGTCACATTTAAGAGTACACAATTTGCTTCTGCATTTTCAATCATGGATGGTATCTACTTTCTTGTATAACAATTTAAATTGTTGATCAAAAAGCTTGACATACAAGATTATATGATAAGTATTTTAAAAATGCCAGTATAATAAAAACAGTCACAATTTTATTATAAAATATGTTTTACGTTCGAATTTCGATAAAACTGGATAATAAGATTTTTAATCAGTTAGGTCTTATGTATTAGTTATTTTGTCATAATCCATAAAATGTTAATCATAGATACTTGAAACATTGAACTGTTACTTACATATAAAATTATTTTTACGTACCAAATGAAATTTTCAAAATATTTAGACTAACTTTTCTTTTTTTATTATTATAAAGTGTATCTGACATACAAGGTCATCAAACTTATTAACAATATAAGAGAAAATATAACATACTAATTTTTTTTTATTATTACACACAAAACAAACCTATTCGCACCATTCTGAAGTATAGTAATATTGACTTTTGATCAATAATAGCTATTCTTCTACTTCAGACAAACAGACCATGGCTATAGCTCATCCCGTCAGATAATATATTTTTGTCAAAAATTAAATAAACTTAATGATTTAAGAAAAATAAATATATACTACTTAATAATCATTAAAAATATTAAGTGAACATACGCCTTCATTACCTAGATATAATGAAAGGTGATCGGACGGATCTCTTTCGCTCAACATTTTTTTTTTGCTTAACATTACAATGAAGTATCATTGAATAACATTTTTTATAACAGTTAACTAACAAGGACTAACAGGGACTAACTGAATAACAAGCAGGTACACTCAAAAGTATGTTCTCTGGGTTTTATTTTTTAATTGATTTCAATTTCAAATGAACTGATAATAAGACAAATTGAATCTCTGTTGACTCTGTGTACATTATTATTAAGAGTACTTAATATACTATAGTTTAATATTTATGACTGAATTAATATCTAATATGAAGTAGAACATAATACCTATGATTTTTCCAATTATATAATTAATATGTTATTTTACGTATCTTTAGCCTAATTTTAACTCGTTGCATTTTAGTAAATTTTAATTTTATAAAAAAAAGCCAGTATTATGGTTAAAAATGAAAATTATTTCAGAAATTATATATTTCTAAAACTTTTATTGAGAAAACGAATTGCTATTTAAAAACAAACGTTATATTTAATGTTATACGCTCACGCGTAAAATGAAAAGATTAAGACTAGAAATTTAAAAATTGTCAAAAAATGTGTTTTTTAGCATTTTCTGCGGGATCCTTCCGAAAACGTTTTTTAAATATTTCTATATAAATTACTGTGTTAACTTGTTAGTTAACAAATAACAACAATCATATACATTATACATTGTAAATATTATTTTTCTAATAAAAAAAAAAATGTATGACGTATTATACAGGTTATAATTATATACCATAATATTTGTATACTAAATTAATATAAATGTGCATTTTCAAATTGAATTTATCTAAAATTAATTTGCTTAAAATAATCTATTGATAAGTGTAAAGAAGACGAACTTTAAGCTAATAAGTTATTAGCATAACACATAAGTAATAAATTATTACTTATGCCTTTTTAAAAATAATAATTTAATGTTAAGTAGATATACTTCTGCAACACAAATTAATAATTTTATAAATATATTTCGCACTCTGGACTATAAAATAGGTACACACAATAATCTAATTAATATTAAAAATAACAATAATATTTGTGAAGAATCATTATTACATTTTATCTGAATGTCCTGAATAGTAGTGCCTATCTATTTATACTTATTTTTATTTTTTATTTTTCACATATAATTTCAATTTTTTACTACATCTACCTGTGCATAGTGTGTGATATGCTTAAATTTACTCCATTAATCCTAAAAACATATTTGAGCAGGTAATAAGTAGGTACCTGTAAATATACTTGTATTGGGTTCTGTTGGTGTTTGGTAATCCATATCTGTTCGTATTGTTCGTATTGTAGTTAAGGATTTTATGTATACCGAGTAGTGAATACTAACAAGTATAATAGTTTTGCAAGACGCCATAAAAACAAGAAACGTCAGAAATCAATTTCACATGACAAGAAGAAAAAAAGGAACAAACACAGTTTTCTACATGATGTACATACATAGGTGTATTTTCTAGAATAATGCCACCAGAAAAGCAATGTTTTTTTTTTTACTATACGATTTTATATACAATAAAATATATCGAAAAGTTATTGTAAAAATGTTCTTAGTCTACCGATTTTATTTTCACGAAATATTTGCTTATAATAGCTATTGAGGTATTGTTATTTTCATTTAGGTATACGAAAGAATAAGGCCGTGTATGTGTACCTCAATATCATGTAGTTTGCCACACCTTTACCTTTATATTAAGATGACCAAAAAGGATTTTGACACAACGATATCGGTGACTTGATCCGGAAGCGATCGGTTTCTCGAGAACAATTCACGGGATCACCATGCAAGGCGATCAACGAACGTTGCACCTTTGTCTATTGAAGCGCACAAAAGGCTCCACAAGACCGCAAGAGCGCCAGTCGGGTTTGTCGAACTATTCGGCGTACGTCGGTGATCAGGTACCTGCTGCACACGCGACGCAGTCCTCGTGTACATGGAGGCGGCCACGATATGGGCGGAGCTCCATACACTGGGGTGGGAGAACGATTGAGGCTCACACCCACAACATCACTGAGTCTGGTTCAAATTCGTTGACCTTGTTACCAGAATCGGTTCGGCGCGACTTCGGTGTACCGAATTCGAAGTTTTCCTTCATTTTTATTCCGAGATCGGTTTTGAAAAGTATCATTTTGAAAAAAATGTTTACTTATTTTCAGTTTGATATCGTGATTAATTTTTGTGAATAGTTTTAATTCGTTTATCGTATTTTTCTCGTTATTTCGAATTGTGTAACGTGCGGTAACGGCTAGTCGCCGAACGCGCATTTGTAGTGCGACTCACAACCCGGACTAATTTTATTTTTTCCAACTTGATATTAACAAAATACCAATAATCAGCATTCACAAGGTAAGAGGATTTTTTTAAATATGATTATAATATATTCAAATTATAGATCAAATTAAATATTCTATATAATTTATAAAGAAACCATATAGAGTACATGCAATTATTTAAAAATCGTTACAATTGTAAATTATTATTTCTCCTATATAAATATATTTAACTTCTATATTATATTTTATAGTTATAGGAGAAATAATAATTTATAATTTTAATTAATAATTAATAATATAGAAGTTCATTAAATAAAGTATAACGAGTTTTTAATATTGAAAAAATATCATTTATTAAATTAGTCATGTATGAAATTAGTTCAAATTAATAGATATATTATGATTCATAAAATATGTATATTATCACTTTCGTTGTTAAATTGATTAACTCAACAGTAGTTTTAATATACTATATTATCATTTTTATCATTAATTTCCTTTAAACAATATTAATTATTTTTCGTATAATTGTGATTAATAATAATATTATACATTCATTAATTTTTATGACGGGTCACGGAGTAATTATGATAAAATAATTAACTTATGATTTCTTAATAATGTAATATATTCAATTTTATTTCTGATATAGAAACATTCGTATTAATCACAAATTATAGATCACAAAATCAAATAAATATATAACAGATGCCTACTAGCTGCCTGCGGTTCTATTAGGTATTACCTACTTGCATGTCTGCAGACTGTAGACGCATACGAGAGGTGATATAAAAAACGGTTCTCAGCGGGAACAGAATTTTTATTGTGGATACAATTCTTAGTAAAATCCCGTTACAGTTTTCTTTATTTAATCTTTTAGATATTGTATTACGATTTAGCCTAAAATGTTGGTAGGTATTCGTAGTTTAATGTATAGGTATAGTCAGGGTCTCAGGTTCTAAATGTTAGTATTTATCTTATCTTATAGTTCGAATATTTTATATTAAAAAACATGATATATACTTAATATTATTTATAGGTTTATTAATATTATTGCATACATATGTTAAGGATCAAATAACCTTTATATACTATAATATATAATATTATTATCGTTTATAGTACCAACCTATACAGTATACACGTAAAACATTAATAAATGTATAGACATAATTCAAAGATTAGACATAATTTTAAAAATAAAAAATAAAAATATTCAATGTTAATTATAGGTACTATTCATATTATAATTATAATAATTAATAAAACAAATTTAAATATAAATAATATATAGGTAGGTAATAAGTGACGTCATATGTAAAAAAATTGGTAATTTTGATCTGATTATATGCGATATGTTCAATTCATAAATTCCTACATTTTTAAATACTTTAACTTTTTAAATACAAAAGTGGTATTTTGGTAAATTAAAATATTAAAATCATCTTTTTTATAATATATTAATAGTGCATCAATAATATTGATGACAGTTTTAGCCATTCGTATACAGAGAGTTACCTTTTACCTCATTTAAAAAAAATTAGTAAAAATTAACGTATTTGTTAAATGTAAATATTTAAATTTGTTTAAGTTTTAAATTTTTGTAATTTTTTTAAATTAAAAAAAAAATAGAGAAATGTCTGATGAGATATGCGGGATATGCAAACAAAATTGCATGTTTAGATATAATATAATGTATATTTATTTGTATAATATTTATAATATCAAAAACCTATACTTTAAAAAAAAATTGTATTGCATGTGTTAAGTATTATATTTCTATGGCAGTGGCGGCCTAAACAGGTCGGAGAGACGGCGGTTGCAGACTGGCCCTTTAAATTTATTTAAAAAATATGTTCAAGACCCCACGTCTTCATAATTGTACCTAAATATTTAGGTACAATAATAAATAGTAGTAAATATTTATTTTTTATTTAGCCCACAAAGTAATCTGTTTCCAGGCCGCCACTATGCAATGGTAGGTAAGTAAAAATATATTAAATTGCAGGAGAACAGATCATTAGATATTTTGTACTATTATATAATTATAAACGATTATTTTTATACACCGCAAGATTATACTTCGTTTAATTATATGATGCAAGAAAATTATTTGATAATTTCAAATTCAAAATATGATATCATTAAGATATAAAAATCAATACATAATACATTCATTTATTTCTATATCGATCATTCGTCTAGTTTCATTCACCTTAACACAGGATAATATACCAATTTTAGTTTAAATTTTATTTCATATAACTTGAAACAGTTGAAACTATTCTTTTTTCGTATATGATCACCATTTTAACAGTCCGAGACATATGGTGTAAAAAGTCTTAACTGTTCTTATACTCTTACCTATCGATTTTAGTATTTTTATCTTGGGAAATATTATGTTGCAATGTTGCAATTCTTTTGATAGTTTATATTATATTCAAAGAAAAAAATTCCGATTTTAGATGAATAATTTTTAAAAATATTCGAAAGTACGTGGATTATAAAATTCGTTTAAAATTATTCTTTTTTTAATTTGATGATTTACTATTGTTTATCATAAACTTTTTAACCCCCGTGCAGGTTTTTGAACATTGGTGCAACTAGGGGGGTGCAAAAGGGTGTTTAGCACCCCCAAGTTCTAATTTAGCACCCCTTGATATTTTAGATCTAACTATTATAATTATAATGAAATAACATCAATTTTATGTTTTTAATAGTATAGCACCCCACGTTTTAGAGGTCTAGTTGCGCCTATGTTTTTGAACGCTGTCTAGTTTCTTTCTTTTAAGTATAAGCTCATTAATTATGTTCAGTGTACTCATATAAAAACTATCTGTTTTTGTTTTTTTTCCACGAATTTTTAAATGACGTATAGCAACCGATTGCTGTATGAGTAAAGGCCGCGGTAATGCGGTGTCTGGCAGCCGGATATGAGGAACGGCGGCGACGGCGGTGGCGTTGTTGCGGTGGCGTCCAGATACCGGTGGAGGTACACGTTGACGCTGATTGTGTGTGTGATGGCGGCAGTCGGGGTAGAGGGCTGCGGCCCGTTGCGTGGCCCGTCCAAGTTCAGGAACCCTCGGAAGATGAAACCACTGGTGTTTCAGCAACACGAGCCCAACGTCAGCGAGTACTCCATCACCGCCAGCGGGCCACCAGAGGGTCGGGTCCAGCGGAACGACTCCAGATTCATGGAGCTGGTACCCAACTACAATGCGGATATCGAGTTCAAAGACGACGAGGGCACCGGTGCCGATCGACTGATGACCCAGGTAAGGTTTACACTTTATATTTACCATGTAATATTACACTAAATTTTAGGTCATTACGATATATCTACTCATTATGCACGTGCCACGCAGTTATTTATGCATTTTTATCATTTATATCGTTCAAAGTTATAAAATTATATTATACTTATAAACTCCTCGTATATATTCGTTGTAATACGCTGTTTGTGTTTTGAGCATACACAAACTTCCGGTCGCTGTATGATTGGATAAGTATTGTAAATAAGGTAGGTATAATAGATGTTCTTAATATCGTTTTCTTTTCTTTCATTCGTTAATCGATAAAATTCGTTTTTGTCGATATAATTCAACAATTGTTTTCTTTATTTTCCACGACAATTCTATAGTATGCGTGCCACGACCTTCTATAAATTATTCTTATTTAGATAGGTACAAGCCACCCGCCTGCGCGAGTCTGCGCCGAGTGTTACTTACCTTGACCCAAATTTGTCAGCTGGGTTCGCACCCCCGTGTTCCTGGTGACAACTCAACGCCTCGTCGGGGGTTCTTCGCGTTATAATATCAGACATTTGGGTTCTTTGAGCACCTCTGCAAACTGCTACGCACTTCTCGCTGTTCACAGTATTAAAATATATACATATACATTATATAATATGTATATAACGCGCTATAATAATGATGGAATGACACATTATCGGCCCCGAACGATAACGTCGAGTGCACGACCATAAAGAAATAACACAAGCAACGAAATTCTTCGTTTATTTATATACACGTAAAAAGTTTACGATTGACTTAGAGAAATTTTACATACCAAGATATTGAACAATACAATGTACATAGATAGGTGCTATCGTACATCCGTATAATATAATGATAATATTCTCGTATATTTTAATACGTGTAGTGTTACGAATGTATATCGTTATTCGTTACTATCGGCCGAGTATAATGAGAATTAATCTTTTTACGTAAAATTAAATGCATAATAATATTGCCTATAATAGTTTGATATTAATTTTCACTAAAACGACTTCAGTGTAACGTAAAATAAATATCGCAGTATTGCGCTTTGAAAACTGCACATTATTACTCACGTGCAGTTATGTTATTTGTATGCACAGTCGCACAGATCGTCGACTTCTATGCAGTATGCACCGAATGCGAGTTGTTTTTTTCTCGTCGTCATCGTCGTCGGCTCGCGACGCCCGGACGTCTAGCCGTCGCGGGTCGTCTGCAGCGTATTACATATTATGATTTTATATCATTTCGGACTTTATACACTAACTACAAGAAGTGTACCTACGTTACGTTGTATATTATTATTTTACAACGACACACGGTTTTCGGCAACTCGTTCGACGTGGTCGACGAGGAGAAAGGTATTACAACAATAAATTTGGTTCATATTATATAGATATAATTATAATATGCGTGTAATTCGATCTTTGGAAGTCACTGAGGAGGTCATAGGGGGCACGCCGCATTGTTTTCGAAACGATTTAGCAGAAGCACGAATGTGGACGAATAAAAACATTCCCGTACATTTTATATTAAAATAATATTTTATTATAAGCGCGTTTGCTTATCAAACGCGTGACGATTTATCAAAACGAAAGATAAGCGCGCTATTGTTCATTTAAATTAGGTGAAAAAATATCATAATTCGCAAAGGACAGCAGAAAAAGCGTTTCTCCTCCACCCCCCATTCGGATTTAATTGGATATTTTTTTTTCGTCGTGCACAGCGCTCATAATAATAAATGTATACATTATTATACGTATGTGTATTATACGATATATTTATATATTATCATAATAAATTAATATTCGGGCTCGTGCCCATGTTTGTGTCTAGTCAACAATGCGAACCGACAAGCCGATAACATTGTTATTACGCGTTGTTTGTTCATTTGTCTGTGCCTGCGTACACGTTCCTCGTTCCGTCTCTGTCCGCCGCACGCTGAACATCGGCATCGCATCGCATTATAATAATATATTATACCTTACCGCCGGTGTGGGTATGTTTAAAATATAATATTATTAGTATATGGGCATACGACGCGTACCTACACATAATAGTAATAATAATATGATATTTTCGTTCGTCGCGCGGCCGCCAGCGTTCACGGCTGTCCGGTCTCGTTATTTCGCTATCGCGTATTTGGCGTTTATGCGTCACCAACGCGCCGCGCACCTGTGCCGGCTAGCGCAGCAGCAGGGGACGCGGTCTAGACACGCGGGGCTCCGCGTGTCATCTCTTCTGTCCGGTCCGTGTGCGTGTATGCATGTAACACACACGCGTATAATACCCACACACGTTACGCATGCACAAGTGCACACGGGGTTGCATGGTGCTGCAACGGCCGCGATGCTGCACGCAGCAGATACGGATCTCTCGGCAATATAATATAATATAATCGCGTCCGCATCACGTGTATATAATACATAACATAATATCTATCTCGCTTCGTGCGTGCTACAGTGTTTGGTTTTTTTTTTCCACCCGATAATCAATAATAATAACATGTACGCCGGCACATTGCTACAAAAAATAAGCCACTCGTCGTGTTTACAATTTACCACCGTTCCAGTCGTTTGGCGTTAAAATGTTTCACGATTCATGTGACTTTTGCAGTATATCTGTATGACATATTTAAATATTTTATATGTTTATATTCACCAAGTACATAACATACCTACTATATTATCCGTATGTGTAGCTGCTGCGTAGACGTGAAACGAAATTTAAACTCTAGGTAATCATAATAAGACCAAATAGCGTGGTGTCGAGTTTCATTGAGAAAAAATGTTTCATTATTATTTTTTTATTATCTCTACTTAATAAACACTATAATATATATAAATTTAGTATGAAATAACGGCAAACCATTCACATACTGAATTCCTAGTTACATATTTCCATTGGTATCTACTGCCTTATACATATTTATATACGCGTATGTATAGCTAAGATATCGAATACTATTAAAGCTTAAAGAGAAGCCGATGTAAACTATATGTTTTTAAATAAATATTAAATTATATATTTTAATCGTTACTATGTAGTTCATATGTATGTATATAGTCATAGATGACTGTAGTTTATTACTAATCACAATAATGACTTTAATAGTTTAATGACTAATGCAGTAGTGACAGTAAAAATGAAATTATATTATAATATTATTTTATACATTAATACGTTGATTTAAATGTTTCATAATATATTATATATTAAGTATACATATATAGAAGGATATCATCGAGTTTTTAGAAAGGAAAGGATGTCTATAGAGATTAATGGATTAAATATATTTATAAAAGAAAAATAATGTAAAAAAAGAAAAGATTCTGTGAAAAAATGGATATAAACATGTATAGGTACCTCGTTTGACTTCATATAGGACGCATTGTAATTGAGTCCACTGGAACAGAGTTTTATATCATATATATATTGATAAAATGTATTATTTAACGAATTCGAATACCACATATAGCTCAATAGCTGACAAGAATCCATAAATAGCATTAAGTGATTGAATCGTTTCTCACGGTTATTAAATTGAATAATATACCTATAGTAGATATTTTTCGGTGTATGAATGTTACGTTTGAGACTTAACACCATTTTTATTTTATGGCTATAACAACTATGAATAAATATACTATTGTTTTTAGAAAAGTCGAAATATAACATAAATACTAAATAGATATATGTACATACTACATACATCCCAAAATGTTTAATTTGATTAAAAATATAAATATATAATAATAATACACAAGTACCCACATTATTTTATGTATTTTAAAAAACCCTCTACACATAAGTATGAACATAACTTATACCGTTATCCGCCATAATACTATATATCAACACATTACATTTTTAAATTTTAAAATGATTGTGTTTTTAACGAATAGGTACCTAAATAATATATAGGTAGCCTGATCATAAGTGTAATTTTTTTTCCATTAGGTTTCTAATTCTTTTTATGCATTATTTTTAATGAATTAAAAATATACATAGTCATCAAATGAATAAAAATGTCATAACGAGTACATTTAAATCTAGCAAAATACCACATATACACAGGCATTAATTAATACCTGTAGAAAAGCTAAGACGATAATATATGGCATAAATAATATTATAACATAGGTATTTATTATGTAGGTATTATGTAATAGATATTATAATACTAGGCAGGTATAGCTGAATACTCGTATAGGTTACCAATAGTTATGTTTAAGTCTTATATTATATATAGGCATACAGAATATCGTAAATTATTATAATGTATGGGTATTTATGTGTTAATATAATAATTATTAAAAATTAAAAATTCGTTTTATGCGATTCATAATTCATATACATTATTATATATTGATATGTAGTGTATTTCATGATCATCTCCTTGGACATATCGAAGCTTAAGTCTTTACATTAGTTCGCAATGGTCAACGAGTACATTACTATGGTATATATATTAAATACTTTATACTTAGATTACAGTCTACTCTCTACTGGTGCTTATATATAGTCGCCGTGTTCCAGAAAAACGATAAAATATTAAATAACTCTCAAATAAATAAAAACCTGATTAAACTAATTTTTATATAGAAAACAAAAACTATATTATAATTTACATAACACTAAGAGTCCAAAGCTTAAGTCTTAAAATTTATGTCCGTAAGATGATTTTCATTTGTACATATCGTGTAATTTCGTTGCTTGTTCCCATTCGTTGGCCTCAAGATAACCAGATTCAGCGGTATTGCGAATTTTGTCTTATGGTACTAGCTAAAAAATAGCGTGTAAACGGTACACGGCTTGTCTTACAACATAGCTGACGAGTTGAAAATTAATATTTAAGGAGAAGTTACTGAAATTCCAGGTGAGATGATGGAAAGCGCCATGCATAATTTAAACGTTTGATTTCTGGAATAATGTATTTGTAAAATTGGATACCATCTTAAGGACATTAATTTCAAAACATATGAAATTTTCAACCTTTCGGACTATATAAGAGTAACGGCGTATACAATGTCGTAGTTTTTGTTTTTAATAAAAACATAATGTAAATACATTTATTTATCATTTTATTTGGAACACCCTTTATGCATTAGATTAGAATATTAGAGAATGAGCCCATCATGTTTTCCTAGTTTTCCTTGTAGCATGACCTGATTGACGGGAAATCAGCGATACCCACTCTGTATGGAGACGTACAATTCTATCACTATACATTATTCCGATGATAAACTGCATTTTGAACATAAAAGACACCGGTTGTTAAATATCATTACAATATAGGTAAGTGCGAAAGTTCGAAACTTTTGGCATGTCATGTGTAATGTCATTGCCTGAACTTCAGACGGTCCACCAACGCAGTCGCAGAATGCTTGTATACGCGTACCTTACCTATACGTCTCGGTCTGGACCTCTGGACTCTCGACTGTCGCGGCTGCTTTCACCGGCCATATTGGACGGCGTCTGCAGCAACGGTCGTGGCTTGGATGGGCATATTATATTATAGTATACGTGAACACACGGGCGTGGGCGTGGGAACAACTGCACGATAAATCGTGGACGCGCACGCACGCACACGGATCGATGATCGTCGTCGTCGTCGTCGTCGTCGTCGGCGGCGAAGTCGTAAAAATAAAAAAAAAATATAATATAATAAATAAATAAAAAACCACATCAGAGAACCGGTTGCCTCTTCTTTTTTTCCCCCCTTCCGAGATCGGTCGCTATTGCAACAGCTCCTCATATTATATATACGTATACACAGAAAGCGGGCCTTGTATATACGCGGTGCGTTTATTAGCGCGCCGCCGCGAGACTCGTGTACCTTTTATTACATAGACCGATCGTACAGCGCGAGTTTCCCTTCAGGGGGCATCGGGCAGGGGCGGGGATGAAGTAAATCGATACCGCCATCTTGATGGTCACGAGTCAAACACCTCGTGCAGTCAAAATATTCAATCTACATATATATGGTCCACCGCAGCTTTATATGCATATATATATATATATATATATTATACATATTATAATATACACACATTATAGAGTTATCTATCTATATATATGGTTAATAATATAATATGTTGGGAACACAGATTTTTTCTTAGTCGCACACTCGTTGCTTTAATACTCGAAATTATACAATATTATATATTAAGTGCACCTCGTATTATCGTATACCCGTGCGAATGATTCAAGGTATAGGTAGCGCACAGATTCGTATTATAATTATATATAAGCAGGCTTCGCTTGTGTAACTCCAGAATACTATATATGCATATAAATTAAAAGTATACTTTTCTACGATTTAACCATAAAACTCTAAAAGTTCTACATTTTCATATATGGTACAGCAACTGAAACATGGATACACTTAATGAGACCATATTGTAGTCATTCTTACATAATATTATATACGTCATCAGGCGCCGTTATCAATGCGCTATATACATTACCGTCATTACCTATACATCCATTTATTAATCATAGTATAAAATAAAACTTAAATTCATTTTGTAAATAAATTAAAGTTTAATTATGATAATTTATATAAAACAAAGTTGTAATTATGTATATACATTTTGGAGTTTCCAGCTGTGTATAATTTCAAGTCGCTATAATTGATTTAACTTAGGTAATTATATAATGATGACAAATAAAAGTTTCGGTAAAGAATTTATGTCAAAGTTGGTTTTTGATATATAAGATTGTTAAGTCGTATTGAGCATACAAAACTACCACTTCTAACGTTCTAACGTAAAGTCAATATCTGAAATAAAAATACGTAAGACACATTTTAAATGTTGGATGAAGAGGGAAAAAGGTAACCTAATAGGTAATAATTCAAATAAAATTCTGTACATTTATATGTACCGTTATGTATTTACACAATTGAAGTGTTGGTAGGTATAAGTCCATAAATCGTAAAGATGTAGCCCCCTGTCTTTTTATATTGTCAGTTGGATATCATTGATAAAGAAACACATAGGTAGCTACTGAAAAACTACTTTGTTACATTCATTGTTATACTCCCAAAAGTATCTGGAAATAGGTAAATAAACATTATATACACATATTGAAATCTAATTTTGTTTTCACTCCAAATAAAGGTATTTTTTTTTTTCATACTAAAACATTCGAAATTGAATTCCATTGTTAACAAAACATTTTAAAATATTTTATACGTATACTATTATATCATTCTAAAGGAGCAAATATAGAATGAAGTTTTCGTGGGGCAACTCAGGTGCAACGTCTCCCCCGCGGGTGTATCAATCGTGAAATCGAAATTCGATCCGTCACCCCGAGGGGGCTTAAGGAGAGGAGGAGCAAGTCAAAACGCTAACTGTATAGCGTATATACCCATTCGATTTATGTAATAGAAAATATAATATCGGAAAAAAAGGCAAAGTAATAATAATATTTTTAAAACTTGGCGAACCGTATCAATTGGAATATGCCTTTAGTGCGCACATCTTTCGTTCCGGTACAGCAGTGTGTGTCCGACCGGCCAGTCTGGGACAATGCAACGTTACATTGGTGTCCCACCCGCTGGCCGACGCGATTCTTGCCAAAATGTTGTGACAATGCGTTTTTAAGGTCAGCTCCGATTTCTTACGGAACATTAATAAAATTATAAATGTCTTCAGCGACCTTCGTGCACATTATATACAAACGATGCTACGACGAATCTTAACTACCAAAATACGACTTCTCGTGTTCTCTTTATCCCCCTTTACACTCATACTCATACATAACACGAAAACGGGGTTGGTACTGATATCTTGGGCGTGTGATAGAAAGACTGAAAAATTATGAACGGTCTGGTTATACAATAGAACATAAGTAATATTTATTCTTCCATAGCGAAATTACTTCTGTGTTATAAAGATTTTATTAGGGATGTTGTTGTATAGAATTGACTTTTAAATAAAAATTTAAAATCAAACATTGGATATATATTCTGATTTAGTCATACTTACCTATACAAATTTAAATTTAATAAAATACTTATGTGTTGTATTATTGATATAAGATATTTTATGTTTTATATTAATAATATTATTATAACTCAATAGTAAATATTGCACCTTTATTCAATTAGAAATGTTTTGTTTGAAATAAAAATAAATACCTATTAAATATTACCTATATCATTATAAAACCCAGGCAGGCAATCAGATAAAATTTATCTTCTTTGTAATGTATACGAAATAACATTTTTGAATTTTGACAGAAAAATATCTCAATAACTTAAAGTTAAGATAACTTATAGAAAATATACAATTAATTGTTTAAGATTTAACGATTAAAAATTACCACGTAGATTAGTAGATTGGCTAGAAATTATATAAGTATTAAATATTAATTTGTAAGATGATCAGCCACAATTACCAAAATATTATAAAGACTACATATAATCCTCATATCTGACGACAATATATACAAGAAAATAGGACTATATTAAAAAACTTTTTTGAAAGCTAACGTCACTGCTACCTTATACAATATTCTGATATTTAACGTCATACATAGCCTTCTTAGGAACTAATTAGTAATTACTACGTATAAGACTTAATATGACTATATAGTATGTACATATATATTATACATTTATTAATATATTTATTAACTAATATCATTTAGTATAAATAAATAAATGTGTAAGTGTAGTATAAATATTATATACTATGTAGCCATAAAATCTTATAGGTGGTAATTAATTTCCAAGACGTACCTATTTTATGATTAGGTATAAATAAATGTATAATCCGATGAATGATTATTGTTTAATTAGCATAAATTAACAATCAGTAACAGTATACTTTTTATAGACTAACAAATTGCCTTCTCTTAGTTTTATTTATAAATATAAATTAATCAAATCGTATAATTTAATGCACGAAAATCATTTTCTACACTTTCTTTTCAGTCCACACGTGTAAAAACATATGCAAACAATAATTTATATGATGGTATATACCTACCAATGATTTACCTAAATCAATATTTATTTAATCGAATCGAATAAATGAATTGTATCAAGAATAATAATCGTTATGAATGGTTTATGTCGACTGTCGAGTGTCGAGTATAAAACGTCTGTGGCTACCGCGTGGGCTCAATAATAACGCGATTCAACCATATCTATACTCATACCTAGTACATGCATTAGTGACATTCGAACCATTTGAGGGGCGCCCGTGCCAAATATTTCGAACGAGATTAATGACATTGAGAATCGGATGCAGTTGAATAATAATAATAATAATAATGAAAAAAATGTTTAAATCGTAAAAAAAATCCGAAACAAAACGTTCTTAAGTATAACTATTGTTCTCCTAATGGACGGGTTATTATGGTAATGAGAAAGAGATCGTGGTCGCCGTCGTTGTGTGTTTTTTCTTTTGCTCTTTTCAATCTATTCTACGGTTGTGCTTGTTGTTCTCCCCTATCGACAGCATATTGGACGCACATTAGGGAGATGGCCATCTGAACAGTAAATAAATCAAAGCAGCGGTGAATGGGGCAGAGGCGGCGGCAGCGGCAGCAGCAACGGCAGCAGCATCGCAGCGGTGACTGCGGCTGTGGACAAACATGCGTGAGGGGGCATTGCGGGGTAGAAGCCGCGGCGGGGGACGAAGGGGAGGGCGGTAAAAACCCACACAGGTCGACCATGTAACAACTTGTAAAAAACACACCAGCAGTTCATTTTGTCAGACTCGGAATTCTAATTGTCGTCGGACACACAGACAGCATAAGTTAAAACGCGCTATTAAATACGCATTCCGCCGGCTCTCTCGGGGGAGAGACCAGTTTACCGGTTACCATACACTGACAACATGACATTTAAACAGCCATAAAACACTTTTTATTAATTCCCCAACAGATCCGTCACGAGAGATCGTTGTTGTATGTTGTTGTTTTTTGGTTTTTTTTTTCAATTCCTCCTTCTGCTCCTCGTCACCCTTACCCGCCCTCCTAAACTTCATCATCCTTCCACCATCCTCACCGTGCTCGCGGGCGCTCGCGCGCGTTCCATCGTGTGTAATGTCAACTGGATTCTCTATATTAGCTGCACACGCTCGTGTCAACACTATCAATTATATATTTATAAACATGCGTACGCTAGACGCCGCCGCCACCACCGCCGCCGGGAGTTAAATTATATGTATACAACTGCAGCAGTGATTCTTTTATAGTCTTCGGAGACCGCGAAGGTAATTAAAAATAAGGCCGACGTGAGAATTTTAATTATATTATGTAACTCCGCGTTACCTTTTTTGTATATCATCATCTAATAGTCAAGTAAATCAAAACAAGTCCTTAGATGCCAATATTTTTATTTTTTTTATTGCGATTTCGGAAAAATGTATATATATATACTTTTTAGTTTTTACACATAATATTTATACATAAAATGTAATCTATTATACAGTAAAGATCCTATTTGTTAAATAGTAAAATACATTTTAAAGAAAATAATCTATTGTTAATCAATGTAATATACAGGGTGATTCGCCTGCGATACTAGCATCCCCATTTTATTGTTTAGTAATATATTTAATCAAACTCTGATTTTTGAAAACTTCAAACACATCTAAAGACTATATTCTCTAATTATTGAAATTTTTTGTATACTACTTAAGGAATTTCCTGTGATGAAACATACTTCTGTTGAGTTAAATGAAAAACCCCTTCTTTATTATGAATTATTTAGTCATTTAGTGGATAACTTTTTTGAAAATGTCCATGTACCTAATTCGAAATTCGAAAGATTATGTTTTATCAGTTATTCAAAATATAAATGTAACAAAGATAATGGTATTTAAGAACAGTATTAACAAAAATATAAAATAAATCTAACTGGATGATCTAGTATTTATTAGGTATACATGGAATATTATTTTAAATTATTAATTTTGATTGATTAATCATTAAGAAGAATGTATATTTTCGTAATATTCTCCCGTCTCCGTCTTACAAGTTACAAGTATAGCACCTAGCAACAACTGTTTTGTGCAGAAAACTTTACTCCTTCTATATTTATGGTAGAATAACCGAAATTATACAGCATATTGGAAAGAACTTTGTTTGTATTGTAGCGTTTTTTTTTTTTTTTTTAAATTTGTATAACATGAATACAATATTTAAAGTAATCAGTTTAAGAACAGTAGGGTTTTTTTTCAATTATTAAAATTATCGCTTAGTAGTATCAACAAAATAAAAACGCCATAACACTGATAAAGTTCTTCTCTATGTATAGTGGAATTTCAGTTATTCTACTACAATACAGAGAGATTATAGTTGTCCCATGCAAAACCGTTTTTATTATGTCATACATTAATTGTAAGATGGAGAAAACATATGTGGGTGTAACTTTCTCTATTAAGTCTCAATATTAATTACTAAACAATTTTTAGTTAACCATTAACCCTAAATCTTTCGAACCCACGATCGTACATATATTATTATTCTCAGAACAATAGTACAAAAAGTTAAATAGCAAAAATTACTCGTTCAAATTTTGATTTTCATGTGGCAGCATTTCCGAAAAATTATTTTCTAGTTAATTTTCATTAGAAAAGGAGAGTTCTCATCTGAAAAAAAATTATCCCCATAAGGAAAACTCCTTAAATAGAAAAAACTATCTCAATAATTTGAAAATATTATTATAAATTAAAATTATTATATTATTATATTTAAAAACTAGATTTTGAATAACTACTTTATTGATGAAAAAAAAGACATGCTAGGTGAATCACTCTGTATATTGCATTAATAAATATAAATATTTGATAACAAAACAAAATAGGTCAGCATTTTAAAATAATTAATAGTAACTTATTAGTACTTATGATGTACTAAATGTCATATTTTTTTTATTTAAGAAATATTTCTTATTTATGGCTAACACATAATAATCAAATAAGATAATTTAAATTAATGTATACAAAAAAGAACAATGATATCATATACTTGAGAGAAGGCGTCTATGATAAAACGTAATGTAAAACAATGAGTGATATTTTAAGGTACTTATAGTCTGTAATTAAAATCTTAAGTAATTAAATTAATATTTTATCAATCAAATGTAAATTATATTGTAGATATAAAAACATATTAAATTCTAAGTAAAGATAGGACTGATAGGACTGAATTCACAAAATATGTCAATTGCGTGTCTTACAATTATTTTTGTGGTATGTTTTAAATAGCACCTATCTACATATGAGTCATCTTGTTGGTATTTTGAAGTCTTGAAGAGTTATTTGACTTTTTATTTTCACGATAGTTTTCTCACTTGAATAACTGCATAAATAAAACCACAAATAACTGTATTCAAGAATTAGAAAATCTAAGCACCACAGTTTTCATATTAACTCTATAGAGTTCCGCTTAGAATCTTTTTCCCAATAGATATTATGAGATAATTTATTATGGCTTTGGAATTTGAAATCACGATGTACCTTAATGCGTTGAGTTGAGCGAGTGAAATGAAAACCCGATCTCTGTATCCTGTCCACAGCTTTTTTATATTCAAATATGTAATATTGTACATGACATTATGATAATATGATATACAATACTGTTTCACATTATTTGATTGAACAATAAATAAATTGGTTTTTTTTTTTATTATTTGATCTAGAACACTTTTGGATAACGTGTTTTAACTACATATATATCATTCGAAATTTGAGACGTTTTTACCCGTGTTGTAAGACCACAAATTAAATATTATAATTTTTATGAATTATAGTGTTTTTGCGGAATACATTTTCTCACCTACTCAAATTTTTTCTTGGATTATACAAATTATACCCGAACTCATATCATAACATCACCTTTTGCATCAGCGAGCTAAATAGATGTTTGGTGGGTTTTTTCTCATTCTCGCTCCTCGTGTTTGTCTTAGAGTGACGTTAACTTGTTTTTCGTCGGTTTCTAATTACACACGAGCTTGTGTTTATCGGATCCTAGGCTTATGTTAATCCCTACATCAGAATTTCATTAACGGATTTCTTCGCCACTATTACTAAGTTTGACACGTACGAGTATTTACAATTTTTTTCTTTTATTAGATGCTCATGTCCTCATCTCTTACTAGTAGTTAAAATAGTGTTAGTGATCGTAAAACAAACCCCTTTCCTACGGCGTAATTTGTCATTGGGCAAAAACTTAAATATGTCTAAAAATTTACATTTTTTCAATTGAATATCACATTGTTTTGTTAGACGTGAATAAACAAACAAAAACGGGGAATGAATAACCAATATATATATATATATATATATATATATATATATATATATATATATATACCTGTAAATATAGGTACTTATTATATATTTTTAGCTCATAAAGTCATTTAACAACATTTTGATTCATACAGTGTGTTTCATTATTTGTTCATTTTCCACAAATATTTGCTTTTTACCCAAGATTTCTTTGAATAATCCCTACGTGCTTGGTAAATGATTTCGTGACGATAGCACAGTATCATTGGATTTAGTTAAGCGCCGGCGCCAACGTCGATGGATCTGTCTGTCGGCTCATCCTTATTTTTTGCTCCTCACAGTGCAGGTTTTCACACCTTTTTATTTGTTGGCCGTGAAAATCAATCCAAAGTCACGTACCGAGAACAATGCACAGTGTAAACGATTCGACCAAGAGAAACATTTATAATCATTATCATTGTATTTTTGACACACGAACGGATAAGCCGATCAATATCGTTTAACATCAAACGACATGAAATAATATACGTAAACATACGAACCTATCAATTATCGATTAGAATTAAAAAAAAAATAATTAATATCACAATTCACCGCTATCAACAATTATTTTAGTATTTATTGTTATAAAATGTTGTACTTACATTAGGTAAATACGTATACTTTTCTACACAATATTATTTTATTTTTACTATGAACAAGTCCTTATTGCATAGGTCTATATCCACCTACGATTATTTGTTTACGTATGAATACGCGTGTGTTAATTCGTTTTTAAACATATTATATTATACCACAGCAGTAACGCACACGTATGTATGTGTTTGTGTATGTGAATATGATAACAATGCCGAAGAGGCAAAACGTGCTCAGACTGTGGGCAATAAAAAAAATAAAAAAAAATGAAGAAAAAAGAGAGAAGAATGAGAGCCTGCCGACGACCTGTATGGGTCAAAGGCTGTCAAATTGCTCGAACGCGTACCATGAAACCGCTCATAACAATTAATTGCATTGTTTGGACTGCTGCACTATAATGTATACAATATATTACACATACACAGTGATACCCACAGTCATACTATTATATATACAGCACGTATTGAAGTATATACCTATGATATTATGCATACGTTATACGTATTATGTGTAGTTATGTATAGTATATAATATTATGTTTAATGCGCCTGTGTCTCTGTTCGGCCGTCCCGCCACCGCCGTTGTCGGCGTTTGACACCCGAAACTGAACCGGAGCGGTCAACCAGAACGGTTGTGGGTCCGGTAGTATTCTTGTACGCAATAGCTAGTATACATATATAACACGCATATAAATATGATCGTTAAACACTATAAAATATACACCTGTAAACACGATTTAATGCTCTACAACGATAAACCGCATACGATGAAATATTAAAATAATATATTATCAGCTATTTGTTTCTATCATATTATAATGTTATTGATGTTATACACGTTATTGTATGAACCTTAGATATTATGCACATTTTACCAAGTATATATTTATGTAAAATTATTTTATACTCCTTACATATTATTAAAAAAAAAAAAATTAATTATATTTTCCTTTGTCATTTAAAGTTTGAAACTATTATTTTGTACGTTAAAAAAAAATATTTTGTGTGTTGTGTGACAAAAATTATACGTTACTGTATAAGTTACTATATATTGATAGTAAATTATACTAAATTACATTTATAAATTATAAATATACCTAATGTGTATACTATTATTGTCACCGATCATATATTTTTGTGATGATTTTTATATTTCGCAAATAACTGGTTGCCTTTGGTCAACGTAAATACGTAATAATGAACAAGTATATATCGTCTATACTCTATATCAATATTACAAATTAATATTAAATTATAAATTTTAATTTTAACAAATCATGTTGAATTTAATCTTCTTATACAAGAACCTATTCAGCCAATACTTAATATTATTGTACAGCCAATTATTGGTTCCATATCTTAACTAATTTCTGTTTTTCGAATACCGGTTTATTTAATTTTGGTCGTTGTTACGTTTTTTATCACGTTTAAAAAATCAAACTTCACCTAGTCCGAGGCACACGGACTTCGTTTGATTAAAAATGCGGGCAACTAAGGAGAAGCCGTTCAGCAACTGGTTTGAGTTCATTGTTCTCAACTATGGACATTGGCGAACGATCTATCTATAAATGCAGAATTCAGTTGAACGATTATCATCGAAATTATCTATTTAAAAAAGACACTATCTCTAATAAAAATATTAAACAATATTTGTATTTCTTTTAGCATGATTGGTCACTGATGTGTTTAAAGTAAATATTTCATCTTAAAAATTATTTTAAGTGCTATAAAATACAAGACTTATTATTTTACTGGAAAAAGTACGTTTCCAAATATTTAGCATAAAATAATTTTAATTGGTTCCATCGTCATGATTTTTTGAGGTGACATAATATAAAACCTGATTAAATTGAAACCACTATCAATACTTGAAGTGTAGTTAATATGCGCCACTTCAATCGTTGGCGACATTTATAATGGAGATTTATATGAGCGTTACCTAATCAATTGTATGCATTTGCTAATATTTTGCCTAAAATTAAATAATCTATTTGCGAATCCTCTGAATCCTCACTTAGTCATTTCTATTAAACTGACAACCTGTCTGGTTGCATCAGTATTAAAAATATTATTTAATTGTTTTGATAAAATGTGTTGACGTAGGTACGTAAAAATATTATTACACAAATCAATATTCATAAACTATCAGTATTTCCCATGAAAATTTTAAAATTTTCCTGTACCTAGATATTATAATATGTTTAACTCGTTCACCTATTTAAGATTACTATAGTTTAGTAGTTTACAAGTAAAATCTATTCGAAAAAAATACCATACAATATAATATACAAAATATATGGATAAATCATAAATATACCTATTATTATAATTATATATAATATATTATTATATTATATATTATATTATTTATATTATTATTATTAATATTTTAAATATAGGCAATACATTATTTATACGCATCAGTTATAATTTTACTAGTAGTTAGCCTTAGCTTAAAACTAAATAACGTCTTATAAGTTATAAAAGCATTTCTTGGGTATCTGAGGAACTCTTAAAATTAATAAACTATTACTTCAACTGAACAGAAGCGATTTTTTTATATTATAATATAAACATAGGTCTGTCGACCACTTTTAATTTCATTTATTATAAATAAATAAATATATAAATTGTCCTCAACAAATCAATTGTTATCTAATAACTTTTCAATAACTCATTTCAAGGTAATAGTTTTTTTTAATAATTTCTATTTTTTATATTATGAATGATTTTTAAGTGAACTTTTAAATAATCTTGTTATTTGTTATTAAAAACATGAAAAAATCACTTTCCGTAACATAAATTATTAAATTCAACTACAAAAAAAATTATGTGTTTGGTGGGTACCTAAGAGCAATATAATAAATAATATTATACAGTTTTAAGTATAGAATTTATGGCTATAATATGAATCATTAAATGTGAAATTAAACGTTAATCGATAAATCGTGGAAATTAAACGATATATATTTATTTTTATCACTTCGGAGAACTCGTACTCGAGGAGTTTTATTTTTTATGGGTCATTATGACACGTCTTTGTGAACATCACCTATCCACCTGTACACGAATATTTTGTGTCGACTACACAATAGTGTAGTACGCACAACATATTATATATTACATACGTATATTATGGAGGACATAATATTATAGTTTATCCCTTTTAATTTTAGTCCTTGGGGGATTAAATGCCTTGTTTTTCAAACTAAACACCGTATTTGATTGAAACGGTAAATACACATTAACCACAATTCTGTTGTATTACTATACTGTTCTATAAAATTGTAAAAATTAATAGCTTATGGTACTTTATACAATAATATGTGGACTTGTGTTATATAAATACATCATGTATAACACAATATCTTGTATTATACTACCTATATCAGGTGTCGCTTCGCAGGCTGACGGATTGTCGTTGTACCTATATCTATATAATATATTATTTACCTACCTATATATACATAATACCGGAGACGCGGCGCGGAATTCGCCGCGAAATGACCCACCGCGTTGTTACCGAAAAGGCATAAAGTAGCCGACTGACTATAACAATATTATATTTATACAACATACACAGTACACACACACACACACACACACATATAACACACTATATAGCAGACTGGTAATACAGAATAAGGTTACGCTGCACACACGGGGTGCGTGTATAATGCACATTATATTATATAGATGCGGTGTCGTATCCGCGCGTCTCCACGGTACCGAATCTGACCGTATAACAGCCAGTGGTACAACAGATATTATATTATATGCCTGACCTGAGCGCGTATACACGTATTGTTATTATTATTATTCAATGTGCTCATCATTATATCATAATAAGTGATATACGCCTAAATATGAGCACTTCAAACACGGCTAAAATAATATAATATATGAAAATAGTATTATACAATCGGTCTGTATATAATATGACGAGTAACGCCGTGCACCGGATAGATAGCGGTCATCGATAACGTATCTAATTAATGCAGCGCGCACCTATACCTGCACGGGTCTGGTATGCGGAGGCTGTTGTAATCGACCACGGCCGGAGGGGGGTTTATTGGCTGGCGGGGGTGGAGGCGCGTTGTCGTCGTCGTCGTCGTCGTCGTTGTCTTACGGTTGTGTCTGCTGCAATCGGGTGTATCGATGAAATCCGAGACGGCGGTCGGAGGCCAACCGGGTCCCGTTCGACACTCTTGCGCGGCGCACATTACACGCGCGCGCGAGCGGGGAAGATAACGGCGGCGGCGGCGCGGACGGACGGACGGACGCCCGGGAGGCGGGAGAGGTGCCTGTATAATCTCCTATAATAGTAATAATATTATTCGATTATAACCCCCCACGGGATCGTGTAAACGATAGGAACACAGTATGTATTTTTTTTTTATTATTATTGTATTTCTGTTTTTTTTTTCCTGTTCACCCTGTATAGTGTACATGTTGTGTGTAGTTTTTTTTTGTAAATTGATTTTGACGGCACCACGCGCATACAACACTATAGATACCGCTATTATGTGTATAGTTTACGACCGCGCGCCACACTATAATATTTATTATACACACGCACAATTGAGTCTCCCGTTTCGCGCCACGCGGTTCTTTTTTTTTTTTTGACCGTTTTTATTTTTTATTTTTTGCTCAACACTAGTAGAAAGATCCCATCTCGGTTCGTTTTTTATACATAAAATATAAATGCTAGATCGTTTATAAGTACGTATGAATTAAAAGGTTGGTTGGGAATACTCGCGGGGTATTATATTAGGTACCTATATTAATATGTTTTGTCAAAGAAATATGCTGAGGTACAGAAAAAAGAAGAGATACAAAAAGTTTTTTTTTTGAAAAACGAGTTCTTGGTGAAATCGATAGTGAATTTTGTTCGATGAATTTAAGAAGGCAGGAGAAAACGACCTTATTTTTTTATAATAGTATATAATACACATAGTATATAGCATGTACATTGTACATACTTCCCATATGATATATTACAACAACATGTTTGACAAATTTTTATGATGTTTAAATAATGAATTCACTTACTACCTACTTGTAGTATTTTATAATGTGTATTCTTTTATTATAGGTATAAAAAAAATAAAATCTCCAGACGTATTTTATATTCATAATAATAAATTTAAAATTTAATTTAATAGCTTTACGCGAATTACACATACATTAAGTATTTCACTCTACATTTTTTACTGCAAGTCATGACGAAAGAAAATATTGCGCCTCACCTCGTGTTTATACATAATTTATAAATATATCATTTACAATGTATTTATTAACATTTTTAATTTATCATGTACGAGGTTTATAAATTAAATTTAAATATGTGTGGGCACAAGATTTTAAATATTTAAGCTTAATTGTTGATAGTAATAAAAGCAGTATAGAGCAGAATAAAGTAAATATTATTATATTAGTAATAATTGTCTTAGAATAATACACTGTATGCTTCGGACGAGAAAGAGACTTATACTAAAGTAGCAAAATAATCATTTTAAAAGATATTTTCAATTTGACCGGTGAAATTAGCGGTTTCCTTCCAACAGAACATCATATATACCTAATGTATACTTATAACACGTTACACGCGGTCTTACAGGGACAAAGGGATGTGCTAAATCATTGGTTTATTTTACGTCAAAATAATAATTTGACAAAAATACTACGTTTCTACAACAACAACAACAACAACAATAATGATAATAATAATAATAACAATAAAAGAACCACCCTAGTAGAAAGTGCGTTTGCTGGCACCGCCACCACCTGCCCGGCATCCAGGGACAAGGTGTAAAGTCAAAAGACTAACAAGCCCGACACGTATACCATATACCTACACGGCAGAGTTACACACAAGTACATTGCACACTGCACCGGTACATGGGTGGCGGCGGCGGTGATGCTGCGCGAGTCGGCTGCGGTTACGATTCATTGTGTGGCCACCGCCTTATACACATCGTGTTTATACATAACGTCTATAGATGCGCTGCACGTTTTGTGTGCGACGATGCCGTGCGTATATGAGCGGCCGAGAGCGCGCGGCGCGTTCAGAATGCCCATTATATCAAATTGCTTGTCAAAATAAACCGCGGCAGGCGCCTGCCGCCGTGCCCACAAAGGACACCAACACCGGCCCCCCCGCCCGGACGGCTCGCTCGGCAGCCGCTGTTTCAGGGTCCTGATGGTCGTCGTCGTCGTTGTCATCCGACGGATATATGTGATATATATATATATATATACGCATCATACATACATATATTATCAAATATATTATTATTGTATTTATGTATGATGTGTGTACTCGCTCAACGGGCAGATCATAATCTTGAATATGTATACACGTCCGCCACTGCCGCCGCCGTCGCCGCTGCTCACCCCGCGGTGCGTGCGTTCATTATTATTATTATTACTATTATTATTTAAGACAATGCTTTTCGGAATGCAAGCCGCACCGAACAAAATGGCCGCTTGTCGGGTCGGCAATTGGGTATATCAAGCGTGGGCGGGGTAGGGGGGGAGGCCGGGCAGAGGGAAATACCAACGCACACCGTATAACGCATTCACCAAGTCGACTACGACGGCGGCGGCGACGGCGAATTCGGTTTTCCCCTTCCTCGACGTTTCCGCCGCCTAAGTGTTATTTTCATTCTCGTTTTCTATAATATAATATTAATAATATAATATATGTAATAATAATACGGACCGCTCTCGCATTATACTATACATAATATAATTGTATATACCTACCTACCTAATGTAATATATATCACCGCGTGCAGTATAATCACCTGTATATAATACATATCATATTATTACATATATACACAGCCCCGTTCGTTGCGCGCGCGCCTAACGCTGCGCCGAGGCGGACACGACATTCTTGGTTTTTTCTCTGCCGCTTTTGACCTCGCCGCCGCGCCGTAGTACCAACACCACATACACGTTTCGCCCGCGGTGATCACCGGGCCCCGCCCAACGGTGCCACCTCGGCACCCCCGTGCAGCGCCGGTGTCTCATCTTTTGTTTCCGCGTCTGTGCCGTGTGTTGTTCCGCCGCCTGCCGATAGCAGCGACGTCGGCGGCCGTCGTATCAGATGCTACGTCGTTATAGGCGCAACTGGTGCGAGGGTGTCTGCAGGAACCGTTGCGGGGGCTGACGGAAAACGCCATCGAGCAAAAGTCAGACAACGCGTCGCGCGTGTATCTATCGTCGACGCGCGATATCGTTTTCTGGTTTTTGGCTGTTAAGCTGTCACGATGTTCCGCGAAGCGGCGTCTTGTCGTCAACGTCAGCGCTCGGCCACGTCATCGGTATTTTACCTAATATTATACCTACTTATATTGGATGAAACAGTCATTTCACATATTTCTCAACCGGTGGTGTAGACGGTATAGTCACCATCGGAACATTTATACAAAGTATCCAAGTGTGTTAGAGTGTTATTTGAGCTATGTTTACAGTTTCATTCAACAAATTAAATATAATACATACTAATCTAATCCTATACGTATGAACTTTGATATTAATTAGGTAGGTCATAGACTCGTAGTACCTACTTATATAATGCTATCTCATAGAGATCTTTACATATAGCTAGATATATATATAGCTATCCCGCGATAGGTGAGTTGATTCTCGAGACTTACTTTATGTATTAGTTGATTCCCGGGTCATTAATATAGGTAGGTATGTACGAGTTGATTCCCGGGTCATTAAGAGGTAGGTATGAGTTGATTCCCTATTATTGTAAAGTCTCGTTACCTGCAGATACCAATTTATAAAAACAATGTGATAGAAATTTTTACCAAATGACTTAAAATTTTTGATATTTTTTTACTAAATTACTTATTTTCTTGTATTTTTTACCTTATTACTAAATGTTTTTAATAATTTTTTTAATAAATAATAAATATTATATAATACAAAAAATAATTAATAAATAAAAATTGAATGATTTTCAAAATATGAAAAAACTAAAAATAACTTTTAAGAAATTTGTCAGCCAACATCCACATGATGTCTCTTGGGTTATGCTAATAAACTAAATATTTTACTAAACATTGAAAAAAATATATAATGACCTGGGAATCAACTCGTCAATACTTCTTGATGACCCGGGAATCAACTCGTACGCAGCCCAGCTATCCGACTGTAAACATATAGGTGTTATATATTTTATAATATAATAACTAATAACTAATAATGAAGTTAAAGTGCGCCACTTATGTACTATAGTTGATGGCTTCTTTTAACATTCAATATTCACCCCCACGTATACTGCACTGACCATGTAGATTAAATATTTAGGTGTATTTGACTTACTAAAACCAAGCATTTATTTAACGAATTATTTTTTATGGTCTTTACTTTGATGGCAGTAGCACCGATCACCCAAAATATATAATATGACATATGTCATAGTAGATTTTTTAGATAGGGTGCCTACCATAAGATACTGTCGTGTACTGCATCCAGAATATACGTTTAAACTTAAAAATATACGATTAAACATTAAATTACTTATTTGTAGACGCTTTGCATTGCATCTGATGGTTAAATTATAAAAATAGTGGGGGGGGGGATGATGGAGGCCCTTTGATGTATGATGTCATATTATATTTTTAAAGACTTCGACGCCACTGTTTGATCGTATAAAAATATAAAATATTGTATTATAAATTTATAATATCGTGAATGATTGTAATATTTGTGCATCTCGAAAACATACCAATAAAGTATTTTCGTAATTATATCAAAAGTTGTTACTGTTATATTTTGCAGTATATAGTTATAGACTATAGTAGCAGGCTTTCAGATCTTTGTAATTGAAATTAGCAATATTTTTATAACATTGATGTAATTTATATATATAAACATATAATATACACCTATCGTAATGTTATAGTTGTTCGTTATCAGACGACAGAAATCGATTTAAAAAAAAATAATAATAATAAGCAAATTTAACGTAAACAAAATCATTGTTCAAACGTTAAAAAAATATATTTATTCATGACTTGTACGTTTTACGAATTTAGATCTGTTGTTAGTGTACCATAAATCTTGTCTATGTGGTACATTTCGGTAAAGGAGAAGAAAAAAACATAAGCTTGTGTAATAATATTATGAACGTATTATTTATAAACAATCCAATATAATATGCACGCGGTGAGTTCTCGGTAAACGGTTACGAGCAAATAACGAGTGCAATTTTTCATGCGGCGCGGGGCTATAGCTGCTGCTGCTGCTGGGCTAATTTGTCGTTAGTTATCTTAAATAACGATTCCTAGAAGATCCGGACGTGTGCATAAGTTATATTGGTTGGCTGGCGCGCGTGCTTTAATAACAGGCATAACCAGAATGCGATAGTTGTCCAATAACTAACTGGCGCGCATAATATTCCGTTTAACTGGTTGCCGGAAAGTAGCGACGAGTCGCCGCCGTCGTCGTTTAAGATCGGGAAAAAAAAACTAGTCGTTGGCGATTGTTACGCTTCGGTGTGAAAATTGTGTATAATATATTATATTATAATGTATAATATTATGTGCATAATGTACACGGTACTTAGTCAAAACAACTTGCCTCTCTACCTTGCATTCTTGTGGGATATAACAATACACGGAGCTGCATTTTCGGTTTGTAACATCATCATAGTATAATGCATTATAATTCAGTCATTATTGTTTTTCTCATATTCTTGGCGTTAATTTCTGTTTTTAAAATGTTGTCAAAGAGACACGCTTTGATCATTTTGTATCATACTCATCATCTCGTGATTCATATTATTGTGTAGCAGTTGCGAATTTGACATGACCTTATAATATTTGAACATTGAAAATCCATTTTTTAAGTATTTCGCCCAACTTTTTAGGATTGATTAGAAATTATTATATTGATGTAAACAAATTGTATTGGTGAAGACATTTTTAAATAAAAAAAATCTGATACCTATATTTATTTCCATATATTATAACATGGAAGAGAATAAAAAAAAGATTATTCAATATGATTCCTCGGTTTAGTGATTTCAAAATCTGGAAACCCTATAATTATAATATATAGATATTATGTAACGCACTATCCATGGTATATGGCATTCTTATATATTGTGTTTCGTTTTTAGAGGTGTAAAGAAAAGCTCAACACCTTGGCCATCAGTGTGATGAACTTATGGCCGAATGTTCGACTGCGGGTGATCGACGGTTGGGTGGATCGAGCCGGCAGCAGCCTGCACAACGAAGGACGGGCGGTAGACATCACCACGTCAGACAGGGATAAGTCCAAGTATGGCATGTTAGCCCGACTGGCCGTCGAAGCAGGTTTTGATTGGGTCAACTACAATCGTCGGTACATTCACTGCTCTTGTAAATCAGGTGAGTCTAGAATTATACTATACATATAGAAATAATATTGTTTATATGTATCTAAGTACCTATTACTTTCGTTTTGTAATTGTTTGTTAATTAACTGTATTTAAATCTATGTTTGTTAATTTGTTACAATCATAATTTTCGAAATTTTAATCCACTCGAACATACGTTATTACTTATAAAATGTGGTTTAACGTACAAATAAAATCACGTGAATTTCAACGGTTCAATTAATAGTATAGATAATTATTATAGCATATATATCAGCTGACTATGAAAACCTATTATATTATAATAATATATAGCAAATTGCAACTTACAGTAGCACATAAGTTATCGTTTCTACTAGTTACCTTTAGGCTATATTAAATATTAAAACTATAAATTCAGTAATTATATGGCGGAATAATAATTATAAACATATGTATAATAGGTATCACAGGTTTCATCACTTCTGATTTCTGACTTCATATATTATTTATTATCTACACATATAATATATATTCTATATAAGTGCGCCATAATATTAATAAGCCGTTATGTATATATAAATACAAATTTCAAAAGTTAACTAATTTAGTGATACTGTTTACTGTGTTAGTGGTAGTGATTTTCTTTAATTATAGATGACGATATATAACACAACGTAAATGTTCAAATACCTATTAAAAACGTTTTGAATTTTTTTTTTTTAAATATAACATACATTGATTTTTATTTTACACATCATTTTCGACGTCATAGACTATGTGTTGATCTTTTGAACATTCAGAAGAATACAGTCATTCGTACAGAGGAAAAAACACTCCAACATTATAATAAAACACTGTATTATATACATGTGATGAGAAAAACATTATGTACATATTTGAAATAATTTTTTTCCGTTCACTCGAAAAGTTGATATAAATATACACAAATGTAGAGAGGTACCTTATATATATCTTCGACGGCTATATAATATGCAGTCATTTAGCCCGGGTAGTTTGTTTAGCCGAATTTCTAAACGAGCGTGTGAGAAAACCAAACGTCGTGTCGTAAACGCGGAACACGTATAATAATATATATGATGTATTGTAGTATACATACATAAGTACATATTATATATATAATATCGGTATGCGTATACGAGTGCGCGCGCGCCGGGTGACCGTGTGAACGACACAACTGCCGTGATGATGACGGCGGTGCCATACGTATTATATTATACCTATATAAAATCCGTACAAACAAAAAATAACCGACCGCCGCGTCCGTCTGGCAAAGGGACTTTCCGGTAAAATCGTCTTGTTTAGGAGGTTCGAAAAGAGATAGAAAAATGTTTGCGCCGAGCAAACAGTAAATAAAACGTTTTGTGTGCGACGGCCGACTAGTATATTTATGTATATAATATATTAATATACATATATATACATTATACATATATGTAGGTATATGTACACGAGCGTTCGTGTTAAAATATTCGGAAATTATTGTTTCCGACCGTACATCGTCTCTGGTAGGTACCTATATACTTGTGTAGACATAATAATAATAATAATAATAATAATAATAATAATAATACCCATGTACGCATAACATATACACACTCGTCTTAGTGGTCGATCGGTCAACAAGTCTCCCCGTCCGGTCTGTGTCCGTGTTCGTCTCTCATCACGCGTTATATTATTTTCCATTGGTCCGACAAAAGGGCCGTGTATCGTTTTCACGCCACAGCGGCGCGGACGGGTCTCATTAATTATCGCTTACCGCGCGTACACCTCGGCTATCCATCATGCACATTGCTGCACACGCACACTTGTCTCCGGCGGCTGCGAGACGACGAAAAAGAGGACGTCCGGTTCGCTATATTATATTATTTCTATTATACTCGAGTATAATATTCTCAATGTGTACGAAATCACCAGAAAAAAAAATCAAGTGTACCTTTTCAAATCAGTCATACTATACTATTATAGTATTATACATTAACATAATAATATCATGTAGGTACCAAGAGTGAAAAGAAGACATAAATAGGTAGTATGTAGTATCAAATACCATAACTATGCGAGGTACATAATTATGCTTGGACTTTTAGGAAATTTAAAACTAAAAATGTGTAGCCGTATATTTTGCTAGGATTTTTGGTGGAGATTTTCATTGTTAAAGACTCTGGGCTTCTATATACTCTCTTTCCTAAAACCGCTGACGTGGGTAAAGAAAATTGGCAACGTTTGCATTTTATGTATAGTTTATAATATTGCATATAATTGTGTATATTTCGAAAAATGCATGTGATCGCGTTATTTTTCAACGTTTGTACAATGAATTTAGTTTAATACGTCGAAATATAGTAAATCATAACATTTGATTTGTTATTGGCACCGTTGTTTTAAAACGATATCGCATTTCTTAATTACAAGGCCGTGTTTAATAACGATGATGTCTGATAACGTGTGTACAAAAACTTATTTGCATATATTTATTTACAACACGATTTAAAAAATGGTTTATAATAGTTATAAAAACAATTAGTATACCTTCTTAAATAAAACGAGTAGGTACTAAACGTGTTACGATACTTGTATGCATACTACATGTATATAATATACGTATACCTATACCATTATAATATTATTTACGTGTAACTATGTAAGTACTGCAATGTGTCGGTAGTAAACATTATCGCAATTCGTATAAAGCGGTTCACGCTCATGATTTGATTATTTTTAAATTAAAACAATTAGTAATTGAATAACAAAGTGCCGATAATTATAATAAACGGCCTGGTTTCGCGAACCCAATTAAACAAGAAGCTAGTTTATTGTTGCCTATTGCGTTTTACATCATTGGCCTAACGGATCTGCTATAATTAGATTGGATGTTCATTACATTTAACCTCACAGAAGAATTATTCATAAAAAAAAACAATGCGGTAGGTATAGCCACTCATAGCCGCGGTTAAACCGTAAGTGTTCGGATTAGGTATATAGATAATTAAAATTTGCATATGACATTTCTTTCACGAAATCCCACACATTTTAAGTCACATGTTTAAAAAAAAATTCCTTAATTTGTATTTGAAAAACGTACATTAAAAATTCAAATAAACATTGGTTGACCATTTGACCAGTTTATGAAAAAATATTATTTTTATTTTTTGGTTACTCGTGTATTTTGATGATTTTAAAAAATATTATAATTGTTTAGCATCACAAAAAGTCATTACTATAAATAAATAATCCTATATAAAGTGTAATACATAATATATTATATATTGTTTATCGTACAAGTATACAACTGAATTTCTAATTTAGAGTTCGGTTTCGGTAAATAAAACATGATGTACAAATACACGCCACACGCATATTATGATTATATACGTGTATATAAATTGGTACTTACGCTTAAAGATGCAATAATTCGTATAATTTAATATTTATTATCGTTTTACGTGACAACACTGACATAATAGTATAATAAAACTAAAAGAAGTCACCCTTAATTCATAAAGACAAACGTGAAAAATGATTGTCGAATAAAGGAGGAACCTTCGAATTATTTTAAATTGATGTCATGTTAAACAATAGAATGAGGGACCTTGGACCTTGTATCCAACTAGGAGTTTTAAACCAAGAAAAAATATTTTACCAATTTAAATTAATTTAAAGAGTAAAAATCTTAATCCTAAAATTCTTATCAAAAGCTTTTAATTAGTCAAAATGTTTTAAAATTGTTTTTGTGTAATTAGCAAAAATAATTTAAAAATAACAAAATAATAAAAATAGTTTTATATCAACAAAGATTTCATGAATTGTAAAAAAATTTATCTTGTAATTTCTTATATACATATGTAGATTGTAGATAATGTAATTTATTTTTAAAATCATTGTTTTTTTTAATAATAACATAAGTATTAATAAAAAAATTAAGTTGTATGATAATATATTAGTCGATTTTAGTTAGATAATAATTAATATGGAGCATAGGTAAATCTTAAACATGTATATATGTACATATAAAGTTGTACTTATAATAATAATTATAACGTATAATACGGTGCTTTATTGTCATGTTATATTTTTTATATCTATCAACAGAGAATTAATGGAAGACACTACAGCAGTAAAAGCAACAGTTAATAATAAAAGTAAATTTTAATCAAACTAATATTCAGTCATGATTAAAATATTTTAATGTGTGCAAAAAATTATAAAAGATAAATGACATGTCTAATTTTAATTAAATTGTGTCAATAATAACTTTAATTTATAGAGGTATCAGTCATAACTCATAAATATAATAACTATTGATGCTTAGGAATAATGTATATAAATTATAATATATCCGCATTAAAATTTATTATGATTTATTATTATTATTATTAATATATTTTTTATACTTATCAAGAAGACAATTTAATATAAATTATGATCTAATAATTGTCATCATAGCCTTCTTACGTAAAGATTTATTTTTATTATAGTTTCTACTGCAATTTTATTATAATATTATGTATATTACTCATAATATAATAGGTGTAGTAAATAATACCTAAATATACTATATATACATGATTATTCACAAACGAAGTATTCGTTATAACCGAAATCGTTAAATATAATGTAATGTATTATGTAATAATGTATTTACCATAAAATCAGTTAAAATTGGTAGGTATAGTCGAAACCAGTACCAAATCATTTATAACTAGATCACAGAATTTTTCAATGCCCTCAAAACATTTCATAAATATGTATGAATTTAAATACAACTAAAAATAAATCTATATCATGTATAATGTATAATGTATATAATATGATGTATAGATAAATCATAGTACCTAAATATTATATTATATACACTCGTTTATCGATCTCATTGCTTTTTATATAAACAACATGTATTTATAAAAAATGTTTTTTGTATTTTTTATTTATAAGCATTAAATAAAAGTTCTAAAAACTAATTTAAAAAATGAATATATTTATATTAAACGATTTTCGAGTTTTTATAAATTTTCCTTAAAAAACATAACATCAAACTATCGAAGGCAAGCATATAGATACAATATTATGTTCAAGTAAACACGTGCAAATTAATACAGTTTATTTATGATATTGTGATTGCAATGCAGCGTATAAAATTAAATTTAAAATATGTCGAATACGCTATTGAAAAATCAAAAATTAATAGGTATACCAATACCATGTTATAATCTGTGTAATCAGTGGCGGCGCCAGACTTTCTTTGGTTATTGAGGCAATATTTTATTTACAATCAATAATGATCATCATTTGGGGTGCTAATATTATAATGCTTTTCCTTTTTTTATGTTATGCTAATCAATTGTATATACTTTAACTGATTAATTGATTATTATCATTATAACAATTTATATATTCTTTAAAAAAAATGTATGCTGCGCACAGGTATTCTCAAAAAAAAATATGACCTTTCTGGAATCTTATAAAGTTATAACGATTACTGTTAGTATAGTTATAGGGAGATGGGTGATAAAAAATTATTGTTATTTATTACGCTATCTGAATATTACAGTATACATCGACATACAAAATATTAATGTATTTTATTCTAAGATAATATTTATGTTTTAAATTAAATGGGTAATTGATTACGCGATTGAAAAAAAAATAATTATAATAATTATAATTTATAACTGAAGAATCACGTTGTGGATTAATCTGCGAAGTACCTAGTGCTTAATAAGTACCTATACAGTCTATACTCTTGTAACATGTCATTACTCATTCAGTCATTCGTGTATCGTATAGTGTACATAATATAATAATGTCACACACGTTGTATACTATAATATATTATATAAATTAAGAGTCACCTGACGAGTCTGCGCGAAATCGATATACATTGAGCACGTTTTTTTCACACGTCTACCGCCCGCGCAGTGTGTGCAGCGTGTGAATGCCTATTGCCGATTGGCTGGCGCAAACTCAACGACGATGATCGTAAACGGACGTTTTCTCCGTTCAAGGAACACGATGTACACTCGAGTCGCGTCATCACGGGCTTTGCATATTGCATTTCAAAATACACAATAATACGTTCTAAGGTATTCTAGTATCTTCGAACCTATATCTATTACTGTGGAACATTTTAGATATTATAATACATTATAATACTATTTAGGCCTGGCGTACTTTGATAATTTTAAGATGTGTGAGAGGTAAAATATTTTTTGTCCTATGATATAATCATTTCAAATTTCAATATATTAAGTAGTTTTAACTTGATAATTTGCGATTATTTATTGCTTAAGTATCAAACAATTAAAGTAAAATCAATATAGGTACCTATTACACATTTATATAGGCAGGTTAGGAGGTACCTATATTGAAATGAATACATTATTATTTGCTTAATATTGTAATTTATCAAGTACTATAGCTAATACCTAAATTAAATTATTTATTATTTAATGAGAAACAAAATATACGAGTAAATATAAGTTATTAAACAAATCTTATATTCGTTTGTTCATTTTTTAATATCGGTTAATAGTAAGTTTAATACTTTAATTCCCACCATCACACACACGGCAATTAGAAAATATTGATATTTTCACAACATTTTATATAGATGGTTCTTGAAATATTTAAAATAAATCGTTTGAAAATAACGTTATTAAAATATTAATCAGTAAAATATTTAAAAAATTAAAACTTATCCAGAGTGACCCCAACCACATATACGCGAATGCCATTAAGACTATGGCTATACGCTTTACATAAAATATTCTGTATAAAGTATCCCTCCTGTGTGTGTGTGTGTGTGTGTGTGTGTGTGTGTGTGTGTGTGTGTGTGTGTGTGTGTGTGTGTGTGTGTGTGTGTGTATGTGTGTGCGTGTTCATCTGTTTCGGCCACAACTATGCGGATCGGTGTCCGGCTTTCGTTTGTATGTCACGTCAAGATCCGATTACACAGCGCACATACATGACCACAAGAACGTCTCTTTGCAGGGCCGTCTGGTATGAAACGGTGACGGCGGTGTGTACCTATGTATATATAATTTAATACGGGGGGAGACCAAAAACAAAATCACTTTTTCCCAAAACCTCCTCCTTCACACCCTGTCCATCACTTATTATTTTACTGAAGAACAAACAATAAACGTATATACGACTTATACGAGTGTATATTATGTACCTATATGAAATAATAATAATAATAATAGTATACGTATATTGTATAATAATAATAATATATATATAGGTACATGCCGCGCGCGTGTATACTCGCGCTATTATATAAATACACGGGTACCTATATACGATGGCGACGCGAGAGAAGCGTATGTTTATGTAAACACGACTCGTGCGGTGAGTGTAAAGCAAACTCCGAACAAACTCGTACAAGGGATGATGGTGCATAATTTGTTGTTCTTTTTTATCCTTTATTTTTTTCCAAACATCAAATAATAGGCGATCGTGACCTGTCCAAAACTAGAATCCCACAACTCGTTAAACCTACCATGTATATACACATATACATATTTATGTAATATGTGTATAGGTACCTACTACCTATAAATATATATTATAATGTGTATAATAATATTATATACGCAGTGCATACGATTAACCTTTTCGTTTTATCCCATGTTTACCCATATAGCGATTTAGTTATACTATAACACACACGCGCGCGCGCGCTGGTACCTATATGATGGCTGGTAGTAGGTATATAACTTATATATATATACGCGCGTAATAATAATAACGTATGCACTATTACAGCACGTACGATACATACATATGCTTACACTATATATACATATATATATATAATACTCGTTCATATATATAACATGAATATATATACATAATATATAACATTGCGGTGTCCTGTAAATGCGTATTTTTATTTATATATATTATACCTATATGTAGGTATTATTATTCGCCGGCCGCCGTGTACGTTATTATAACGACGATATAGGTAACTACCTACCTATCTCATACCTACCTGCAGTCTGACTGCCTACCTCGCGTACACAAATACACAATGCCATCATTTTATACATAATATACCGACACATATACATATACCTAATAATAGCGTTGTGAATGGACATCAATATATAATACATGTATATAGCTTATTTATGTATACGCGCCTCCCCGCCGTTTGTCATCACGTATATTACCCTTTATAAATATAATAATAATATAATAACAATCTGATGCATCCTTTCGCGGATTTCCATCGCGGCGTATACTGTTCGGACTATATATATATACACACACTCGTCATTCTCACACATGCTCACTCGTTTACCTAATAATATTCCAGTCCAGAATTCCGCACTGCAGTACATTTCCATTATAATATGTGTAATATTGTTATTACATTTATTATTATAATATGCTTCACGTGTTTGATCCCCGTACAAAAGATAAATATTTACACGATTTTCAATTTTACAGTGAAAAAAAAATAATAGATGTTGGTAGGCACATAATATTATTATAATCTCGACAAAAATTCCAAACGAAATATTTAAATTGGATTTTCTCTTCATAATGACTATTGCTACAACACTTATATTAGATACAATGTAGGTATATATTATTTAGGTACGTAAATGGTAATACACTAATATGGAGTAATACTATACGCGCGTTTCGGACACCAAACTGTGTGGTTAATTTATTGTTTCATCTGTTAAGTATTCTCCGACAAACTGAAAAAAAAAAACAAATAAAAATTATTACTTATTTTGTAAATACTCATTAAAATCATTCATATTCGTTTATCAGCTCCGCAATTGCTTTTACTAATGATACCTATGTATTATTCAAGATAACTAAAACAACTGTTTATTCGATAAACTACACATTATAATATTCATGGTTTAACAATATTAGGTATTGAAACAGCTATTATAATGCCTGTGTACGTTCGGTTCGTAGTTCATATTCATGTAATGTATGTACTATATAAGTACTATGTATTATGTCATATTATATGTGCACTCGATATATTTTCGTACGTGAAGAAAAAACAGTAGGTATTAAGTGCAAACAAAAACCATTAATTATCTCTTGCAAGCCGCAATTGCAGCTTTTAGAGAACACGACGTGCATAATATATTTATATGTCAAAAGAAAAATAGAATGTTATCGTTAGTTTATATATAATATCAGATTTTCTATTTAAATAAAATACATTAATGTTAAAGTGTTATAATGTTGTAAATGCGTAACGAGTTAACGTGCCACCCCGGTGTATACTTATTAACGGCTAATATTGCAGAGTAAACTGTACACTATATAAACATATATATATATAAATAATTAATTGTATTTATAAATTATAATGATCGTCGGTAAAAGTGTAGGACGTAGGTGGTACATACGTTTATACATTTAAAGTATGTATGAATAAATGTATAACAATAATATATAGGCACGCGTCATTAAACGCAATGTTTATTCATTAATTGTATCGTAAATTCGTAACTATATTTTTAACCTTTCGGCCCTCGTTCTACACAGATATAATACATAAAATTATATGTAACAGTGGCGTGGCGAACTTCCTTAAGTTATGAGGTACAGTTATATTGTCAGACCCGCCACCCACTCCACCCATCACAAAAAACATTAAATAATTTTTTTAAGACAAAATATTTTTATTAATTTAAATAATGCTTTTTTTAACACATCAAATGATCTTTGAGGACACCCACCACCCCTCAAACTGAGGCACGTACTTCAAATGTAGTCCTTCGTCACGCCAGTAATATATGCAATATATTATAAAACCTATATATTATTACTACAATATACTTTCCGAACACACATAATCTATGAAAATTATGTACGGAAAAATTGTCAATATTTTAACTAAGTCACATATAAACGTTGCCGGATATAATAAATATTTTATTCTCAATACATTCTCTGATGTATGTTTTATCACACAGCAATATTGTTGAACTATAAATTATAGTAACCAAGTTCTCATGAGACAGCGATTGGTATTTTATTTCGGAATCCAATACATAGTTGTTAAACATTCGAGAACGTCTAAAGCGTTACGTAGTACCTACCTATTATATATATATATACAGCTAGGCACAGCCCACAACTATTTAATGTGATATGTATCGTCGGCGTCTTCTATAGTTGTTTTTTAAGGAATACATTATACAGAACTGTCCCATAATATAAGGATAGGAGTATAGGATGTTTAAAATTTCGCTGTCGTGTATGTCGATTGACGGTAGGTATACCTTATACGAGTATACAACTGCATGCTATATATCGGAGAACGGAGAAGCTGGTAATAATAGTAATACACAATATTATCTCATATAAAACGTATCGGTTTCAGAGACCTATATATAAATATAAATATATAATACCTAATTTAGGTCATTATATATATTGTTCTGTGATATAGGTATATGTTTATGAATCGGGGAGCGGTGGACCTATATAATAATATATTATATGTACTGCAGCGAGTCCTGCAGAAGGTCAGCTGACCTATATGAGTTCATATATTATATCTGACATGAGAAGTGGTAGCCTGTTTATGAGATATACTGATAGAGAAGCCTCTAAATTACTTGATCGAATAAAATTTTAAAAATGTACAATACTCTCGTCGAACGAGATATACAATATTATCAATTATCATGTACTTTCGAAAATACGAATCGTGGAAAAACGTTCCATTGTAGTTATGTGCGTATTTCCAGTACGAGAACTTTGAAATGCGTCGATTTTTTTTGTTTTAAGCATAGGCGCAATTAGAGGGGTAGGGGGTATTAGCCCCCTCCCAAATATTTATCCAGCTTCCACATAATAGGTACAAATATAAATTAAAAAGTAAGCCATGACCTACGAAATTTTTCTTATTAGCGGGTCTGTGTAACTTATAAAATTCAAGCCCCCCACCCAAATTAAAAAGTCGACCCAATGGCTTTATGGAGGTTCAGTGTATAGACATATCAAAATATTATGATAACCTGCAGGTAATATTGTTAAACTATTACAGTGTATTACTCTCATGTACACATAATATTATACGTATATATATATTAATGTATCGTTTTATTAATATGATGTGAACGTCGGTTGGTCGGGAGAAGAGAAAACTCGTAAAAAATAAGACTTAAATGCTTCCTCTCAACAGCGTCGTCATGATATCATTAAACGTGAGCGCGCGCGCCAGCTAGGTTGCATGCAATGTAGCGTATAATATTATGCTCCATCTTCTAAATCCGTCCCTCTCGACGCGTCGCGCTGCAAGTGTCCGTTTTATGTTTATTGCCCCGACCCCCAAGGCACACGTGAACTATCGGTCCCAGTATAATATAATATAATATTGTAATAACACGTATTTAATATTGTACATTCGATGTCCCTCTTCAAGTCACTACACCGTACGCCGTGTTTACGACTGCGGCGACAATCCGGTTTTTCGGAAACTCGGAAATTAATATCGTTATAATATACTGTATATTATTACTATTATCACTACTAATGCTATTATTATTATTAGTATCGGTATACTTCTTCACTCGCAGCGGCGGGTCCCGAGGGCGATTAGATCACAGATGTTGGTGTGTGATGGCCATACGCCGTGGAAGGTGAACACGGTCGTGGTCGTCGCGCATACATACCTACGTAGAGGTATATTATACATATACATTTATACTTAAATGTATAATATAATAGTGAGTGCACGCCGCACGGACGGAAAAGAATTATTGCCCTTTTTATCTCATTAACTAATTTATCGTGGTCGCACGACGGCTGCAGTGAGAAACAGAGATGATGTTTAATAAAAAAAAAAAAAAACAAACAAACTACCACTACCACTCCAAATCATTTATTATTATTATTAGTGTTTTTTTAATGGCGTTTAAAAAACAGACAAATCAGTGGCTACGATCTCTTCTGGTTCCCGCTCGTGTGTGTGTATAACGATTAATATACACCGGGAAGGCAAACAGTATTTATATATAAATACATGTATAAGCAGTTATTTTTCACTCTTTTATATCGCTAATTTACCGCGAGATTACCGCCAAAGTCAAACGAATAGCGTGTGTATATTGGTCGGCAGCTAAACTGCTAAACTCGCCAACGTTATTTTTGTACGTGATCATCGCAATATTTTAGGTTGAGAATTATTTACACATTATTACTTCTAGCGATTTACGAGATTTTAACGATGACGTATGGCATACGAATTATTACCTATACTATTACTATACAATACCCAACCGTGACTTATAATTCCTTCCTACATATATTATAATATACTACCTATATATAAGTCCCCCAGTGGCGGATTTGAGGGGGGGGGCGACGTGGCGATTGCCCCTCCCTAGGGAATTGTTTTACTTAAATCATAGCGCCGTATAGATAAAATGAACATGAAATTCATAATAAAAGTCATAGTCATAACATTAAACTCATAAATAAATGATACAAAAAAAGGTATTTTTTTAATATGAAAATCGGAAATATGTATTCAGTTTCGTCTTTATTATTACTTATTACTTATCCATCTATGATACCAATTCGCCCTCTCCTCAAATGATCTTCAGATCCACTATACTGTACTCACCTTGCTGCAAGTTCTGTATATAGTAATCGATTATATTGTTCCGTGTTTTTCAGAGACAAAAATCAACACGAGGACGATGGGCTGTTTCCCAGGTGACAGCGTGGTGACGACAGGCGCGGGCGTGAAGAAGCGTATGAAGGATCTGCGTGTCGGCGAGTCGGTACTGGCGCTGTCCGACGACGGGCTGCTCCGGCCTAGCGAAGTGCTATTGTTCCTGGACCGGAGCGTGACGGCGCGGACCGAGTACGTGACGCTGGTGACGGACACGGGCAAGTCGATAACGGCGACGCCCACGCACCTGGTGCTCCGGTGGGAGAAACCGGAACGGTCGCAGATCCGACACGCCAACCCGGTGTACGCGAAAAACGTGCGCGTCAACGACACGCTGCTGACGGTGATCAACGGCGACAGCGGGCAGCTGCAACTGCGTACAGAGCGCGTGGTCGCAGTAAGTCACACCGAGAAGGTCGGACTTTACGCACCACTCACGGTCGACGGCACCGTCGTCGTGGACGACGTCGTGGCGTCGTGCTACGCGGTCATCGACAGCCAGTGGCTGGCGCACCTGGCGTTCCTGCCTGTCCGCGCGGTGGCCGCCATCCGGACGTCACTGTACAACCTCGTCTGGCGGCTGGGCCATCCACTGCACGACGCACCGTCACTGTCGCCAACGATCGACACAGTACAGCCCGCCGACGGCATACACTGGTACCCGCGGATGCTGTACGCCATATCCGACTACGCAATACCAGCCAGTTGGATGGACACGCACTGATCGATCGCGCGCGCTTGATAATAAATTATATATTTTTATAACTGTTGTGATTTATCATTTTATCATTAATATTTATTTTACATACATTATTGATATTATACTACATTAGATATTTTCGTACCAAACCCGTGCGTGGACTTTGATTTTTTTTTTTTTTGCTACGTCCACTGTACGTCGTGTACTTAACACTGGTTTGTGACATTCCGTCTCACGAAATGATGTACGACCCAAAAGCAGTCTTCAAACGAATTGTATGCCAAAAATTATTGAATTTTTTATTTTTTATTTTTCACTTTTGTACATGTTATTGTGTGTGTATATATTATGTATATAATAATATTATAACGTAAGTATTGTATAATTTATTAACGACAAACTGTTTCTCGTACGTATATCTCGAGATACACACGTATATACATAGGTAGTCACAATACTATATTATATGGACATCACAGATCGTATAATTTAGTATATAATATTTGGGTATATTCTTATTACTAAAACTGTATATTATATATGTGTAGGTACAAGCACTCCTCCGGGTAGGCTCAAACAGGATGGAAAATATTTTGGAACTTAAAGTTTAAACCACTTCCTATCCAACAACATATTTCTTTGAATGTATGTCAAATTTAACTTTTTATTAAAACTTCGCAGACTTTAATTCTCCAAAAAATTGTAGGATATCCGTGCCTACGTGTAACGTTTCAACCACAGCGTCTCATATTGCTTCAACCGAATATCACTCTCCGAATGTTAATAACGCTTCCGGATTTAGTCCCTTTTTTATATTGTTCTAGTGATTTTTTTTTTATCAAATCAATTAGAAAACGATGATATATTATACCACTGCTAATTTCTACAAATAGGTAATACTAGTATATTAATAATAATATTTATTGTAAAATTGTTTCATTTTTACCTTTTGTACGTTTAGGTATAGCATTTACTATATATTATATTGTCGTATAAACGGACGCATTGTTATTTATATTACACATTGTATGTATAATGTATACGTGTAAATTGTTTTGTATCATATGACTATTTATTTTTTTAGCTCCCTCAATATCATATGTTCGTTCACTAAATATTATAATTTTTGATGTAAAAATATGTGCCTGTATAGACAAATAAAATTACATGCATTTTATGAGTGATACTTTTATATATTATTCTCATTTCTAAGTATAGAGTCCTCACCGTTATCATCCCATCATTGTCTTTGAGTATTTGAAATATTAAATATTTATGAAGCAGTTAAAAAAATTGCAGACAATCGTTTTGAATTTGACCTGACTTTATCAACAAGAAGACCTATAGACGATAGTTCCACGCCAGCCACATAAATTGTCAAATGATGAATAAATAAATGATCAATCCTGTGATGGCTTATAAAGTTATCACTTATTTAGTGGTTATTATAAAATTATTAACAGAACTTCTTAAAAGATTTAATAATAATTCTCTAATGATTGCAAAGGACAGTGGCGTAATTACAGGAGCGTCAGGAGCGCACCACGGTGCACTTGCACCTCTTGGTATTATGTAGCAGGTGCAAAGATATACTTTTTCACCTGTAGACGTTGAACTTTATACCTATTAAAATACAATACCTAATATATTACATTGATTTTCAAAGTTTTTATAAACTTATTTAAACATTTTATTATCACTACAATTCATTTCATATATAAATATTATATTTTTATATGTAGGTACCTATAATGCGTAATGGTACAGATAAACCACATACAATGTTTAAGATATATAGGTACAGTTATTGACGGGCCACGGCTGTTTTCAGCATTACTTGTGGATGAGGGGTAGGGTGCACAGCCCATCTTGTGTTCACTGTCCCTCGGGCCACGATGATGCGGAACACACCCTTTTTGTATGTTTCTACTGGAGCTACGAGAGACGGGAACTGGAGCAGGCATTGGGCCGGCCGGCTCGCTCAAACGATGTTGCTGATATTCTGTGTGGACCGGAACCAGCGGAGCTGCCCTCGGACCCCTGTCGCAGAAGGATAATAGTCACAACCGCGCGGAGACTTAGAGACCTTTTCATGCGTATGGTGGAAGAAATCATGTCATGCAAAGAAGAATTGGAGAGGGAGAGGCAACATTTAACCACTAATTAGTTAAGATTTGTTTATTGTAGGCTGAAGGCCAACACACAGGGTGGTTAGAGGCCCCCAGTTTCATGTATTATCTATGTGTAGTAACTGTATAGTTGTTATTTGTGTATTGTTTATTTTCAATAAACGATGCGGGCAGGGGGGCAGCAATGGGGAAACCTACTTCCCCCCCTGTCTCGCGGTTCAAACGGAAAAAAAAAAAAAAAAAAAAAGGTACAGTTATTGAATAATTTGACGCATAGAGGTACCTATTAGGGGTTCTCAATTCTGAAAACATAATCGTGTATACATTATATTATATTAAAGAAAACTAGTTAGTCGTGTTGATATGTATTATTACCGCAACGACTGTACAATAAAATAAATTATAGGATTATGTTCTCTAATAAAAACCATAAATATTTAGTTTGGTAATTTTAGCATATTTACTGCAGACTGTAATGTAATGTATTGCAAGTTTCCACACCACCTTAGCTTATTAAACGATGACAATACATAATATGTCGCATTTAATGTCACATGAGGTATTGCAAGAGGCGCGTTTTTTTTATTGTGGTGTCCCCATGTAGGCCTATTCCACAAAGAGGAGAATGGGAGTGAACTGCCGGCCAACTCAAATGAGACAAACTGAGAAACCGTAAGAAATTTATTATGTCATATCATTATTTTAGCCAATATAATAATGCAGATGAATATAAATATAAAGATGATTTAATAATGTATCTTTTTGCTAACCACAATTCTCCCATGTCCCCTGTATACCGTATTAAATTCAAAACGTGGATATCGTTATCGGTAGTCCTTAAAACGCTTAACGCGAGACCAAAGAAAATAATTACAAAATAAATGTATTCTATATGCACAAAATAAATAATTAGTTATATACTGAATTTAACACGGCAATATTATATTTCTACCTATACATAATTTAGATTATACATTAAATAAAGAATGTAATAATAGTAGGTAGCTACTATTATTGTATACTTTATCTATAGTATTACGCTATACTACTTATAGCTAATTGTTGTAAATTACAGTAAGTTAATAATATTATTCCTGGAAAAAACAAACCAACAATAACAATAAACTTAAACAAATAAAATTATCATCTACCAAAAAATGATCAAACTCGGCAATAAAGTTCACACGACACGAGGAAATCATGGTTACCTGAGTACGCATTGGACAAACTATAGACTCAAACATTCCTTCTTATGTGTAAGAAGACCGAACACAATAAAATATAAACAATACCTCACTCAAAGAAGCATTCGGCTCCGGACGAGAAAAAAGAATAATCGATTTCATCAAGATTGCTGAGCTCGCATATTATTTCCAAAATTAAATTAAACTTATAGCTTACCTATATATTAGCTAGTCTGGCTACTACCACTATTATAACTGTCAATTGCTTTTCTTTTATCCTGCAAAGCTTTATAACGTTAATTATATAATTAAAATGTTATTCACGTACCACTTTTAATCCAGTTTAATTTTTTTTCAATAAAATCATAGCTTGATGATTTGTATATTTAGAAAAAGCAATACATCTGAATTATATAATCGTGTCTTATTATGATATATTCTTGTATCTGAAAATAATTCCCTGCAATAACTGAATAAGAAAACATTAAAATACATTTTCCTAAAACAACTTTTTAAATGAAAAAAATTGACTCTAAAAGCATTAAATAAAAATATTATATTCATGTTTGAAAGTATTAGAATAAAATAAATAGAATTAATAACTATGTACAAAATTGCAATAACCGAGAGTCACAAAACACTTAACAAAATAAACATACTTTCGTTATAATAGGTAATGCAAATATATGTATATAATAGCCAGCACAGTTTTTAATTTGTTTACTTTATTCCAGCCAACATAATAATAAAATAAGTTGGTTTAATTATTAAATAAAAACTACCGCAACCGCACTAATTATCTCTATCGAGTTTTATTGTTATACATAATAGTTGCTCATGTTTAAGTTGGTGTCTCCGTGGAAATTGTCTTCGTTGTTATTATTAGATTTGCGACATTTGCGTATTGCGTGTAATGCATCATCGCACCTTATAACTTTTGTCAGTAATCAACGGTCAACTCAATACCCGACCAGACTTTATGGTTATAGCGGATTGAGTGCTTTAAGCCGTCACGTCGTATATCCGATATACCTTTTCGTATTATGTAAGAAATTTAAAGTCATAGGCCGTGTTTGAGTAGGTACCTATCTATAACAAGTCGGTCATCATCGGCAATATAGTCTATAAACTGACTATTAATTTTAGACAACACGTTGAACGTTGAACAACAATAAGTAACATTGCAGTGTTTCGCAGAAACTATAGTTTAAATATTATATAGTCATAAGATCACATAATGTAATATATGAAGATCGAGTGTAGTCACTCACATGGGCGTATACCCTATGCGTTTGCATACCCTTCGAGCAGACACTTGGGAGCACATGAACAAATTAGTAACCAAAAATGTAAGATGAAATGTCATGCTCATTAATTTTAGGATCATTTATATCTGTGGGAGAGGGGCATATTTTATCAGCCGCATACCCTGCAAATAAAGTCTGCGCACGCCTATGGTACAGATTTTGATATTTGTTTATGTTATATTATTATTATAAAATATAAAAAGATGACTATATAGTACTCTCGCGAGCAAAGCGATTAGCTTGAAATATGAATTAATTTATAATTTGTCATTACGATTTTTGGACCGATATAAGTCTTGCACCAGCTGAAATTTAATGGAATTACGCCAATGGCAAAGGGACCTATCTTCATTAACAATTAAAGTAATTTCTAGTACCATGAAAAACAAAAATATACCTGTTGTTGAATTTTCTTCTATATATAATAATTATGAAAAAATCCTTAATAAAGAAGATATTGTACGAGAATATGAACAACTTGTAAAATCAAATATTAATTTGATATCTACCTATAGATAAAAATGTATCTTTAGTTTTAAATCCATTATCATTTATCAGACGAGTGACACGAGTCAGATTCAGATAGTTAAAATAACTCTGTTGAAAATGAATCATTTAATGATTACCTACTATCATCAAAAATTTATTTTAGAATTTTCTAATTCATATGGAAATATATGGTATAATTTTGAAAATATGTTGACAAATGTTGATCTATTTGTAAATATTTTAAATTCTTAGTTATTTTTTCATAGATAGTAGATACTGATAAAAAAATGTTTGTCTTGTCAGAAAACTTGAAAATTTAAGATAAGCTTATTTTCATAAATTTTTATTAAAGTTATTTAAAAATAATTAAGATATTATATTATTTTTTCACTAATCTATTTACGCTGTTCTGAGTATTGATTCAAAAACTAAAAACAATAACGAATGATATTCATCATCAAGGTATAAAATAAAGCAAAAATCTCAAAAATTAAATTAACCTTCTGTAGTCCGTTGGTAGATACTTATATATATTACAATTAATTACTTTATAATTTCAATGTCATGGAAAGTAACTAGGTACCTACTTAAATAGTTAAAATAGTTACATATAAGTATATTCTAAGTAGGCTGATAGACCGTCTTGGCTCTGAGTTGTTTCACATTTTAGATATGCATGCAAATGCAAATGCAATTAATTAATTGCATCAATCATTGAATTCAAATTTCACCTATATACATGATACATTACAGTGACTTGCGTACCTACACAATTGCCCAAGCCTCATCGTTCCATCATGTTAAAGCCGGAAATGCAGCTCCAGTGGATGTGGAGGACGGTGCCGACTCCCAAAAGTTCCTAGATATGCCATATCTCATGGTACATGCAGGTACTCATAGGGTATGGATGTTTTCAGCACAACCTTCATCGCATGCGGGAATGGCCAGCCGATGATACATATACACAGCCTCTGTGCGGAGGATGTATAGCGGAACACAACGAGTTCAATTGAATTTGCTGGGATAGGTTCAGAGTGGACCTAAACATTCGACTAGGTCCGCTAATGTCCCCGATATCTTGTGCATCTTGGTTTTTTGGGATCTACAAATTCTACCGGCGAAACAGGAAGACAGAGCCTCCTGCGGGTAGAAGCTGAATAGTAGTTTCAAACAGGTGGCAGAAAAGGCATGACCTAAGTTAAACACTAAGTTTAGGCTTCTAGGTAATCGATGACGTACACGATTATTACCTTTTGACGAAATTCGTCAAAAACTATAATATTATATAATAGATATATACTAGATTTGTTTTTATAACAATTATAGTTCAATCTACACACTACACTATATTATAGAGAAATAAACTTCTAATAAAGTAGTTGGGTATAGAATTATAAATAGTAAAACATTCTTAGAAATATGGACTGACTAAACGTAGGTAATCACTTAGAATAGTTTTTCGTATGCAATGATTTACCATATAAAATTCAAATTTAATACAGTGACATGGATGCTCAATAATGTACACGTCTTGCCGCACCTACTTTCACCCTTTTTAAAAATTATTCATACCTTTTTCAACGTTTTATTTAATAAAAAATAACAAAAGTAACAGTTTTAATGAACTACCAGATTAATGTTTATTTTTTTTAAGAACGTTAACATAATAATATATAAACACGTTCTTTTAAAAAAAAGTGAACGTGAACGACTTGGTTTTTTTAAGCATTGAATACCTATAAACGTAAACGAATTACATTTTAAAGTGAACGTCCGAAATAGCGAACACTGAATTTTCCAGGCACATAGGTAATATTCATTGACGCATGTGATGCACATCTCCCCCACACCAATTGATTTTTTACCATCACGGAATTTTTCAATTCAAATCACGTAAATGGAAAAAATAATACATGCCGTTTAATTACATTAATGTATACATCTCGTTCTCGTATAGACTTTACTCGCATCAATTCATCCACATTATAGGAATATGTGTTCGAAACTCATTAATTAACAAATAATGTCTGTGAAAAGGGATTTTAGAATATACATACGTATTATTTATTTTTATTAGTTTTATGTAAATAACAAAATTAATAAATATATGAATGGCATTACAAATTCAAACACATGTTAAATTTAAACAAATTAACAAACCTAACGTTTGGGTATCTATTCATAGAAGTTCAGATGTTCTTCAAACATCAATAGCAACGGTACCTATTACAAATATTGATGTATGTCATGAATGAAATCATACACAGAAATAGTTATTGATAAAATACCAGAAAAGATATCGTTAATAGTTTGTTGCTTGATAACGAATTATAGAATACATCACATACAAATAACAGCCTTAACTTCACACAACTCAAAAATTGTAATCATATAATATATTAATTGTATACAAGGAACTGTTGACCAGGTCATGAATTAGCTTAATTACAATTAGATATTAATATTTATAAGGAAATCCGCAGCACACGTTACTGACTTGTCCATATTAACAGAATCGACATGATTTTTAAAAAAGCTCAGAGGACAGCTGCAGCAACAAACTGTACCATAGCCATTGACACCTGAGCACCTTCACGCCACTCATATCAACGCTTATTGTACATTTTATAAATTTTGCTAAATTTAATATCATTTGTTCATAGTTGAAAATTGTCCATCAACTATTATTAAAAAAAAAACACTGATATCTGGATCACTGGCAGCTCGCAGGCAACGCTGTATATAACAGAGTTTACGACAAAGTATATCCACTGGTATTAATTTAATAACCATAGGCAAAGCTGTGCATGATCAGCTAGTTAATAATAAAAATAATATTTCCTTAATTTTTATATTTTCTAGGGCAAGTGTCCTGGTGTAATTTTATCATACTATTTATAGTAATAGTCAACTGTGTAATCAATTGTAAGTAAATCTGGTCATTATCTGGTTTTTTTTTTATAAAATGAAAAACCAAGTGTAGGTATATCATACAAGTCTTAACTGAATGATATGAACAATACGTTTTTCAGAATTTTAATATACTCAAACACATGATGTTCAAACTACAACATTTTTGTCATTATAAGTAATTTTTTGGTAGTTAGAAAATTACCAGATGAAATATAGAAAATAACTTTCATCTAGTTTATTGCATAAAAATTAAAAATAATAAAATGCATTCATTTAAAAACTATTTGGCTGCTTAATTATAAGTTTACAATTTAAATAAATTTTAAATAATGAAAAGTTTAATTTGTATAAATGTATTCAAATACTTGGAAGAAAATAGTATTAAAGTAAATATTCAATAAAAGTATGCTATTCCATACTAACACAGTTATTCTTGATTTTAAGAATAATTTCAAAAGCTCTAGGATTTGTGATATCAGCAACTAATAATTTACATCCGTCAGCAATACCTAATTGTTCAAGAGTCATTTTTAGATTCGGCCTAGTTTTTAATTCAATGGAAGGCACATTTGGCATATACAGTGTTTTTCTTTTTCCGTCTAATTCTATAGTGAGTGCAGGATTCTTCATCTGATATTGTTGGTGTTCACCAAGTATTTCAATTATTTTTTCTAGCCGCATATTTGTGTCATCAATATCGAGATATTTGGCTTTATATGGACTACATGTAATACAATCAGATTTACGTTCGGCTTCATATGTATAGGTATATATACCATCAGCATCATTGAAAACAGCATAATTATTTAATAATGGGCAACAGCTGGTGGCCACTTTGAAAGCCTCAGTAACACAAGCTGCAGCTATCACAGCGTTTGTTGATGCTACTGCTGGTATTATATTTTTAATAACACCTTGAACCAATCGATAATTAACTCCATTTATTCCTAATGTACAAAGAAATACTTTATAGTTAATAAGCAATTACTTACTTAGATATAGTTAATTTAAAATTTAAATACTTACCAAATTGATCAGCGCGTTCAAGGGATTTTTCATAAATCCAACTAATGTGAACTGGATCATCTGTATCAATGTTGGAATCAAATGGGTTATCTTTTGGCCATTGTATTAACTTTACATACTCTATACAATGTTCAGGTAAACGAGGTGTACTTGCTATGGTGCATAATGGATAAGTCACCTATAAACAAATATATGTTTAATATTATTGCTCTATTCATATTCCTATCAATTAGTAATTAATTTCAAATAGTTTACTTTGTATTCGAATTAGAATACAAGGACGATATTCTTTTAATAGTATCATTTTTAAACTAATAAGGTATAGTCATGTGCAGTTGAAATCAATTTAATTAAAAAATTCCAAACTGAACTTGAATTTATATTTTTAAAACATTCCAGATATAGCCTATAACCATAATTAAATATAAAATCCTCAAAATCAACATTTAAAAGTTTAATGAAAATTATATTAAAAGATTAATGGGGTTAAAGTATATTTCAATTAGTGTTTAGATACAAAAAATATTTAGAATATATTGTGTATATCGACACAATAAATAACTTATGATATATTATGAGGATAAAGACTATTTAGAACCTAAATTACAAAATTAAATATAAATATGATTGGTAATAAATCAAATTTTAGTAGTCTATCTTTATTCTGAAAAATGTCTACTAAATCCTGTGTATATTTTAAAACGAAATAGAGAAATTCAAAATTCCCGCATTCAGTTATTCCACTGCTCAAGGAGGTCACATAATATTACAAAAATGACGGACTAAATTACTGATAAGTGATAAACACTACCAGTATCAGTTAACAAATTTAATATTATCATCACAAACTCACGGTCCGAACTCCGAATGCAATATGGTTGATGCATATAAAATACAAACTGTGTATAAATTAGTTTTTAAATTTTTAGAAAAAAATAATTAACTATAAGCTGTTATTATAGTGATTAGATCTTAAACAAAATTAGAAAAGGTTATTTTTATTTTCATAGGAGCATTTAAAAATAATATCATGTCTACCCGATGGTATGTATACAATGAAGTTAATAAGTAAATTGATAATCATAAGAGTACATCTGTTTGGTCTAATAAATTAATATATTATTCTAATGATAGTTTAGTTTTATGAAAATTTAATTAAATATTTTAAAAATGTTATAGGTATCCAATTTATCAAAGAGGCAATCCTCAACTACGTATTTTTTTGCCAAATTTTTGGATGAAATTAGTACGACCAGAAGAAAAACAACCAAAAAATGTGGTCCAATTTATGGTACCCACTGGAATGACAAATTATGATATAGAGAATTATTTAAAAAAAATTTATAAAATTAATGTTGTTAAAGTTGAATCCAGTATTGAAAATGGTAAAATATTAATGAAATATAATATATTAACATAAGAAAATATACTTCAATACATATAAATGTTTGTAAAATATGTAACAGGTAAAATCAAAAGAGCGATTTTCAACAAATACGGACCTATTGTAAAAGAAGATGACTTCCGACGAGCATTTGTTACAATGGTAAGCAAATATTGATTATAAACAGTTGATTTTTTCTTATAAAAATATATTTTTAATTTTGTAGCCTAGAGATCAAGAATTTGAATTTCCTGATGTATGTACTACAGAAGAGTTTAAAAAACGTACCTCAGAAGATGAAAAATCAAGCAAAATTAGCCAAGATTTGTACAAAGACTATTTGAAAAAACAAGGAAACCGTCCTGGATTACCTGGCTGGTTTTCTTTTTAAGAATCATTGTTACATTTTTAACTGTGTAAATATATAGCATATGTCTATTCTGAAATTATTAGAATTAGATGTTTTATAAATAGTTTTAAAAATGTGTAATTAGAATTCTTTAAATAAAATAAATGTATTCGGATCAATGATTTATGTTAAATAATATCATGATTTATTTTTTTATTCTTAAACTTATTTTCCTTGATACATACTTTGATTGAACCAAATTTTGGAATTTGGTATGTTACTAATAACTAATATGTGTTAATAATATAGTGATTATAATTATATCTTATATTTTCAATTAAAAAATTGAATAATTGACAAATGGCAAGGTTTTACCTTTGGTTTACCAATTAATATTTATAAGATATAACCAGGGGCGTCATTTGGGGGGTGGCAGGGTGTGCGGTTGCACCCCTTACTTTTAGAATGTTACAATTGGCCTGCGCCTTGCTGAAGCCTAAAATAATGTACGAGCCACGAATGCGCAATTATTTATATGATTAAAATTAAATTGTAATAACCGGTCTATAATTTATGGAAATAATTGAATGCAGGATAATATACATATACGTATGTACCTATATCTATTTTTATATGGCCTGGTGAAATTTCAAAATGGCCTGCTTGAAACTTCGCACACCCGAAAAAAAACCTGAAATGACGCCCCTGGATATAACAGAATCTCAACAATTGTTCATCAGTAGACATTAGGTTTATTAGGTGTATACATGTATAATGCAATAATATAAGCTAACTCTACTATTTACACAATTAAGGTTTATTTTATAGTGTTGAATGGTAGCTACACATTTTACGGTGTGTTAAAGTAGTTGAAATTAGTACTATATGCATTAAACAGTACACAAATATAATTTGTTGAATAAGGATATTCATATTATTTATTTTTAACTACAAAAATTATATTTTTATTTCAAATTTTTTGAAAATTAATTAACTCATATTTTTAAAATCTTTTTTTAGTTAGGTATATGCATTAAAATAGAACTTACATTAATATATTACATGTTTGTTATGAATTGAAGGACTTAGAAAAGGCAATCAGAAGAAAATCCTTGGAAAACTACATCATATGTTACATCTACATGTTATGATTATCAGTCAACGTTAAGAAAAATGTTACTTGAAAATTAACTTATCTCTGCTCTTATAAACCTAATTATTATATTTAAAATAAAATATTACCTGTGGAGGAAATAAGTCTAGGGTGCAATCAATACATGGTGTAATCCCAGGTAATATAACACGTACATTGCCTTTGAAACCTTCAGTACCACCATCAATTAATGGTATTACCGTGGAATTGTCAAGTTGCTGGTTGTCATCGTATGATAACAATGATATAAGCATTCCATTTATCCATCGACGAGCAACAACAGAGTCAAGACCACATACAACAAAATGAAAATCCCTGTAAAAATCTTCGTCCTTGTCTTGTATTTTACAATGATGAGGTGTAACTCGGCATGTAGGTACACGTTCGTTAATAAATTTTGCTGCAACCTCCGCTTTGGAACTGTTTACATCTTTCTTACGGAACAAAAACTGACGGTTCAAATTAGACAAGTCTATAGTGTCCATATCTATAACATGTATGTCACCGAATCCCATCATTGCAAGATCTTTAAGTAATTCACAGCCCAATCCACCAGCGCCAACCACAAGCACTTTACAGGAATTTTGTAAAAATTCTAATATGCCTGTGCCAGGTTCAAAATCAGGATGACAGAATGGACTGGAACGTTCCAAGATCTTTTTCAAATGACTCCATCTTCTGTGATCATTGTCAGACATTTTGATGATTTTAAATTGAATTGCAGATTTTTTTAAGTAATTATAATTTATAAATAATTTGAACACTTTTTAAACAGAATATAAAGAGAGCATTAAGTTAAAAATAATATTTTATAACACTATGAAGTATGAAATATATTATGGGTCACTATGTCAGTGATTCCTTGATTCTTAATACTTTATAATTGCGTTTATATTATAATTATATAAATAATATAATATGATATTATAATTCAAAACCAGACACCAGTGTTTACTGATAAAAATAATTTGTATTATCTGATAAAAACTTTGAATATTTAAAAATATCAATCGTTAATTTAATAACTGCATAAATAGGTAGTTTTACGAGTATAAACCATACGTTGGTAAAGTCTTAAAATTATTTTTGTGTGGCGTGTGCGGCAATATATTATTATTTTATTAGAGAAATGGATCATTAAATATTAATTTTATTAATAATTCGGTAATATTAATATTATATTAGTTACGATATTAGGCATATCATGTTAGTTAACTATCCTTACTCCTTATGGCTTAGATCAGTTATAGAATCTATCTATATGGATCATCATACTTTAATATTAACCAATTTATAACGTTTTTCAATCACTACTTTTTTTTCCAGAAAGTTTATGACTGACCAGTGATTACTGATGAGGCTGAATGCTGATAAATAAAGCCGTCCCTAATATTCCCAAACAACAATCATGTGGACAGTGCTCAAATTGCGGGGGAGGGGTGCGCCTGGAAACGAAGCTCCCATACTATTTTTATTTTGCGTACCCTTACTATTTTGTTTTACTTAGACGGGGGGACGGTACAAACTAATCTGAAATAATTTTTAATTGATGTCAATTATATAAAATTTTTAACATTTTTCATATCAAAATTATTTTTAAAATTATAGTTTAATAATTTATTATATCTTTTCTACACAGTTTAAGATATACGGATTAATATCTACTGCTTTTCTACGGTCCACGGGTCCTTATTAAACCGTTATGTTAAATCATGAATACGCAACGGTAATAAATCAGCTGACGAAGTATGCTGTCAAAAAAGAAATGTAAATGATGAAGAAGTGAAGAACATACTTATCAAAATATGTGGTCTCTTTTAAATCGAAAACATTAATATTGTTATCTGTTTTGTATATTGAATAAATATGTAGATTATTCTAATTTCTAATTATCTATTTAATTGTAATATTTGGAATTCAAATATGTGTAGCTGAAAAGTGGTAGGTATTCAAAATGTACGCAAGGTGGGTGGTGGGGAAGCCCCCCACTGGTCCGTGTTGATTAATTGTGCACTTGGAACGCAGTTTTTAAATCGTAGGATTGAGCTACTATATTTAATTTTTCCCAATTCGAACACTGCATTAATGTGGAGGTAGAAGATTGACCTATACATTTCCCGAGTCAATAACTGTTTTTACCGCCTCGCTCGAAACTTATTGCTATAATATTAAAGATACTATTAGCTAATATTTATATATTTCCAATTGTTCGTGTGAAAATAAATTATAAAAATGTAATATTTATCATACTTTTACAACTTCCAGTCAAACTACCAACTTTTTTTTTCATTTTTTCAGACGCCTTTGAAAAACTAATGGATGTTTTTATTTTAAACCTCCAAGTTAAGCTAGTTTACTAGGGTAACTTCTCTACTGGAAATTTTTTTATCAGAGCATTTTTACTGCCCCAAAAAGCGATGACGGACACAAAAATAATATAATAATAATAAATCTAAAAAACTCATCTTATAAAATCAATATATTCGTCGTTCAACTCAGAATCTAAAATATCCTACTCATATAAAATATTATAGTCGTAAAATTAAAAAAAATATATATAAATAATATTTTAGACTAACATAATTTAAATTTTAAATTACAAACCAAAATGGTTCTTGACTTCGTGTCATATCAAACATTTCAAACTATGATAAATGTTACTTAAGTTGTTTAATCGTGTTTTAAACAGACCAATATTTTAACATTTATTAATTATAGTTTCCTACTTTTACAAAGTTAAAATCATTAAATCGTATTAATTTTGAATATTTGTATGCTGATACTATTTTAACACAGACTTATAACTTTGAATATAATTAATATTTTGTCAATTCTTGTACAATACAAAAATATGTATATGTTAATATTATGATACGTGTTAAATATTATTTTCTATTAAGAGTACGTAACAACGGAATTTGTTGTCTCCGTCTTACCAGTGCGTAATATAGCAAATTTACGCTCAGCAGAACACTTATAGCTCCTTTAGTTTATAAATTACAGTGAATCGACCTATTATGAAACTTGATGGTAAAAACATTATCTGTGTTAGTACGTTGGTTTTTTACAATTTACGATAATTCAATTTTTGAGTGAGTTATGAGCATATAATATATGTATAGTACATTAAAAATGCTCATGACTCACTTAAAAATTGAACTATCGTAAAAAACCAACGTACAAACACAGATAATGTTCTTACCTTCAAGTTTCATAATAGGTCGATTCACTGTAATTTATAAACTAAAGGAGCTATAATTGTTCTGCTGAGCGTAAATTTGCTATATTACGTACTGGTAAGACGGAGACAACAAATACCACTGTTACGTACTCTTAATTGCATTTAAAAAATGTATTAAAAACCCCTTTATAAGTAATAAATAGGCAATTAAATATGCAGTATCATCTGATCAGGAGAGAGAAGACTTACCGTGATAATAATTTATTTATCGGAGTAGTCTTGCAGCTGTTGCTTCATTGGCTGTTTGTTCTTTGGTCGTAAACAGTTTAAAGGTACATTCTATTTCATATTTTCTACTTCCGGGTTCATTTTTATTTTCTCAAAAAGTTATAAAAATGTCGTGTCTAAGTGTAATTTCTCGCAATTTCTCCACTTCATTTGTGGCCCGTGCAGCGATTAAAAATGTCACAGTGGTCGGAGGTGGTTTAATGGGCTCAGGTATCGCCCAAGTATCTGCTCAAACTGGTCACAATGTGACGATTGTTGAGCTCAACCAGGAAGTTTTAGACAAAACTCATAAGAGCATTCAACAGAGTTTACAAAGGGTCGCTAAAAAGGTTTATAAGGAAAAGCCTCAAGAAGGTGAGAATTTTGTTTCAGAAACTTTATCAAGAATAAGTACTTCCACAAACTTAACTGATGTAATACAGAGTTCAGATTTGGTGTTGGAAGCCATTGTTGAAAATTTGGCTATCAAGCACAAACTTTTTAAGTCCATAGATGACATAGCGCCAGCAAAGACTATATTTGCTTCCAATACTTCATCATTGTCTATTGGTGAAATTGCATCTGTCTGTAAGAGGAAAGACAAATTTGCAGGGTTACATTTTTTCAACCCTGTACCAGTGATGAAATTATTAGAAGTTGTCAGAACTCCGGAAACATCTGATGAAACTTATGAAAAATTAATGGCTTGGGCAAAAGCTATTGGTAAAACAGCTATTACTTGCAAGGACACCCCTGGATTTGTAGTCAACCGACTTCTTGTTCCATTGATCGCTGAAGCAATTAGAATGTTGGAAAGAGGTGATGCTTCTTCTAAAGATATTGACATAGCCATGAAGTTAGGCGCAGGACACCCAATGGGACCTATTGAATTGGCAGATTATGTTGGACACGATACTACAAATTCAATTTTAAACGGATGGCATGATAAATTCCCAGAGAATCCATTGTTCAATCCACTACCAACTTTACAAAAATTGGTTGATGAAAAAAAATTGGGTGTCAAGACTGGTGAAGGATTTTATAGTTATAAGAAATAATATTTTCTTTTAAAATTATTGTTTGGGGGCAGGAATATTATATTAATTTAATTTATATACTTACTGAAATTTATTGTAGTAATAATTGAAAAATCAAATTATTGGGCGTGTGATCTGCGGAAAACAGTAAATAACTAGTTGAATAAAAATTATGAATAAATATGTAATATTATGAAATGTATATAAAAAAAAGGAATTCAATTAAAAAAATAACTATATTTAATACATTAAAGTTTTTTTGTGTCTACTAAACGATTGATACAAATAGTTAGTATTAATCAACATTTCTATGAAACATACTATTTTTTTTATATCTTCCAAAAATTTATAAATACAATTTTCCGATTCTTTATTGAGCGGTACCAATACTCAATTACATGGTGTGGTAAAAGATTTTCATAAGTCTCATGCATTTTTCTTAATATATAAAATTAATTAATAGTAGACCACGTCAGAACCGGTAGATCACATGCTTTACCAATGCCAATTATTGTTATATATACAATGTTTTATTTAAATAAAGCAAAATCTAACAAAATGTATGTTCATTAGTTTTAAATATATATATATATCTGTTTAAATAAATAGATTTGCATTAATTTTTTAAATAAATATCTTCCTCAAATCCAAATTTATGTTTAAAATTATAATTATGAAATATATACTTGTCTGATTAGTGATAACTAATAAATAAATGTAACATTGACCAGCCTAATAGAGAATAGTTTGATATTCAGTCAATTATTGAACTACTAGAGAATTTCCACAATTAGTTTTCAATAAAAATTAATTTTTACTTGTAAGTTAGCCAAATGATGGTATTTTTAATTTAACATTTTTGCTTTGTTTTATTTTTGTAATTTTTATGTTAATTAGGATTTAACAGCTCACTAAACTAATGTAAAAATTAGTGCATTAAGTTACTTACATAGTATATTTAATGTTATAAAATACTAGTTACTATTGGAAAATAAAATGTAAGCGATCCCAGAAAGTGGATATCTCTAGTTCCAAAAAAACTAACGCAAGTGCATCATATATATAATGCATATCAAATTCAAACAATTTTTTGAGGAAGTGGGCTATTATAATATTATGGATGACATCAGTAATATCTACTTTTTTAAGTAACATTAATACTTAGATTTACTATAGGTATAACAACCTACCTCATAGATAAATTATAATAATCCAATTGTTTCAACTCACACTCCGTTACCCCCCTTTTTTTCCTTTTATATACCAGGAACAGGTGGGAACTGTTTAGCACAATACTGCCACCCGAACCCAACACTCCGTTACTCCTGTGATAATCAATATGTCGCTCTTGAGACCAGGGTTACTCTGGTCATAGTGCACCGTAATTTATTATTATTCAATAATTTAATAAACTTTGTATATGTTACTGTATTGTGTTAGTCCATGAACGCTGGTCATAAGTTTCTAGGACCAGTAAAATATAACTTGGGAAATTTTATTTGTATTGATCCTTAAACACGGTTTTTAAGACCGGTTCATGTAGTAGGAATACCTAACCAACTACTCATCAACTGGATAGAATTTGGTATAAATAAATGAGGTAGGTGTGTTGCAATGGTTATTAGTTTGGTTAAATTATTATTTTCAACACTTTAACGCGTATGAATTATAAAGACTTTTATTAAAGTTTCCGTATTAAAAATATGTATTATTCGCAAATCTGAAATATCCTTTGATATGTTTCTTGAATAAAAATACAATAATGGGTAAATCTTAATTATAGGCTTATGCTTAATAATTTTTTTTTTTAAATTGAAGAAAAAAATTTTTAATCAACATAGCGGCATTTTTTTTTTTAATGCTGTAAAAGAAACATTTTGATAAATAGTATATGTACTTCACAATTTTGAAGCAAAAACAGAAATAACTTAAATAAGATGTTTAACAATGACATAATCTTATAAACTTAATTTAAATATTAATTTGAAAGATAATATACTTAACACATGTGCAATCAAGATTGCAATTTAATGTATCAAAACATTGTATTATAAATGTATATAATATGAACAGTTAATTTTATTTGATTTCTACCAAAATAAATTAAACTAAATCCTTTATAACAATAACAAAATGGTTTTAATAATATAAAGCAGTTAGTGGTAAATTAAAATAGTTAAAAATAAAATATAATGTGTTTTTAGCCTTATATGAGATGACACAAAGTTTCTCTTACGCAGTGGCGCCGAAGTCTATGTTGAAGTCGGGCCATGGCCCGACCTCTTTTTTTAAAAATGTGGCTGGTAGGCCGCTTTATATTAACATCATATAACTTTTATTATGAATAAATGTATATTTCACACCCCTACCCCAAATTTGAATACTTTTTTACGTCAATGGATATTGAGGCCGCCAAGTTTTAAAATTGCCCGACCACATTTTAAAAACTTCGACGCCACTGCTCTTACGACTTGAATTCTTGTAAAAATTGTTAATAACTTACATACAGATAAATCAAATGAAACAAACATATTACTAGATTAATGATTATCTTGATAATTATTTTCTATGCAATACCAGTGTTTCCCAATCTTTTTGATGTAGTAACCCACAATTAGAACGTAATATAATGTAATATATTTGTGATCTCTCCAAAAAATGTTGGTATCCAAATTTGGCTGAGAAACACTGCTGTATCACACATAATAAAATAGGCAAAAAGTATGTTACTATCATTCATTAAATATTTAAATTAAATTGTTTATGTTTGAAAACAAAGTTAAACATTTCAAGTAACTGTAGTGATGGCCAGTTTCAAATATAAATTACATACATTATAATAGCATCAACATTATTACAATATCCAAATTATTAAAAAATATTTTGCACCATACATTTTATTTTAGATATTTTAGGAAAGTGTAAATTATACAAATTTTAAGTAATTTACAACTAGAGATGAACGTGTTAGAATTGGTCCTTTGTTAATACGTTGTAGAGTTAACAAAAGGTGAATTCACTAAAATATAATAGTATCATTGAGCCTTTTATACAAAAAACATGTTTATGCTATTTAAATGCTAGAATTTTTGATAAGATCATAAATAATATTTCACCTAATATATTATAAAAATATGTATTTACAATCAAAGACATTCAAAAGATTAACTTCTTCCTTTAATATTATATATATATTTTTTGATTTTAATACATAATAGTATGTAAATAATTCATACATAGGGTGTAAGAAAAATAGAGCATAAAAAACAATAAAATAGTATAAACCGGGGTGGTGGAATACTATGCACTATTTAAATTTTGTTTTAAAATTAAATTTTATATAAAATTGTTAAAAATATACATTTAACTAATTAACTAATGCAAAGAAGCCAAGTTAATGGAATGCAAATATTGAGGTATAAATATCAGTAAAAATAAATAAAATAAACAAGTATTATTACCCAAAATTATTAACAATTATTTATGATGCAACAGTCTTACAGTTAAAATACACTATTGAGGAATTAATAAAAAATGAAAAACAAAAATATGACACATATTAAAAACTATAAATGAATGAGTAACATTTTATAATTTTGAATATTCCAAACATTTTGGACAAAACAATTTTTATAGATGAATATTATATATTAAAACAGTTATAAAAAAATCTATAACATACATTTATATTAAACTATATAATATGTTTACTATTCTTAAATACTATTTGCAGTAAAAATTATTTTGAACATCATTTATATTCATGTATTAATACAAATGATCGTTTGTAATAATAATATTAAAAAAAAAAAAAAATAATAATAATAATTAGATATAAACAGTTGAAATATTAAATAAATGTATCATATAATTATTCCACCAACCAGGGACTATTAACTTTTAAATACTCAATAATTCTTATACCCTGTATAATACTACCTATATTATTTTATTACTTTGAGAATTTTAATTTTTAAATTCATTCTGACAACAAAAATAATCAGTCACATAAAATTAAAAAAAAAATAAATAATAATAGTTAATAACTTAATTATGATAAATAAATATACATACATATATATATTTATAAACACACAAATAACTTATTATTTGGTCTTCGAATATAATTTAAATTACAAACACATCATTAAGTTGTATAAACATATACTCCACGGTTGTTCAAAAATAGACTTAAAAAAATATGCCTTTAAAACAATTTTGAAATAAAAAAAAGCTAACCCAAGTAAAAAAGTTTTACTTGAGAAGTTCAAAGTCATAGCAGTGTTGAGAAAAAATAGAAAGATATAATACATGATTAAGTTAAAAAAATTTAAATGTTTTGCATGGTACAACATAAAAATATGTCTATAAAACAATTAATTCACAAATAAAGTAAAAAAAAGGTTTTAAGTTGATACTTATAAATAAGTGTGGGGACATATACATACAATTTGTTCCACTTCACGTAACAGTAATTAATAACTTTAAATAGGTTATTCATCAAGTTTTCTTTTTTTCCCTCTAGTATCTTGTGAGTCTGTAAAAATTAATTTTTATTATGGATGTTGAATGTTAACAATTATTGATTTTTTAATATTGATATACATAACATAATACATTGGAAACAAGGACAATAACATAATATATTAGCTAAATGTTCCTAAATTAACAGCATTAAATGGCAGATATTTTTATTTATTTCATTATATTAAGAGTATAATATTTTGAAGAATAGGCTGCCACATTTGGTGCAGTTTATTTTATATTACCTACTGTGAAAAGCTTATGAGAGTGAGTGTTTAATTGCAAATACCTAATAATCAAATAAACATATTTATAAATGGTATAAACACTTAGTCGCAACCTACTTTTATTGCTTACGGATGTGACCCACAGGTTGAAGACAGCTGATATGTGGCATGATTAGAAATCAGTAAAAACCAACACATAAGTTAATTTCCTAAAATTTTCCCCACAAATTTAGGTCATGATCATAACTAATTTTTATAAATTTATTTTGATACAACCGTTTCAGATGATTTTGAGTCAAATAAGCAACTGAGCTTTATGTTTGTCAGTCTTATAAGCGGCATCTACTGTGTATGATATTAAAATTTTTTTATAGCCATTTATCTTACACTAAAATTGGATGAGATAAAAATTTAAAATAAAACAAAATCATTAAATACATTCTACACAACAATAATGAATCTTTATATATAATTCTACTGTACGTGTGTATGTCGCTGAACTCCTAAACAGATTTGAATGTATTTTTTTGTATGCGTTTGGAGGACGCCTTGGATGATTTAGATTCACAAATCAGCCCTGCAGATCGTTCCAGCAGTTTAGGAGGAGTTCAGTGACATACACACGTACAGTAGAATTATATATACAATGGAAATTTTTGTTTATAGATGGTTGCTATTAGTGCTAAAGAAATTATTATACCTACATTTGTTATTATTATTTGTTTCCATGGCATTACAAGTTTTTATCGATATAAAATACATAGTAATATATACTATATACATATCTAGTAATACATTTAATGCCATTTCTGTAAAGTTATGCCTCCCAAAAAAAGATCAATTGGTAGTTCTACACCTCAAGTACGAAAGGAAATGGCAATACGAGCTTCAAAAACAATCGAGTGAAGAGATGTAAGATTGAAAACCGCCAAAGAATGTCAAGCCTGATTCCGTTCATCTAAAACAACTGAGCAACGAGAAACAAGATTGGAAACCTATATGATATATATGAGTGTATATCAACAAAATGATGCATCAGTCGATTTCGCAAAACAATTACGGGAAATGGGGAATGGTAAACTAGCTATTGATGAATCAACACAATGCATAACATTCCCAACTAATTTCTGTAAAACAAAGCAACAACCAATGAGTTAATTAACAAGGTTTTCCCAAATCTACTAAAAAATTATGGAAATTGTCAGAGTTAAAGTTTGGTGTGCCCATCATTCTTCTACAAAACATCAATCCTCTATGATTCTGCAACGGTACCAAGCTTTCAGTGAAAAAGTTGATGAATAACATTATCAAAACTACAATTTTAAATGAAAGTTTAAAGGCAAATTGAGATGTAAAAAAGATGTACTGTTGCTACACATCCCAATGACCATCAATAAAGCACAAGGAGAATCACTAAAAGTGTGTGAATTGAATTTGGAAAATCCATGCTTTTCACACGAACACATGTCGCAAAACCTTCAGATTTATCTGTGTATGTATCAGAAGAAAGAACAAAAAATATTGTGTATCCAAATGCATTTCAATAAATATCATTCAATTGAATACTTGAATTGTCAGACTTTTATTGATAAAACAAATAAAATTATATAATAATAAACTAAACTGATTGTCAGTGTAAGATTATTAATATTTTTATTAATATTACTTAGTATATTTAAACCATCATCTATCTATATGATAAAAAAATACTGCTAGCATAATCACAAGTAACAAATTGAATACACAGTTTGAGACATTTAAGAGGTAAGCTTTTTAACGGTCTATAAAGTGCACAGGTTCAGCTAGTATTATATAAATACAGAATACAATAATATACAATATTTTAAAACATAATTGGTTTCACTAGTATATTAAAAATTAGGTTATTATTGGGAAAATTAATTAAGTCCTATTGTGCAGTATAGTGAGATCAATATCAAAAAGAAATAAATATCACCATATTCATAAAAAAATACATATTGATTTAATTTCCGTCCATCTATTATCTTGTTTGAAAACATTTGTTCATGCCTATACAAATATCGAATAAGACAAATTTAAGTTAGCTAATAAAAAAGTAAATACGCACCATTAGCAGTAGTATCATCGGCTTCACCTGCATCATCATCATCATCATCACTTTCATCAGTAGAATCTTGATCTACACCATCTTCCTCATCTAATACATAATCATTTCCTTCGCTTTCTTCATCAATATTGTCTTTTAACAAGTCTTCTAAGCCTCCTTCACCATTTTCATATTCTTGGTCAGATGATTGATCAGATGATTGGTCATCAGTATACACATTTTCTTTTTGAACTTCATCACGATCGACATCATCATCATCATCGGCATCGTCATCATCATCGTCATCATCGTCATCATCACCACCTTCACCTTCTTCTTCAGCTAAAATAATCAATTATCCATTTTAATATAAGTAAATTATTAACAAAAAAACACCAAGTAAAATTTTACCTTCAGATTCTGAATCTTCTTCATCACTGTCACTGGCAGATTCGTGTTTGCCATTGAAAAAAGTATCCCTAAATAATAAATATTTAAATTTAATATGTTCTAAACTGAGGTTAATAATAACTAAATCATACCCATCTAAACATTTAATAGTCTTGGAAAAATATTCTATCACATATTCTTTGTATCCTTCTTCTTTAGTTACTTCATTGTTAGATAAATCTAAATACTTAAGACGTTTTAGATGTTTCTATATATATATATAAAAAAAAAATAGATATAGATATATATAAATGTTTTTGGTAAAATTTTTTTGTGATTACTAGTATCAATGATAATTTACCAATGGATCAATTGCTTCAATATCTTTCAATTTATTTTGACAGAGATTCAATGATCTGAGATTAGTACAACCACTGAGGTTTTGAAGACTATTGGAAATTCGATTTTCACTGAGATCCAACTAAAAATAATTAAATAACAATAAATTAAATGGAAAATTATACAACTTTAATTTTACAGCAAAACTCACAAAAACAAGTGATGGCAATGCTGGAAAACCTTTTAAGCTTGTTAAACCAACATTGATTATACTAAGGTTTCTTAAACTAACATATTCATCTGTAAGACCAACTATTGCAGTACTACGACAATCATCCAAAATCAATGCATCTATCTAAACAAACAAAAAAAAAAGATACAATTTATTGAGGATATAAGTTTTTATGTTTGAATAAAATTTCAGTATAAGCAGGTACAATATACATTCACAGAAATAACTCTTTAGGCTCAAAAAATACTTTTAGTGGCAATAAAAGCAGTTGGGGACTTCATTCTTTATTATTTTTTATAAATTCCACACTTAATAAATAAAATTTTCAGGTGTTACATGTTTGCACCACTTTGGCACCCCTTTAGGTGTCCCTGTTTGGAGCAATTTCATAAAAAGTAATTAAGATCTAATGGTTGAATGATCATCAATGATTAAATGGATACATTAATAGTGGGGACTAGTTCCAGGCATAAAATGTCTCTTTAGGGAAACTAACAATTTACTAAAAATTTAAAAAACAATAAATCAAATAATCAAAATACATGAATACATGATCTATATTGTTTTTAGTGACCATTTGAAAAAGGCAAGCATCTGATCTTGAGTTATTTATAGATATCAGGTACCTAATTATAATTATATATTATACCTAACATATTTCTTCTTTAGACACTGATTAACAACTTTATTATAGTGAGTTTGAGCATTTATAATTTATTTTAAGTATCATAGGACAATAAATCATACAAGAGATAATGATTTATACAATAATGTAATGACCTAGAGTATGGTCACTAGCCAGTAAAACCTGAACGGACAAACGTGGTGTAGTGGATTAAAATATTGTATAATTGTCGAGATTATTATGCCATTGCGGTTCAGCGTTACACAAAATACCTATATTAATATACAGTACACGCATGTTATACACGATAAAAATATATGTACAAATAAATAATATTTGTCGTGCGTGTAGTATTTAATTTAGCAACAATTCGAATTAGATCGATTTATTTAACGCATTTGAAGTGAAAAATCACTTCACGACGAGGTATTCAAAATTTAAACATGGCCGCTGGCCAAATTACTCCCCTTACCGCCCCCCCTGAAAATCATGAGAGCACACCACGCGCCGACGCGCACAGAGTAGTAGGTACACGGTAACCTGTGAGCTGTGAGTCTAGACTTGGATACTCGATGGCGTTTGCGCGCCCGCGCACGATGCACACGCACACACAGACACCTGTCCGTCCAATCGCTTTCGTTGTTATATCGATAGCTTTAATTAAAACCGTCGCGGCGGAGGCGCATCGTCGATTTATATTTTACAATAAAAATATAATATAGTACAAAAATAGAGGTTAATGGTTACACCTTACACGATGCAATACACATGGCTGTTAGCGACAATTATCAAACAGCGTAGAATTTTTCCGCCGAGAAACATCTGGTAATAAATAACGACCAAACCACTAATAAGTAATAATCCCAAAAATGAAATGATCGATAACGCCGCGGTAGTTTTCAAACCTCAAGTTAAATATTAATTAAACGGGAAGAAATTACAACGTTATATTGAATGTATTCCCCGTCAATACCATTTCAACCGATTTGCGCGCGGTTCAAGTGCAACACGCCGCACACACACACACGCATACAAGCATGCCGGATGGCGGCAAGAGATCGCGCGCGCGTTGTACTAATTTAAAAAATATCTTTTGGCGAACAATTCTAAATGTCTCTATTTTACCTCATCGGCATTTCGTCCCCGTTTCTCCAGTTCGATTCTCTTCTCCATGCCGGTGTCGGTATCAGCGTCGGCGTCCGTCTTGGCGATTATTATAGAAACTATGTGCTTTTAATCTACACACGCGAGCCGGCGAACCACGTACAGGACGACGGCTGTTAAGGGGTGACGGATATTAAGTCACACGTTCGATAGCACCGTCTGAGAGGAGCACAACGACTGAAGAATGAGTGCGGACGCGAATTCGATAAATCAAAAGGCTCGACGACAGGTACACACGCCTCGTTATTGGAGGGCAGACAGGCGCTTTTCCGGTTTCGGGAATCGAGTGAACAAAAAACTTTCTTATAGGCCGTTGTCGAAAAAACCCGAAAGCGTCGAGGGCTTAAACAGTAGTCGGAGAGCGAGCTATACAACAGTAACACACGTACACACACACACACACACACACACACACACACACACACACACACACACGGGGATAACAATAATGCGGTACCTACTACTGTAACAGACAACAGTGCAAGTGCGAATGCGACGAATGCGTAAAACACGACGTTCACTCGCGTAGTCGCGTCACACGCACACATCAACATAAATACACCATAACCACTAGCGCCTGTGGTGCCTACAACTGCAACGCACGGGCAAACAAGTCGGGGGCGCAGGCGTACGCACTACACGCACCTCGATAAGGTTTTGCGGCACGAACGTTCACGTTAATGGTAAATACGTAAACGCACTACACTGCGCGTGTGTACACCGGAAACCCGTCGCGGCGTCGTGGATCGAGTTTCGTGATACCATAGAACAATAGTGATACTGGCGTAGCCGCAGAACAGAATATAGATGAATAGCAGCCTTAAGTAGCCACTTAGCCAGCGGTTGTGGACGTTGTGGTTACACACAATATTATGCTGAAACCGTGAAACTAAAGGCGATAAGCGATAAGTCGAGAATATTATTCATTTTCATTGCAGGAATTGCAGCTGAAACGCTTAAAGCTTATGTAGTTGACGGTTGTACCCATAACACATTGACCAGTGACCACACAATACACCAAATAGGTATAGACGTATAGTAGATACCTAAACTGTAATATAACTTTTTATGTATCAAATTAATAAATGTTATTAACACCTAAATAGTAAATTTTGAACAGTTGTACGAGTGTATAGCAAGGTAAATATAAAATGATTATTATTATTTAAATGTTTAAATTGATTTATGATTTGTCTTTTGTCTGCTGTCAATATTTAAGAGTGGCTTACAATTTTAAGATTATAGGAAGTGGCTATTTAGTTTTAATTTTAACGACTTCTTTTAATATAGACCAATTGAATAGCTAACGTAATATTAATTCGCTATTAACTAGTTTATAAATCAGTAAATAAGAAATTAACGCAGACTACAAAGATTTTTGCATGGTATCTACAAATTAGATTTAATATTCATTGACTTTTAAAAATATGTCATATTTTAAATATCTATTAAACTTATTAATGTATACTTTAGTACCTATGTTTAGAATGAGTAATATTCCCCCAAAACATATGTGTGTCATCATAGCAGCATCAAGTCAATTTTCAGTTTTTTTTTTTTAGTAAAGAAAATAGTAATTATATTTTGTTTATTAATTCCAAATAATAAACCATAAAAATTAGATTTTAACTAATTATCATTTTAATGTAATATTGTGTACTAAATTAACTAAATATTTATTAACTAAAGTGTTCTTAGTTTATAATACTGCTAAAAATAAGTCTATTGCGCAATAGACATATATCCATATATCCATGAAAAAAAATAAAATCTACACCCTAGAAACCAATTTGATTTTACAAAATCAAATTTTATATGAAGTTGACATTATAACATTGACATAATAACCACACAGCAACAATAATAAAGCTGCTTATTTACCACTATTTTTAAATTTACTTATATATATATATTTCAGATTATGGAAACTGACAAAATTTCCATTTTAGAAAAATGTGTTGCTGCCTTAGAACTGAAAGTATTCGGTATAAACAAAGATGCACAAGCTGCTCTGCCGAGTGGTAGCCTTCTTGAAGAAGTGAAACAAGTTGACAATAACATTGGTAATGCATGTATTGGTCATCCATATGCTACTGCTTTACTCAGCCATGTAAAACTTTTGGACAAGTTGATGGATCCTTTTTATGAAGACTATCAACCAGAATTGTCTAAACGAGAAGTTATACTTTCTGCTGAAGCTGAAATAATTGGATATGCTCAACAACTTCAACAGCTTAATGAAAAGTGGCCAGCTCTAAATGATAAGTATTACAGTGAAATAGACAAGCATACTGAAGAAATTGAAATATTGGTTGAGAATGAACGCAAACAACGTGAATTAATTAAAGAACAAACTGAACACATACACACATTATTATTCAGGTGAAATGAAAAAACATTTATCATATTACATTAAAGATTCCTCTAAATGTTTGTTTTGTATGATTATTATAGGTATGAACAGCTTATGTTAAAATTTTCAGTGGCGTTTGATTCATTAGAGAAAGAAATTACAGTATTAGAGTATAAAGTTTCAAAAAAACCAGAAGAAGATGATGAAGATGGTAATTAATGTTAATGCCAGTGTTAATTATATGTATTGAAAATATAAATATTTAACTTTTATTACATATTTGTATATATCACAACTTGTTAATAAATAACTTGAAACATTTTTATAAAATAAATTAAAATATTTATATAGCTGAATACCTTCGACTAAATCTTAACCAATATTGTATTTGAGACTTTTTATCAAAAACAAATCAGTTGTTCTAAACTTCATGAGAAAAGCCTTTTACTTACATACATTACAAATGCATTACAATACATAATAGAAATTTAAAGCTTATACCAAGTTAAAATTAATCCTAACATTTTTTTACTAATGTCAATTTGGGCTTGAGGCTAGCTCATTTAGTCCATTAAGTATGCTGCTAAGGCATCAAATAGACATAAAATTCAAAATTTTAATCCATCTCAATATAAATAATAATGAGAGCTAGGGAGTACTAGCATTTTAAATATTACACTTTGTTCTAACCTCCATATTAAACTTCTATTTGCAATTCCTAACATTTTATTTTTAAAAAAAGTTCTTACATTTGCATATATAAATTAAACTAGAAATGGTATAGGTAAAGTTGACATCCACCCAAGAAATGTTCTCCCTCTACTCAGTTTTTAGATGACGCTTATCACTTAAATTTCTTGTATTTCTGATGTTCTAATTATCATACTGTATTATAGTTTAATAAATGATGAAATTCAATAAGATGATCAAAATGTTTTATGTATTTGTTAATCAAACGGTCTACAACTAAATTATAATAATTAATTCAAATTCATTAATATTAAATAATTAATTACCTACACAAATAAATATGTACTTAATATCAAATACAATTCAAAAGTAATCCTATGAACGAATAAAAATATAATAAGTACATAATTACTATTAATTAATAATGATTAATACAAACATGTATGAGATACTGAGTAAAAAGTAATATTTTAATTTTCTAAATAACACGTTCTAAACTTATAATATCTATAATATTATATTCAATAATATAACTATTTTTATAAATTATTTATTATATTCATAAATAATATTTGATATTTCTAATTATTATTATTTTTATTTTTTTTATAAAATTAACTTTTACTAAATAAAATATATTTAAAAAATTTGGTCTTAGGAAAAAGTCAAACTAATTATAAATTTAATAAAAGATATGTAGAACTCAAGAGATAAGTAAAAAGATAATTCAAGAGATAAGTGATGGAAGAATACTTTCTAGGTGTGTGTCTACTAGACCAATACCCTAAAGGCCTGAAAACTATGGTAGTACCTGCACTCTATTTAAATATGCTTGTTATATGTAGTTCTTTTTTATACCAATTGAATATATTCTGAATAAATGTATAATATTGGATAGTTAAATGAATAAATATTTTCAGTATTTGAATAAAAAAATCTGTTTTAGATTTAAGTTAATGCAAATAAGTAAAAAAATAAAAAAATAATATAAACCTAAATATTTTTTTTATGTTAGGAACAGCATACAAAAATAAAATTTAACAACATTGTAATAACAATTATCAAGTCACTATTTAGTTACTGAACTAAAAAAATGAATTCAGATAGTAATTGATCTATTCATAGAAAAAGTTGATGTTGGAGGGAAGCTTGCCTTGTGCTTTAGCTTTATTAACATTTGAGTTAAATTCACTGAAATCTACATATGGCAGTATAGCTTTGACTGAACCGCTAGATGGATCTGTTGAAGTTGATGTTGTAGTTTCAGTAAAGTTTACAGCTGTATCTAAAAAAAAAAAAAAAAGTTTTATCCAAAACATTAAGTAGTTTATACTGTTAATCTCAACCTTGATCATATGAGCCATTCCAGCTATGTTGTTGCTCAGTAATTGCATTAGGCATTGCAAAATTGAAATTGCGTATCATTAACATAATATTTGGACGAGTAGCTCCAATAGCATTATCTTGTGCTTCATAAGTATCATGATATATTCTAGCTATATGATCTACAACAGCTTGAGCAACACCAGTTAATGTAGACTGTACTCGCAACTAAGGAGATAAAATAATTACAATAATGGATGTTGAATCACACATTAATGTATTTACTTGTTCAACTACTAATAGTGCTAACTCCTTGTTCACTTGATTAGTGCCTGTGGCTTCTTCTAAAGTTTTTAGTAAACCTGGAGAAGCAATCATCATAAATCTGTAAATTGTATATTAATTAATTTTCTCATTTTTAAAACAACTGAAACAATTTACCTGTACGATGAATCAATAGTAATACCACCAACAATGTGAGGTTCAGCTATAACTGGTTCAGCTGAAGCTGCACTAAGTTCTTCATAGTCTTTATAGGCACCTTTTATCATGTAATTACACAAACATCTTGTTGATGATTGATTTCCAATCTTTCTATTACCTAAACAGTTTTATAAAGTTGTGCCTATTCTTAAATATAGTTTAAATGATCTAACCATTGATTTTTCCATCAGAAATATTGAGTCCAAGATTTGTCAGCCTCATCACTTCATCTAAATTTGTCAGGTTATGATCAACTGTGGGCTGTATCACCCTCATTACATCGTCTTTATCAGTTTTACACAGCAATACACGACTTTCTCCAACATTTGCAACATACAAACGATTATTTTTAAGTATTGCTATAGATGCTCCAGTACCACACGACAATTCTTCTTCAAGTTCCTTTAATTTTTCTATCTAAAAAAAAATCTATTTACTTCTTACACTTTTACAATGAGTAATATGGAATATTATCAAGATCAAAATTACAATTTGAGGATATTGTTGGTAAGCATCATAGTGTGATATTCCTTCAGGAAGTTGAAGTAGTAAGTTCGCTCTTTGAAGTAATTTATTATCAATGGTTTCAAGATAAGTCCCCTCAACAGAGAGAAAACTTTGTCTATAATTTTATAATGTTTTCTTAAAATGTATTTTAATTTATGTTAATTAAATTAATGTTTATTTCTTACTGAATTATTTCTTTAGCAGTTTGGTCCATTTCAGTAGTAGGTAACTGGCCTAATAAAATTTCTGCAGCAATACGATCACGAGCAAACCGTGCTGTTTCTGCTCCATTATGACCATTAAAAATTCCATACAACCAAACAACACCTGCATCATCATAACAACATCGAAGACTGATGTCTTCAGATTCCAGTTCCTCTCGGCGTTGACCTAATTCATCATATCTTTGACGAGTTAGGTACCCTACACCTAAAATATACTTTCATAATAGAGCCAAATAGGGTGTTTAAAAAAAAAATATTGTGTTCATTTTATACACACCTGATACTTTGCAAATTGGTAAATCATCAGTCCAACTACGATCGTAATTAAATATAAGTTTATTGTATTCTGGACCACCTTCAAGGATAGTCGGCATTTTTAAATAAAAACTATTGGTCCACAAATATTTAAGACACTAGAGTAATATTTTCTAAATTATAAAACTAAACATGTAGATATTCATAATATCAATATTTAGTTGAATAATTAATGTATGCAATATGAATCAGTAATCCCTACAATATTGAAATATTGAATATAATATATTAATATATTATAAATATTTATATTTATTACTTATGCTTTATCAATAATTATTATCATTGGTTTTAAAACTCTGATTACCGAATGAAAAGTTTTCATTGAAAACCATAGACATTAGATATTTAGATAATATTTTCATTTATATTGTCATTGTATAACTTTGAATGAGTTTGAATCCATATCCATAGACTAATATAATATATTAATAAATATTAATAATATAATATTTCATAATATATTGTGTTACAATAGTCTTATAAGATAGACTAATAATAATATATATAAGTCTATGAATGAAAATCACTTTTCTTATTATCCAATGCTTCGACCATATTATAAACTGTTAAACTAACAAACTGTACAGTGTATATTAATTACTATTCAGTATTCAGGACTATACTTCCACAGTCGGAAATCCTCTAAAATGTTAAGGAAGCTTTTTATAGATACTGAATTCTGTGTAATTTTGTTTTATTCTGTGGAAATACTAAATAATCGTTATCATTGCAAAAATAAAATAGTAAATACCTATTTTAGCTATTCTTTGAAATCCAACTTAATTTTATCTTATTAATTGTTTCATGTTTATAAATTACAATTTATAAGATATAAATTAATAATTATAATATGTAATAATTTGTTAAGACTTCACTTTTCGCTGTATATTTTATATTACATACCTATAAGCTATAAATCAAAGATATTCGTAAACTTCATTGAACTTTAATTTGTATGAGATATGTTTTTTATATTTAGATACACACGGGTATTATGAATATAGATATTTGCAATATTTATCGAACTTTATGTTTTAAAAACAAAGTATCTGTTGACCAATTTATTGTATCATGTTTATGCAATGCAAGGTAACAAAAAAAAAAATAATAATAAAACATAATATTGAGTATTTATTTTATTAATTATGATTTCAGTGTTCATGGGGAATTAAATTTAAAAAGTACTACAATTACTGAAAGTTCTTGTTCATTGATAGTCGAGTCTATAAAATGTAAACCCACTGATATTAAAGTATTGAATTTATCTAATTGCCTACTACCACCTGGTGGTTTGAAGATCTTTTTAGATTTGGCAAATAAATTAACAAATTTAAAGAAATTATATATAAAAGGAAATAAAATCGGAAATAAGTTAACACTATATATTTCTAAAATATTATTAAATAATACTAATATTACAGAGTGTGTTAATTATTAATTTTTATTTTTATTAATTTTTTTATAAAATCTAGAAACAACATTGTTTTTAAATATTTTTAGACTACAATTGGATTGGAATAACATTGGTGATTCAGAATACACATTTTCCCAATTATGTTGTAGTTTAATGTCAAATACAACATTAAATACATTAAATTTGGCAAATAATAATCTATGTCAAATATGTGGTGGTCATTTAGCTAAGCTGTTAATCGTAAATAAATGCTTAAAGAACATTGGTAAATATGATTGAATTTATTGAATAAACGTACATAATAATATTCGTTATACACTACCCATAATATTTTTTGGCCTATGGCATATATTAATATTTTTCAAAACTGGGTTGGAATTTAAATTATATGTTGTACAATTTCTGAATTTTCTTAGTATTATATCCAATTTTTAAGATATATTAATGTATATTATATTATAGCAGTTAATCCTGCTTTGTAAAATCTTCATTTCTATACTTTAATTGGACTAATAGCCTTTAAAATGGTTTAAACCAGGTAATTATATATTACAGTAACTTCCATGTAAATATGATGGTTTTGAATCCATTTTTTTTTTTTAAATTTTAATACAAGATACCTACATTCATTTCAGATTTAAGTTGGAATCATATAGGTGAAACTGGAGCAGCATTATTATTGACATCTTTAAAAAACAATGACATTCTTTTAGAACTAAACATTCAAGGAAATTCTGTGTCTTTGGAAGTGTCTACTTTGATAGGTAGGTTGTAGGTATCTCAAAAATGAAAGTAATTAGGTACTAAAATAAATGTTGAAAATTTGATTCACTAGATGTTGGTAGTTTTACGTTAAGTCGAGAATAGCTATTGAGAAAATAATAGAATATGTTTCTAAACATCTTAATAAAATTTCTGATTAATAAATTGTGCTATTAATCTTTATGACACTTTTGAAGTATTCCTACTTGAATAACAACAGTAATAAGTTCTGAAAACATCCTTATAAATTACCTAAATGAAATATTTTGTTTTGCTTAGAATCTTAAATTATATTGTGCACCGATATAGATTAATTGTTTTTAATGCATTTTGAAAACTTATCGTACCTATTCATGACATCATAATTATGAAAACAAGTTAAAGATTATATAGGTACCTATCATCACCTATGTGGATATAATGTATGGTTTATATTTTATTTTTGATACTTTATTTATAGTGCATCAGTAATATATTATTATAAATAATCTGTAAATTTAGTTATTCTTTTAATACTCATTTTTATTCATAGCCAAAAAATTAAAACAAAATGAATTAATCAATTTCATTAACAAAAATGAAGTTCAGGTCAGGAACTTAAGGCACATTGAACATGTAGGATCAGTTGATAAAAATTATCAAGCACAATTGAACATTCTTAATAATCAATACCATAACAGTGTCAAGTAAAATGCTTTTATATTTACATACTTAAAATTAAAATCAGCATCTCATTTATAGCAATGTAAAATATTCATAGTGAATTACAATCAAAACTACAACTTCTTCGATCAGAAAATCAAGAACTAAAACAAGAACTTGTAGAACTAAAAAACAATAGTTTAAAAGAACAAGAAAAGTATATACAAATTTCAAACCAAATTAAGAAGATAAAATCAGAAACATCTTTTAATAAACAAAGTTTGAACTCGCTTGTAAAAAAATTAAGTAATGAAGTTACGAATTCTGATATGGAAAACATAAGTTCTTTGGAGGTTTCTAGAATTTTATATATCACTAAAAAAATTAACTATAATAATGCATATATTTTTTTTTATTCAGGACTTGGACAAAATTTTTCATATTGTAAAAAAAATCAAAAAAAGCTTTACTATTAAAATTTTACATGAAAAAGAAGAACATCAACGATTATTAGAAGCTTTTCCAAAGTTGACAAATGAACTAAATATATTAAGAGAAGAATGGAAAAATTTGAAGTCTTCAACAAAACTAAATATCAAAAACTCTTCTGGTTACAAATTACAATAATTATTATCTACTTAAATAAAAACAAACTATTTACTACTATTTAATATTTTTGATTATAGATGAATTAATAGCTATTAAAAAGTTACTTTTTACAAATATGTTTCATCTTAAAATATCTAATCAAATTAACCACAAGATAAATATGAACAATTTAATTGTACAAGAAGAAGAAATCAATATTTCTGATGAACAGGTTGTATTATTTTGTATTAATTTGTATCAAATATATGATCTAACATAAATTTATTCCAGACTAAGGTGTTAATTTTGTTTAATACAAAGATAAAGACTTTATATAAAGAAAAGACAGATTTGGAAATTAAATTAGCAGAAGCCGAAACACATTCTACACAAGCTGCTCAGACAGTGAGAGTACTTCAAAATAATTTAAAATTGGCTGAAAATGAATTGATTAAGTTAAACGATATATCAGCTCAAACGATAAGTACACAATTAAATGCTGATAAATTAACCAAAGAAATATATGCTTTAAAAAATAATATTGTTGAAAAAGATTATGAGTTACAACTCTGTAAAATGAAAATAGATGAAATTAATGATAATCATAAAAATGAATTATTAAATCTTGAGAAAAAATTTCAAGCAGAATGTCAAACATTTAAAGAAAAAAGGTTGGTAATTAATATCTTTTAGTTATGCTTAATTTAATTTTCTAAGATCATTATTCATTTTAATATAATTTTAACTAATTAAAGAACACTAACTACCAATGTTAGACAAAAAACTATAATTAACAAATAATAAATGATTAAAGTTTAAAATATTTAATTTATAATCTAAGATTAATAAATTTCAATATTGAAGGTGGTGGGTCACTTGAAACATTGAATTAAATTTGAGTTTTTCAATGATATGATATCATATTGTAAATGAAAAATAATCCCGAGCAAGAATTCACTAGCCTGTATTACCAAGAATATTTTATGATAACATTAATGTTATTAAAGCAATTTATTTTAATATCATACATTTTTTAATAATATATTGAGGTGAATAATTTTTGATGGAAATATTTTGTAAAAATTCATCGGTTTTCCTTAATTATTTTGTATTTCCGATGCATTTGTAAATTACTAAAATTACTAGAAATTTTTACTTTTGATCCACCAAGAAACCAACTAGATTCATTTGCTACCAGCAAAAATGAAAATGTCCAAGCCAAGTTTGAAATTCATTGTAACTTCTTCCCCCTTCAAAATCAAAAATATCTACTTAAAATTCATGGAAAGACCAGTCGTTCTTTTAAATATTGAATATTTATAAGACGTAATAATATATTTTAAAAGTAGTTAAGAAAAAATAATGTTTTCTGTAGGAAAGAAAATCAAAAGCAAATTGAAGAAATGTATTTCATGTTTAAAAAATATTTTGCTAAATTGAAAAGAGATGACTGAAAACACGAATACGTATCGATTAGTTAATCAAAGTCGATAAAATATAATAAATATAATAACTACCTAATAAGTAAAAGAAACTTATATTCTAAATATGTTTGTATATTATTTATTTTCATGATCTTTTATGTATTTGTTGTTTTTTCGTAAAAATAAGTTAAGAAAATTTAAAGGCAATTGTTGTTTTTTCGTAAAAATAAGTTAAGAAAATTTAAAGGCAAAATTTTATATTTTGTTTTCTAAAACTAAAATAAAAAGCAATGTTTACTCAGATTAAATTTATAAACATCTTTAAGTAATATCATTTTTTTTCTTGTTAATAATGAAAAATTCAGATTTTTTACTATAAAAATTAAATACAAATATATTATGTAGCTGGCCACTATTACAAAATTGTGTAATTAGTAAATATAACATATAACTATACATATAGGTTACACATTTTATGTATGTTAAATTTAGCAATTAAAATAATTTAGCACTGTAGATGTGTAATGTACCTAGAATTTATTCACATATGTGGCCTATAAAAATGTACTTATATTGATATATTTAAGCCTCGACGATTAGATGTTTAGCGCTCTGAAATCTAAATCCAAAAATGTTGACTTGTCGACGCTACGTGTATTTTACATTTTTACTGTCTATTTCTATTTTTTACAATATAGTGAGATATATTTTATGTTATTAACAAAATTCTCCAAGGAGCTGATTAGTGATTTCGCTAAAGGTTATGGCCATAAGCTATAAACGTTATTTCTATATATGGCACACATAAATGACACAATTTTTTCACGACATCACAATTCACAACTAAGATGTGATTTGAGCCTTTTGAGGTGAGTGATACCAGCTATAAAAAAAAAAAATAGTATTATTTTAGCATCACCAGTTGACGAATTCCAAAATATTCCAAATAATACATATTATTGTTATCTATCACTATTTTATTGGTTACAAAAAGGTTGACAATGGGTACTACTCTACTATATATAGTAGTTGTTAGTTGTAGAGTACGTAATAGACTATTAGGTATATACTATATACATAATTGGTATATCATTCAATAATTGTAAATTGTAATGGATTATATTTTATACTGTGTTATATTTAAATTCGAATATTTGATGATAAATCATTGCATACAATAATATAATAGGTTCTGATCAGAGGCGATGATCCTGGAATATGTGTATAAATATTCAAATTTAATAATTTTAAAAAAGTTTAAAAAATCAAAAATATCTCATGGTTATAAATAGCATAAATTTCCGGTAAACTCTTTTTTGTTGTTATTAAAAGTAGAAAATCTTCTATTAAAATTTCTTGTATAAGGTATGAAAAGAAAAAGTTCACGATAAGGTGAAATCCGGCATATTGTCTCGTTGGACAGCTTATATTATTATGGTGAGCTATTTACCGCAAAAAATTCATTAATTTAAAACATAATATTTCTGTTGAATCTTTTTAAGCTATTTTACTTTTTTGAATGAAAGCATATTTTATATTTCTTAGCAGAATATTTTTATCTAGTGTTTATAGAATTAACTACTTACGTCACATCTTGTTTTAAATTTTCAATCCTTAGCTATAAAATGTATACGTTTTATAAATTTTTAACAACTAAAAAATAAAAATTTAATTTGACTTTCTGGTAAACATTTTTTGATAAACATAGACAAACTCATGAAGAATCTTGTATTGAATTTTAAAATCTTAGATTTTAAAAGATAAATTTATATGAATTTTTAACTCAAAATAAATTGCAAATTTTTGTGATTTTTACCTGTATTGTCGAAATTCGAACTTTCAATGTTTATTACAAAAATTAATAAATTAATATTTTTTAACCGACAATCAACATTGTAAAATTATATAAGGAGCCTTGTATTACACTTTGAAGCTTTTTCCCCTTACGAATAAAATTTTATTGTCATTTATATATAAAAAAAAACTAAAAAGATTGAAAATTTCAAACGTATATAAATAACTTAAAAAGATTCGAAATATTTTGAAAATTTTATCAAGTATAGAAAACGCCTGTATTAACATCCAGTGAAAATTTGTTGAGTTACATCAATATCTAAAATAGATTTTCTCAAAAATTGACTTATGTAAAAAAGATATTTTTAAAAATCTTTATGGTTTTGAAATAGCGTTTTTTGTATTTTTGTTAAATGGTTTATGTCTATAGGCTATAGTGGATCATTTTGGTATTTGCTTTAATGTATATAGTTTATGTAAATATTATTATTTATAAGTTATAACCCTTAACACTGAACGCTTAAAAATATTGTATAATGATAAATATTAAGTATATTTAGATTACAATTTATTATAGCCTATAATAAATGATTATTTAAAACATTAAAACCATAATAATACCTATATATATTATATATATATATATATACTCATAAAGTCATAAACCATAATATTATATTAAAATGGTATCTGAATCGCGGACGTTTCACCCCCGCTGTTTTAATCTGATCAAAAAAACCAGTGCACGTCCACGCCGGATGTTTCGTTCCCAATAATAGGTAATTATTAAAATATGACATTTCGTCCCTGAGATTTATTATAAGGCCCCGCCATACGTTGATAATCTAAATACATTAATTTTTAATGAGCAATTTAATGACTAAATAAAAATACTATAGAATATACAAATAGGTACATTATCAATAATCATACAATTAAATTAATTTTAAATTTACCAGTATTTAACATTCGTAATCCAATGTGTTCTATGGATAGATACTGCTGCGAATACACGGCAAACACCTTTATATTGAATTTTCATTTGTAATACATTTTTTACTTTCGTCTGTTTAATTAACCACATTTCACGACTTCACGTATAAATTCGAGGTGGTAAACCATAATTTTCTTTTGCCGTGTTCTTCATAGTATAATAGTATATTTATCTCTCTGTGCCAGTGGTGCAACCAGGGGAGGGTATTGGGGAATAACCCCCCCCCCCCAAAATAGATCCTAATTGTTGCGCCTCTGCTCTCTGCATTAATAAAATCTGTTTCACCTTCACGATTGTGAGCTCCACATTTTAAGATGGTAGTTAATTCATCGTCTGTTGTAATTGTTCCATTGCACAATTCTTTGTAAACACACACTGCACACAGTTTATACCCATCGATTTTTTAATTTATTTTGTTCATATTATAGGTAGTATAAAAAAAATTCTTATTATTATTTTTTTTTTTGTGACTAATCAATCCATATTCGTACTATATATGGATTAAAATACAAAAAAAATTTTATTGTGTACAGTGAATGTGTAGAATAATTGTAGAAATAGTATACCTGTCCTACTATTTACCTATATAACTACATATAAGTATAAAAACATTTTATTGAATAGATTTATCTTAATGACTTTTTGTGTTAAAATTTAGATTATATTATTCTTGAATTTAGAATTTCAGCTCACAACTCCGTTTGGCTGTATAGTGCACGTTAAGTATTTATTACTTACATGTATAGTTTGCATACTATATATTGGACATTACAGAATTGTTCATTAAAAATAAATATTTTAATTGTTAGTAAAATTATGAACCATTAAGAAATCAATAAATATTAATGATTTAAAAAACCTGAAAATCCAATGTCATATAATCAAAATTTTACGGGGATCAAATGTCCTATATTAGCATTGCTAATAAGTAATAACTCTTCGAGACAAAATGTCCTAATGACGTTAAATAATAATCGAGGACGAAAGGCCTGTGGACTGCTTTTTTTGACGAGGACGAAACGGTAAGGGCAACGTCCATTTACCATACTATCTATATTGTCAAATTATAATTTATAATATAATATAACATTTTTTAAATTAAATTCTTATTTTCTTGACATTCTTAGAAGTAAAATTAAATTAAATTTGGCGCCCAATTGTAATACGTCTTTGCATCTATCATAGTTCAGTGTAACCAACAAAACACAAAAATTATGATATGATTTTTTGCGATAATGAATTTTGGGTATTAGGATCTACTCATCAGCAATCTTTATAGGATAGTATGATATTTATTTCATTTTTTATGTTGCTTCCTATTATTCGTTTTAACTAGATAATAACTTATATTTTAATTTAATGCTAGATTTAAATAGCTGTAAATATATAATTTCGACATAATATGATTGATAATGTTTCATTAAACGATTATTTAACATTTTTACACACCTATGGGCCCAAGAATTTTCATGTTTAAGGTAATCTAAAAATAGTGAATAGTTAATGTTAATTTAGGTGGAGTCAGAAACAATAAATATTTAAAAAATAAATATAATTGGAGGCTAATTATGTCTTTCACTAAAATATATTGTAATTTTTGCTGTCTATTCTTTTAGAAAAATCCAATGCCAATCAGTTAGTAGTCAGTTTTTTAACGTAATTCATAAAAATGTCAGATGATGATGACAAGCCACCAGCTCCTCCGGTCCGTCTAACGAGTAACAGGTAATCATAACGATATAATCTATCATTTTGAACTATATACATAATAATAAATTACAGTTTTAGAGTTGCTCGTGGGGATTCGGTACCAAATTTGGATATTATGCGGCCTTTACCAAAAGAACCAGATTCTGACCACAAAAAGAAAACTTCTAAAAGTCGTGTTACTGGTAAACTGAAAACACGGGGTACTGGATCAGAAGATAAACCAGAAATATCTTATCCAACTAATTTTGAACATACTATGCATGTAGGTTTTGACGCACATACGGGCGAGTTTACAGTAAGTTATTATTTTTAAAGTTAATATATGGTTGTATGAATAAAAAAAAGCTAATGTATGGTTTAAATTGCACATTTAATTTAACATTTTGCTAAGATATGCTTTGCTATGTAGTCAAATTGAAAAATATAAATATTAGCAAAACTAGAACTAATTTGACATTTTAAATTTATGTTGGATGTTTTTCTTAAAATACAAATGTCTTACAAAATATTTATTGATATATTGCTGTTGAAAAGCTTTAAATTATCATAACTTTCATTTCAAAACTGATTGTCAATTTAAAATAATCCCAATTAATGAAGTTTAAAAAAAAAATTGTTATAACATCATGAGTAATTTCTCATAATATTTTAAAGACTCCTGTAAACTGATTTTGTTATAATTAAACATTAAAATGTATTATAAGGTAACTCAATAAATCTTAAAGGATGCACTACTTTGTCTATGATTTTCCTTACAAATACAAAAAATGCATTAAAATAAAAATAAAAATATTGAGGTTACTATGTTGAGCTATGATTAATAGCTATTAATTATGATTAAAATGAAAACAATAGTAAATTTAATATTTAATATTTTAAAACTCTTAAATATGCAAAACAACATTTAATATTTGGGACCTTTGGCGAATAAAACAAATTTAAAGCTTACTTTTCTTTACATGTATAATGTATTCTGTAATAATAAATAAATACCAAAAATCTAAGCTCTGGTATTCACTAAGTTTTTTTCATTTTCTGTTACATATTGGCTATAAAGTAAAAATGCCACATATTATTGATAGTGTTATAACTATTATAAATCACAGTTACAAGAATTCTGATTAATAATTATCATTTCTTATGTTCAACCTAATAAAATTGCTTATGTATTTTATATGTAGGTAGTTAAAACAATTTTGTTATTTTTAATACTATTATAATTTATAGGTAGTAGATTGAACAAAAAAAAAAAAAAAACGGATGAAAATTAATATGATTTATAAAAAAACAAATATCTTGAAATTTTATTGTTGGCCATTGTTACAAATGAAAAAACTATACCAATTATTTTAAATTTTAAATTTGTTTTCTTATGCACAACAAAGGTAACAATTAACAAATATACAGGGTGTCCCTTGAGGATTTACCCATTGTGATATCTCACAAAATAATGGAGATATCAAAATTCTGGTTTTATAATGAGATTCACAGAGATAAGACCTACCATTATTTCATTTTAAAATTTATTTTAATGTTTGTGTAAAAAATTTAAAAAATTAATTTTTTTATTTGATTATTTCCAAAAAATAAAGATAGCCATTTTGTAGTTTATTTTTCTGAAAATATTGACGTTTCAAAATTTTATTTTCATTAATTTCCTGATTTTTAATATGTTTTCTAGTTTTAAAGAAATAAAATATGATTATAACTATTAGGAACATGGAAAGTATTCGGCCGGCTGTATGGGAATGCGCGCAGCTCGGCGGTTCACATGTTTGATAACATTACGGTGTTATATAATTCACAATTTTCTCAGAACTAAAAAAAAAAAATATTAAAAATTAGAAAACTTAGAAAATAAAATTTCGAAACGTAAATATTTTCAGGGAAATAATCTTTACAAAATGGTTATTTTTAATTTTTTTGGAAATAATTAAATACAAAAATATACTTTATACCTTTTTACAAAAACATTAAAATAAATTAAAATATGAAATAATTGTAGTTCTTATCCCTGTGAGTCTTATTACAAACCCAGAATTTCGATATCAGCATTATTTCGGGAGATATCGCAATGGGTAAATCATCAAGATATACTCTGTATATAAAAAAAATTTAAAACCATATTTTTTATTTTATATTTGAAACCGACTTAAAAATGCTTTTCTCCTTCACTGTTTTTCCTAACTCATCATCTCTTATTTATGAAATTGAAATCCTGTATCCAAATATGTTATTGTCAATTAATGTCAAAAATTCTTTAATCAATGGTGAAGTACCCTTTAGTGGTATTTCCATAATTTGTTGTGTTTTTTTTACATATTATATTATGTAGTATAGAATAGAAAACTATTAAAGGAATAAAAGTTAGTACAGTAATTTTTTGTAATATACCTAGAATCAAAATAAAAAGATTTAATTGCTTTTTAAATAAATTAAATATTTTTCTTGGGTTACTTAACATCATGAGCTTCTTAATTTTTTATTTATTTTATCTTAAATAAATAAAATTAACTTAATGAAATTTATACAATATTTAAATTGTTGAGTGTTTTCTTGCATTTTTAAGTATATGTTCAGAACTATTTTATAGCATAATAATTGATAAATATTTTGCAAATTTTGATAAATGTATAAAATTTTTAGCACGCATTAATTTAAATCACTCAACTAATATTGATAAATAGACAAATGTCTCTAGAATTCTGTGTTTGTTTTTTCTTGTTTCAAGCTGCCATATAAAGTGAGTAACATCAACAGCTTTGTGAGTAGCATAGATGGACATAAAATGTGTTTGGTGTTTTAGTAGTTACAGCATAAATACACGTTGCTTATTAATACATTCAATAATATAACTATTATTGTAGGAAAAATGAAAAAAATGAAGTTATTATTACGGATATTTTAACTAAGAACTCTTTTTTATAATTTAAGTTTATAAGGTATAATTTATAAAATATAAGCTAGTTAATAATGTATTTTAAATGTAGTTCAATTTAAAAAAATCCAACTTTATATCTCATTACTCTTCATTAATAGTTGTATTTGTTATAAATTTACCAAAATAGAGTATATATTTGAGACACTATCTTTATTTTTTACTTAATACTCAATAGTGGAACATATTTAAATAAATTGTTTTTGTGAATAAATATAAATATAAATAAATATAAATTGTTTTATAATAATGAATATTATTGATATAGGGTATGCCAGAAGCATGGGCTCGACTTTTAATAACATCCAATATAAGCAAACAAGAACAAAAAAAGAATCCACAAGCTGTTCTTGATGTGCTTAATTGGTTTGATAACTCTAGTAAACAATCTAAAACTTCCAAGTATATGACTACAGCCACAAATATTGGTAATTAATAAATTCTATGTTAATACCATTTTAGAATACTAATTTTACATTTATACAATTTCCATCCAGTTCAAAATAGTACCCCTCCTACTGAAGTATTAGTGCGTGGTGCACACAGTGGAGGCAGTTCATCATACTCTGGTGTCAGTAGCAGCCAACCTTCTTCTTCGACAGGTAGTACTAGTCCCTCACTGACCACAACTCCCACAACAGATGAACAAACATCTCCTCCACCACCTGTATCTGTACGTCCTGAGCGTACAAAATCTGTGTATACTAAACCAATAGAAGAAGATGAGCCTAGATCCATCATCCAAGAAGAACCTAAAGTAGTTTCACCGGTTCCACTTCACCGGCCTAGTCAAACTAATGGAACTGTACCAGTATTGGATAAAAATAAAAATAACACTACTGCTACTAGTCGTAAAAAAGTGGCTGATAATGAAATATTAGAACAACTAAAAACAATAGTAACAGTTGGTGATCCAAATAGAAAATATACCAAGATGGAAAAAATTGGGCAAGGGTAAGTTACAATTTCATTAGATTATGCTGTGATGATAAGTTGTTTAATCATTATAACTGTTACAGAGCTTCTGGTACAGTATATACTGCTATTGAAACGTCAACTGGTATGGAAGTGGCTATAAAACAAATGAATTTAGGTCAACAACCAAAGAAAGAGCTTATTATCAATGAAATACTAGTCATGCGAGAAAATAAACATGCAAATGTTGTGAACTATTTAGATAGTTATTTAGTTCAAGATGAACTTTGGGTAATCATTTATAATAATTTTATGTAGTTTAATAGTTATTTTATATATATTTCGGTTGTTGATTAAAAATATATTATTAATTTAACGATGAAACAGGATTTTAGGTTCTGAGCAGCATAGTAATAATTTTATTATT